>NW_026892609.1:0-347500 GCF_033815535.1 Pezoporus flaviventris | reverse complement strand
TAGGGTTTAGCAACGTTCCCTTAGGGTTAGCTACGCCCTAGGGTTTGGCCACGCCCCGTTTGGGTTCGGCACGCCCCCTTAAGGTTAGCCACGCCCCTAGGTTTTAGCCACGCCTCGTTAGGGTCACACTGCTAGGTTTTCGGCATGCCTCCAGGGTTGTCTGTTTGCTCTAAGGGTTAACGATGTTGCAAAGTATGTGTCTGAGTTGTAGGGTGAACCCTAACGTTAACTCGACCTTTGACCTTTGACCTTTGACCTTTGACCTTTGACCTTGCAACAAAAAATAGGAAATGTTTTGTTTTCCCCTGCGAGGTTTTTTCACGGCTCCACTCATGTCGTGCCCCAGGAAACACGTGGGGCCACGTGTTCGCTCGACCTCCCGCTCCTGGGGCTGGCCTCTCGCGTCCGGCCAGACCTCTGGGTATGGCCCTGCCCCCGCCTGCGGGGCACAGTTTCAAGTGTCCGCGGGCAGACTCGAACCCATGGCCTTACCTTTACCGGTAAGCGCTCCACCTCTGTGAGCTATACGGCCGGCTCTGGAAGAGGGCAGGGTTTCTGGTAACTTGAACCTAACCGCCCTTTCTTCGCACCTTGGGCGGGATTTGCGGTTAAACCGCGCCCAATCACGGACCACACCCCCTCAGCATCACCACGCCTCCAAGCCCTAACTCCGCCCTCTACGCGGGGCCCAGCCCACCAGCCCTAACTCCGCCCCCTACTCGGGGCCCCGACTCCCAACCCTAGCGCCGCCCTCAGCACTAAGTCCCACCCTTAACCCTGGCCACGCCCGGAAGCCGGCCACGCGCCCACTCCTATCCACGCCCCCTCACCGCTAGGCTCGCCCACCGATCTGACTCCGCCCACTACCGTTAAACACCGCTTTTACCGTGGGGGCACCGTCACAATGGGTGTCTTCACAGCAACCGCCACGACTTTGTGATGGTGGCAGCACCGTGCCCATGGCCACTGGGCAATGGCTTGAGACCGGGTGAGCTTTAAGGTCCCTTCCACCCCAAACCAGGCTGTGACTGTGTGACTGTAAAATACGATCCCCATTTGGCTGCAGAAGAGCTCTCAGCACTGAGTCAGGCACACGATCAGGAACATCTTTCTCTGCTGCTGGCCCCGGCAGAGGCCACTGGAGACTGTTGAGAGCAGGACAGGCCTGGAGAACAGCCAGGATCAAGGACAGCTCCACCACCTCCTCCGAAGGGTGCCCAAGGCTCTTCATCTTTCCTTTCGCCTGCACCACCCTTGGCTTTCAGCGCCACAGCAGAGCCTTTCTGCAGCAGCTTCCAAACGCAGTTCTGCCTCTGCCAGAGCAATGCCCCAGCCCGTGCTGTGGTGTGTGGAGCCCATTCCATGTTGCAGGGCAAGCTCTTGGCTGGAGCTGACCTGGCACTGGGATTGGTTTCCAAGACCAGAGGCCTCCTAGCCACATCCAGACACTACTGGATGACCCTCCTCTGCCAGCTGTTCCCCTGTGCCCAGTGCCAGCTTTCAATAGCTGACCTAGTGGAGAGGCACAGATGTGTTCCTTGGCCTCCCTCTGCTCAGCTTTGGGCCATGGCAGGGGTGCAGGCCTGCTGTCCTGTGGCTGATCACTGCGCTAAGGTGGTTGTGTGCTAGATTTCCAGTTAGGGTTGGGGCTGGGGTTGGCTGTTGGTGTTAGGTGTGAGAGGTGAATGTCTAGAGGTCAGGGGTCCGAGGCCAGGTGCCAGAGGTGAAAAGGTCAGCCGGGAGGACTCCAGGAACATCAAGAGGGGCATAACAAAGTTGGCCTCTGTGTAACAAAGTTCTCTTCCTACTTCAGGTTAGGGTTAGGGAACTTTTCACTGTCGAGGTTGGGGTGCGAACCAATGGGTTAGGGGTCGAAAGTTCAGAAGTCAGAGGTCAAAGGTCGGGTGTCAGGGCCATGCTCAGTGTTTCGGAGCTGGGGTCTGGGTTAGGGTAGAGGTTAGGGTCGGGATTTCGAGTGTCAGGGTTAGAGTCGGAGGTCTTGAGTCACACATCAAAAAGGTTCAAGGTCATGGGTCAAAGGTCGGGAGTTAGGCTCAGGGCCAACCTCTGAGAGTCGCTCTGAGGAGCCAAGTGTAGCAAAGTTGTCCTCGCGCTGGGGTTATGGTTAGGGACGGGGTATTGCGTGTGGGGGTAGGGTGGGATGTCGGGAGTCAGGAGTCAAAAGGTCAAAGGTCAGAGTTCAAGGGATCTGGTTAGGGCCAGGGTAGAAAGCAGTGAGACTAAAGAATGCGATACGGGCACTCTGCGCGTGACCGACCTTATTAGGAACCCTAATCCAAGCTCTGTTGCGCAAAAACAACCCTTCTCTTCCACCGGTCATGAGGAAAACCCTAACCCAAGCTCCCAGTTCCTTACTATTGCTTTTTATGTGAGCAGCTCTTTAATGAAACAGAAGCATTTGTTTATCCTATTTCTGACATTCAAATTCTGTATCTCTAAGTTTCAGGCATGTGGTAAGCAGCTCTGTTTGCCAGCTGTATAGTTTAACGTTAAACACCTGCATAAGGCATTACTATGAGTCCTTACATATGTAAACAGGTTACATAGTACTGGAGTGCAGTGTTGAACGAGACATCAAGCAGAATGATGTGATTTGCATGAAGCTGCTAAATTTCAGAGCCTGCGAACACAGGATTCAGTGCTTAACATTGTGGTGTTGATTTTTCTTCCTGTATAGGCTTTTAGCGCAACCAAGGTGACTAAATTGTGTGCAGGTGATCAGCATACTTTTGCTTTTCATGGAGGAGAAAGCCCGTACCGTAAGTACCTCTTCATCTTCCAGGTAGCCGATGCCTTTGTCTTTCTCTGGCTGGTGAACTTTGCAATTGTGCTGAGTCCGTGGACCTCTGCTGGTGCCTTTGCCTCCTGTTACTGGGCCTCTGGAAAACCAGCTGATGTTCCACTGTGCCCACTCTTCATTGGGACAAGCAGTACGGGAGACTGTGGGGCTGGACGTGAGCCCTGTCACATATCCAGCAAATGCATGTTTAACATGTAGGGAAGCCATTCTGCAGACACCGCAGCTCTCCCACCCCCCCACCATGCACACACACACATACATGTGCATGGTCTGAGGTGTCATGGGCCCACCGGGATGAAAAGCATTCATATTAAGAGTGTATGACTTCTAATAGTAGTATAGATATATTATATAACCATTTCTATTATTATACTAGGTAATAATTCTAATTATGCATATTTACATATAATTACATGTATTATATCATCATATAGCTTTACTTATGTGTTCATGTGAAACTTTGAGCCTTGAGACTTTTGTTTGTGTTTCATGATGTTTCTTATGAGGGCATATTTCATTAAGGAGCCAGCCCAAACCACTCTGGGATTCTGTGATTCTTTGATTTTCTCCAGTACCTTTAGCACTGGATGTAATTCTTAAATGATGGGCAAAATGAGCCACAGAATCCTTCAAGTGCCAGAAATGTCAGTAAGGCTAAGACCGGAAAAGTAAATTGTGTTTTCATCGCAGTGTCAGGAAACATGACCAAATTCAGGTTCCTCTTCATGCGGCAACAACCACCACTGCATGTTCAGGACCTGCGCATGCATCTTGTTCCAGTGCTAACTAGTGCGGTTAGTTAGTAACTACTGCTTGAGTCATAGGTGTAGAAGATCCATCATGCTTCTGACCTTGCGCAGTGACAGGTGTGGGCCTATATGTAAAAGCACCAAGTTTTTACACTGATGCCTCTAACTGTCTTCTCTCTGGCTTTTTAATGTTACTGAAAACTAACTTAGTACCTTTCTGGCCTACTTCTAGTTGTCAGTAAAGTCACTCTTTCCAGTTGTCTTCATATTTTCTCAGAAGCCTTTGATCTGTAAGGATCGGTACCAGCAGCTGTGGCTATCAGCTGATGTTTTTCTAGTGACTTCCTGCTGCAAACTCGAACCAGGAAAAT
The DNA here is from genome assembly GCF_033815535.1 of Pezoporus flaviventris. NCBI lineage: Eukaryota > Metazoa > Chordata > Aves > Psittaciformes > Psittacidae > Pezoporus > Pezoporus flaviventris. The sequence goes on along the minus strand of NW_026892609.1, from coordinate 343,559 downwards.
ACTGAAAACCTCTTGAGAGCCTTCACTACATGATGCGATGTGGCTTTTTCCTCAGATGGCACCATGTCTTGAATGCAGACATCTGCTGCCAGTGACTACACCCACTTGCATTGGATGGGAGTCACCAATAGCTCCACAGGTGCAGCCCCAAACCAACATCTGCATAAAGGTAATTGAGAATAAATCTAACAAAGGAGCAATTTACCTCCTGGCATGCATGTTTCTAACAGGTGACTTCTGTAAAAATAGTTTGATCCAGCTTGGGTTGCTCTAATTGCATTGTGAGAGCTTTAAGGGTTAGTAGGATTCAAACCACCTTGACTAGAAATAAGCATTAAAGGTAAACGATGTCAGCTGAGGAAGGCATCTTGAAGAGCAAAGGAGGCAGCAGTGTGAAAGACAGGACATGTGCACTTGTGTTCAGTAGAGAGATATTCTGTGAGTCTGTCATTTACAGCCTTAATATTACTGATCATTTTAAGTTTATTAAATACATCCTCGTTACTCTGCTTCCCTCAGTTGATTGTAAGTGCTTGGCACAGATGGGCTGGCAGGACTGGGGCAGTGAGGAGATGCCCAAAAGGCTCAAGCGCCGCATTAGTCAGTGAACCAAAAGTGCTGGTGGGCCATTTGTCTCTTATAGACAAAATCTACCCTCCAGAATGCTCCCTACCCAAGGGCATGGGGACCCAGGCAGCGGCCATCCTTAAACCTTCCAATCAGGGAAAAGGGCGTGAGAAGGAGCGAACTCATACTGCATGTCCACCGTTGGTAGATTATAGACACTGCCTCACACTGGGTGTTTTCTGGCAGTCCTGATGCAAGTGGAAAGGCAGTCCTGAACTATTTGGTGGTAACCATCAAAATAGCAGACTCATGGTTCTCAGCTCTGGTGGAATCTGTGTTGTAAATCCTGACTGTGAGGGTGCAGGTGAGGGTGAGCTTCCCACCTGGGCAGGCCTGAGTGCCTGGCCAAGGCTCTTGGTGCAGCCAACACTGAGATGATGAGAAACTGCAAGGCCCCATGAATAAACAGTGACAGATCTGGCATACAGCCCTTTGTGTTTCTAGGGGTATAAAAGCAGGAGCCTCTTGTAGCTGAATTTGAGGCCTCACCTATGGGTGACCACACTGCATAGGAACTTCCCAATTACCTAAGACTCCTGGCATCAGCTGCAACAGGGCTTCCCAACTGAAGTGTGGGCCTGGATGATAAATGGTGATGTCTTTCTTCTTAATCACTGTTCTCTCTATGCAGTATTGATTTGATGCATTGCTAACTGTCCTCTGTACTTACATATTTACACACATAAACTATTTGTTTTTTTCTACTTATTTACTATACAGGGATATCTGCCCAGTTTGCTTTAGTGTGCTTGTTTAATCCACTGTGCATGTTGTACAGCTAGTGTGTAATCGTTTTGTTGAGTACCCTGCCTGTCAGCAGAACACTTGTGTACCCAGCAACCTCCATGCCTCTCTTACAGACACCAGGTCCTGCTGCTTTCCCCAAGGTGGAACTGGACATCTACAGAAAAGGGGCTCCCATGTACACGATGGAACCAAAAGCAGCCTTGGAGGAGACAAAGCAGGGAAGCCGGGGCCAGCAGACTACCGCCCAGGCAAGATAAGGCAGCCTGCCCACCTTTCCTCCTCTGCTTTGCAACTACCAGCCTTTGAGCATCCCCATCTTCTGTAGGGGCTTCTGAGAGCACACGACCACCTTAGCGCAGTGACCAGCCACAGGACAGCAGGCCTGCTCTCCTGCCTTGGCCCAAAGCTGAGCAGATGGAGGCCAAGGAACACATCTTTGCCTCTCCACTAGCTCAGCTACTGAAAGCTGACACGTGCTCACACATCACGAGTTGTTCAGAAGGGATAACCAGACCCTGGATCAGACCTTTCTCATGCACTGGGGATCAGGTGGCAGAGCAGGGGCATCCAGCAGTGTCTGGCTGTGGCTAGAAGGGCTCTTGACTTGGAACTAATCACAGTGCCAGCTCAGCACCAGCCATGAGCTTGCCCTGCCACGTGGAGTGGGCATGTCAATCCAGTTTGCATCAGAGACTAGATCTTTCCTTTGCGTGGCCTTCTAAAACCCCTTGAGGGATGTGTTTTATCTGCCCCTTAGCTCTGTCTTTCTTGCCTTTACCTTTCTCCCCCAAAACTCACTCTCTTCCCTCTTCCTCCTCCCACCGGCTCCTGAAGGGATGGGGCAGAGAATGGAAAGAATGTGACCCCTATGGGTTGAGATAAGAGCAGTCCAGTAACTAAGGTATAACAGAAAACCACTACTGCTGCCACCAATAATAATAACAATAAGGGAAATAACAAGGGGAGAGAATACAATTGCTCACCACCCACAGCCGGGAGCAGGGATCTGGACCTCCCGGGTGACTCCCCCCAGTTTCCCCTGGGGTGGCTGCAGGGTCTCTTTGCCCCTCTGCAGGATGGAGCGATGTGGGAAGGGGGAGGGAAGGGGAGTGCAAGGGACATGGCCATGCCGAGGAGTGTCACAGACCTGGTCACAAAGGGCCCCGCTGTGACCCAGCCGCCAAGGGCAGGAGGCGCGGGGCATCCAGTGCAGGCTGGACCTGGCGCTGGGATAGTGCCTGTGCCAGGAGCTGTCCTGCTCTTGGGATCCTTCTCTGCAGCTCTCTTTGTTCCCAGCCTGGATGTGCTGGGCTTCCTCCATCTGCCATGGCCCCCAGTGGGGAACGGGGACATTGCTGGATCTGCTGCTGCACACCTGAAGGGAAGTGGACTTGGAGCTGTGACTCCTTCTGCTTCAAAGGGGAAAGGTGCAGAGAAGTCATCCCTGTGGGGATAACTGAAAGGGCCTTATTAATGACCAATGGTAATTGACCAGGGACAGAATTAAAATCAAATGGGAATCCAGTGATATAGCATTAATTGAATTTTAATTCAACTGTGAATTCACGATGATTTGAAGATGATGTAGATGATAATTTAGATGATGACTTAGAGAATGAGTTTGCCTTCTCTTATCTGTTTGATGCCTACAAGAAATCTGGAGGGGGATTCTTTACAAAGGAATCAGACAAGTGGGAACAGCTTTCATTTGACAGAGGGGTTGAATAAGTTGAGGTCTTAGGAGGAAGTTCTTTCCTGTGAGCATGGTGGGGCACTGTCACAGGTTGCCCCTAACGATATCCATGTGGCAGCAAGTCTTTCCAAGGCATGCAGAGAGACAGCTCTGCCTGGATTTACCACTGATTTAATATAGGTTTGATGAGAAGTTGAAAACTTCTATTGAATAAGGGTCAGGATTGAGAAAATGGTCCCTGTTCGTGGCAGGATTGGAGTAAAAAAAAACAATAAACCCCTGGTTTTCCAGATTTGGGCGGGATTTTGGCTGCTGTGACCCTAAAGCACACCCAGAGCATCCTGGGGATACCCCTAGAGAATGCCTGGAGCACCTCCAGAGCACCCCATGGACCCAGTCAGAGCTCATGCATCACAATGACCTTGGGGACATGGGGACCACAGGGGTGGCTGATTCTGGAGCTCCCCATGTTCAGGTGTGTGAGGCCACGGCACCCCATGGAACCCTTCAGTGGAGGCACCAGGAAACAACAGCTGTGACCCCTCGTATGCTGAACCTCAGGACCAAAGGCACTGAAGAAGAGCAGCCCGTGAGGGACTTCTTAGAGCCGGCTGGGAAGAGGCTGGACCACTGCGGCGACTCCTGGAGCACCCCTGGGTGCCCAGTGGCCATGGGCATGATGCTGCCACCATCACAAAGCCGTGGCGGTTCCTGTGGAGACGCCCATTGTGACGGGGTCCCCACGGTGAGCGTGGGCTCTTTAAGGAGCGAGAGCCCTGCAGTAACCAGTGCAGAGGAGACCCCTCCCTCGGGAGGCTGCATCTCCCGGGGCTGCCCTCCACATCCAGGTCCGTGTTCTTTGACTTTGCAATCCTGTTTTAGTGTTGGCTTGAAACACATTGTGGGTGCGTGCTGTGAAGGGAGGAGAAGCTGTCAGGAGATGACCTGGTGCCATCCCAGCTGTAGGAGCTGGGGATTGGTGAGGAGGAGGCACTGGCCTTGTTCATGTGCTTGGAGCTCCCCTCTGCCTGCAGAGGTGCTGGGGGAAAAGCAGGAGCCTTCTGTGTGCAGGAGCTGCTGGTGTCAGAGGTGCTGAGAAGGTGTCAGGGCAGGAGAACTTCCACCTCCCTGTCAGAGCCTGGGGAAGCACAAGGGTCACCCCAGCTCCCAGGAACACCCGCTTAGTTGCATTCCCTGCCCCGGCCAAAGGGATGAGCTCATCACCAGCATCCTCACAGGTAAGATTTAGGGAGAACTCCCCCAGCTGCACCCCCAAAACCTGTCAGGGTCCCACCATATCTCCAGTTCCCACCTCCCCAGTTATCTGTGGGGTGGTCTCTGGTGGCTGCAGCCCCTGCTTGAGGGCTCCATCGGTCCCTCAAATTACTTTGCCCCCTGCAGAGCTTGGGCACATTCCCATGAACCTCCAAATCCCCCCAAACCTCCAGTTCCCTTCTGAACTCCAAATCCCCCCCATTTACTGCCATGAGCCAACAGGGGCACTGAAGAGTCAGGGTACCCTGGGACAAATGTAACCCCTAGTTTTGGGACACTGGGTGTCCCCCAAATCCCTGCACCACCACAGGGAGCTTTGAGGATCTCCCCTGAATGCCCAAATCCCCTCTGAATCCCCAAACTCTTCCCCTCAAAACATCTCCAGCCTGAGGGAACGTTGCTCACTCAAGAGCGACTCAGGGTGCTCTGGGACCCGGGTACCCCCTATTTTCGGCACATGTGAGCTCCCCCAGTATAATGTGCCTTCTACAGCGAGTTTCGGCAACCCTCCCCCTTGAACCCCCAGATGTTCCTTTGAATCCCCCAAATCCCTCCAATGTTGACGCAGGACTCACTGACAACGCAGAGACGATCAATGTGATCAATCGATTGCCAAATTTATTACAAAGCCTTAACTCCTTATATACTATTTCTTACATGCACTTACAGTGATTTGCCATATTATAATTGGATACATGTCTTGAAGACCCTTTGCAACTAGCATATAATTGGTTAAGCACAGGTGTGAGAACTTGACCTCAAAAGCTTGTCAACAGTCCGCAGTTCTCATTACCTCAGTGAAATCCAGCTTCTTCTTATCTTGCTTGCTTAAGCTTCTTCGGGCCTCTCATGGCCTTGCTGTATCTTTCAGGATTATTCAGAATTTATGTACCAATTATCCATTCTCCCATGAGAACACTGCCTCCACATCTCCCCCTTTTTGTTTTATATATGTTTTGGGTGACCCTACTTGAGCAGGGGGTCTGGGCTAGATTATATCTCCAACATATGCTAACTACAGGCTGCTGGGCCTGCCCCTTTTTTCTGCTGTATGGCTCTCTGGTAACAGGGGAGGCCATCCTTCACATCAAGGTCTGGCATGGCATGTGTCCCCACCGCTCCACGCCTGCCGGGTTGCAGCCAACAGTGGAGCTAAAGGTTCTTCTTGGTGGCAAACACAGAGGCCAACCCAGTCTTGCCCTTGATTGTGGTAGCAGGCATTTGGTCAGCCTCAGTCCTTGCACCTTGTTGTCAATGCAGAGTTTCACCTGCTTCATCCAGTAACAAGTCGCTACTACAGCAAGGCACACACAAATTTACATTAGCAGAGTAACTATTACAGGGTGCAGCAGCATGTTGAAGATGCTGATGGCAGCGAGGGACTAGCCAAAGAAATTTCTTACCAGTGGAATTCTCCCACCCTCTTAATTTGTTCCATTACCTGCTTTATAACACTACCATTGTATTAGAATCTTTCCAGCTTTTGCCTTAGCATTTTCTAGCAGCTACTGCAAATTTCCATACTCTAACATCTCTTTTACAAGTGACAAATCTATACAATACAAGGTGTAGTTCCTCATTAGCAACTGGCTAGTAAATACAGGTGGTTTTATACACAAAATCACAGCCTCTAATAATAGCTACTTTACAAGCACACATATTCAGGATGTTACTTTTCAGTTGTCCCCAAGTGATGTTTTGCAATCATTCGTTTTTCTCTTCCTCTATCTCATTCTGCTTGGGGTATTCACGGTCACCTCCTGTAGCTGAGGCATCAGGTTTTTCCATTCATCTGTCCAGCTCATGGCAAGGCTTCACAAACGTTGCGGGCAGTTGCCATGGACCTGTAGTCATTAGGACACAAATATAACCCCTCCCCCAGGTTATCAGTTCTTGAGAAGCAGACAGGTTAAACTGCACATTGCTAACAGTCACAGAGTTTGCTGCATCATTGCCTCTTTTTTTTTTTTTTCTGCCACCCTGATGCTGCTTAGATTACGGCCCATAAAGCTTGTGGTTGCACTACCCCTCTCGCTTTTTCAGTTAGCAGTTCTTATTTCAACCGATCTATCTATTCCTCTATTCATCCAAGTCTTGGATTCACCCCCAGGTTACCTTAAACATAATAAGCAAGGCTCCTACCATGCACCCACTGTGTTGCAGGTGCTCTTTAGGCTTTGTCTGTGGTGTCTCTACAAACTGCCTGTCCTGGGTTCAGCAGTAGCAGTCATGTTTTTTTTTTTTTCCTTTGTGCTAGCTGGTGCAGAGCTGTGTTTTGACTTCCAGCCTGAGAACAGTGTTGGTGAAGTCAATGTTTTCAGTTGTTGTTAAGTGATGTTTACCCTGACCAAGGACTTTGTGAGGCTCATGCTCTGCCAGGGAGGAGGGGAAGCCGGGAGGAAGCAGAGACGGGGCGCCTGACCCGGGCTAGCCAGGGAGGTATTCCATACCACAGCACGTCATGGCCGGGGTGGGGGGTGACTGGGAGTTACCCGGAAGGACACGGGGCTTCCGGGTGGAACTCGTTTTCTTGGCCGGTGGTATCGTATTCTCTTCCCTTGTTATTTTCCCTTATCATTGTTGTAGTTGATAGTAGCGGTGGTGATTTGTGTACATTGGTTGCTGGACTGTTCTTGTCTCAACCCGTGGGAGTTGCACTTTTTTTTTCGATCCTCCTCCCCGTTCCTCCGGGAGTGGGGGAGAACCCCGGTGGGGGGGGGGAACACGGACCTCGATTGTTGTCAGCTCGGCACCACTCACTGGGAGTGAGTGAACAAGTTACCTGACTGGGTTTAAACCACGACAGTTCTTTTTTGGCGCCCAACGTGGGGCACGAGGGGTTGAGATAAGAACAGATCTGACTGGATTGATAGTCACTCGTCACAATGCTGATTTATTGGCTCTCAAGGTTGTTCCTCTTGATCTCACAGTTTCAGTATATAGTATCTTACATCCATCCGGTATTTGCTGTATTAGTGTTTTTCAAGTGTGGGGCTTGGGCTAAGGTTTTTGTCCCATTGTACTTTATGGTAATGACTTGTAATACAATAGAATCATTGATCATGAAACTGATCTGGCTTATGTTCCCAGTGTGGTCACCACCTTTATACTTTGGGAGGTATATGATGGAGGTGCTTAGCAATTACACATCTTTTTTCTCCTTCTCAGGTGCTCAACCTGTGAAGGAGACATCCTTTTACCCTCCCAGTCATCCCCCCAGACCATTTACATTTGAGAGTTTTGAATTTTTTGAATGGCCTTTTAATGCTGTTGAGACTTGTTTGCTGATGGTGATGGGAATCACCATGCTAACACGCATACAGAGTGTGTTTTGCCCACTACTGATTTCAAGAGTTAAGCAGAGTCAGGTTTGGGTCTTGTCTGGGGTCAAACGACGATGTAGGAGGACCGAGAGATTTTCCCTGAGGCTGGACAGCCATGAGTGGCAGGGTGTGTGGGATAGTATGGGCAAGTATCTAGGTCAGTGGGCCCCTCCAGTACTTTGGAATTTCACTACCGAACAACTGCAAAGTCCAGAAGAATTAGTAAAACACTTAAATGATGTGTGTGGTCATTCTGGCCATACCAGAGATGGACAAATCACGGCAACGTGCTGGGGCTTGGCCGATGCTTACAGGGCCTTGTTCAACACTATCCAGCACCTTCAAAGGGAAAAGAATGTCGGCGGATCTGAGGGCAAAGCAACAGTCGCTACTCAAACTTTGGCTGCAATGAACTGCGCAGCTACCCCAGCAGCAAGTACAGCAGCTGCTCAAACTTCAACTGCAACAGACAGCGCAGTTACCCCAGCTCCAAGTACAGCAGCTACACCACCCCCAGCGACAAGTACAGTTGCTACTCAAACCACAGTGATAATCACTGCAGCCAAACCAGAGGACCAATTCTTACCAATATCGGTTGCCCCTGTACGCAAGAGAACAAGCAAAAAGGAGGCAAAAAGGGTGAAGCGAGATGAAGAACCAATGAATTCACCACCCGGTCCAGAATCTGATCAGGAGTCATCATCACATGACGAAGAAGAAGAAGAGGTAACTTCTCGACCTCGGACCTCAACCGAGCTGCGGAATATGCGAAAAGATTTTACCCATCAACCAGGGGAGCACATCATCACCTGGTTGCTCCGATGCTGGGACAATGGGGCCGATGGTCACGAACTAGAAGGTACAGAAGCCAAGCAGCTGGGATCACTTGCTAGAGAAGGGGGAACTGACAAAGCAATTGCAAGAGAGAAAACGTCCCTCAGCCTTTGGAGGAGGCTCTTGGCAGCTGTGAAAGAAAGGACGATGTTACGAGTCGTTCGGCCAAGTGGACTACTATAGACAAAGGCATCCAGTCTCTGAGGGAATCGGCCATCGTAGAGATGCTGTATCACATCAAGCCGAATAACGGGGATACACCTATAGATCCAGATGAAGTTGAATGTACACAACCCATGTGGCGAAAACTTACATGGAATGCACCGTCATCATATGCCCATTCATTGGCAACAGTAACCTGGAATGACATAGTACCACTAACAGTGGATGAAATGGTTCATAAACTCCGAGAGTTCGAAGACAACCTCACCCCTTCCATCATCTCAGCTGTGGAAAAACTGTCCCAGGATCTCAAACAATTGAGGGACGATCTATCTGATTTATCCAGCTCCTCACGTGTACCAACACACGTCTCAGCTATTAACAAAAGGCGTCCTATTGTTCAAGAGAGGAGATACAGGAGGTATACGCCACGGGGTACCCTATGGTTTTACCTGCTGGATCATGGAGAAGACATGACAAAGTGGGATGGAAAACCTACTTCAGCTTTGGAGGAACGGGTGAGTGAACTGAAGAGGGGAGCAAGGGCCAAGACTGATCGTCCCATGAGAGCTACGGCTACAGTCTCTAGTGAGCAGTTTCCCAGATGGAATGGAAGAGCTGATTTTACTCCAGCTCCTGTGATAACGAAGAATAATCCCTTTCACCACGACTTAAGTGTCCAAAGCTGTGACGACCATTAGAGGGGCCCTGCCTCCAGCCAGGTGGAGGTAGGGGACAATCGGATTTACTGGACTGCGTGGATCAGATGGCCTGGCACATCAGTCCCACAGAAGTATAAGGCTCTACTAGATACCGGTGCACAGTGTACCCTGATGCCATGAAGCTGTCAAGGGGTGTAACCCATCTATATTTCTGGAGTAACAGGAGGATCCCAAGAGTTGACTGTGCTGGAGGCTGAAATCAGCCTGACTGGGAGGGAGTGGCAAAAGCACCCTATTGTGACTGGTCCAGAGGCTCCATGCATCCTCGGCATAGACTACCTCAAGAGAGGGTACTTCAAAGACCCAAAAGGGTACCGGTGGGCTTTTGGTATTGCTGCTTTGGAGACTGAGGAAATTGAGCAGCTGTCCACCTTGCCTGGTCTCTCAGAAGATCCCTCTGCTGTGGGGTTGCTGAAAGTTGAAGAACAACAAGTGCCAATTGCGACCACAACAGTGCACCGGCGGCAATATCGCACCAACCGAGACTCCCTGATTCCCATCCATCAGTTGATCCGTAGACTGGAGAGTCAGGGGGTGATCAGCAGGACCCGCTCACCCTTTAATAGCCCCATATGGCCAGTGCGAAAGTCTAATGGAGAATGGAGACTAACAGTAGACTATCGTGGCCTGAATGAAGTCACACCACCATTGAGTGCTGCCCTACCAGACATGCTAGAACTTCAGTATGAACTAGAGTCAAAGGCAGCCAAGTGGTATGCCACGATTGATATTGCCAATGCATTTTTCTCCATTCCTTTGGCAGCAGAGTGCAGGCCACAGTTTGCTTTTACTTGGAGGGGTGTCCAGTTCACTTGGAACCGACTGCCCCAGGGGTGGAAACACAGCCCTACCATTTGCCACGGACTGATCCAGACTGCACTGGAACAGGGGCAAGCTCCAGAACACCTGCAATACATTGATGACATTATTGTGTGGGGCGATACAGCGGAAGAAGTCTTTGAGAAAGGGAGGAAAATAATCCAAATCCTGCTGAAAGCCGGTTTTGCCATAAAACGGAGTAAGGTCAAGGGACCTGCCCAGGAGATTCAATTTTTGGGAATAAAATGGCAAGATGGACGTAGACAGATCCCCACAGATATGATCAACAAGATAACAGCAATGTCTCCACCAACTAATAAGAAAGAAACGCAAGCTTTCTTGGGTGCAGTGGGGTTCTGGAGAATGCACATCCCGAATTACAGTTAGATTGTAAGCCCTCTTTATCATGTGACCCGGAAGAAGAATGATTTTAAATGGGGCCCTGAGCAGCAACAAGCCTTTGAGCAAATTAAACGCGAGATAGTTCACGCAGTAGCCCTTGGACCAGTCCGGACCGGACCAGATGTAAAAAATGTACTGTACACTGCAGCTGGGGAGAACGGTCCTACCTGGAGCCTCTGGCAGAAAGCTCCAGGGGAGACTCGAGGTCGACCCCTCGGCTTTTGGAGTCGGGGATATAAAGGATCTGAGGCCAGCTATACCCCAACTGAGAAAGAGATACTGGCAGCCTATGAAGGGGTTCGAGCTGCTTCGGAAGTGATTGGCACTGAAGCACAGCTCCTTCTGGCACCCCGGTTGCCCGTGCTGGGCTGGATGTTCAAAGGCAGGGTCTCCTCTACACATCATGCAACTGATGCTACATGGAGTAAATGGGCTGCACTAATTACACAACGAACTCGAATAGGAAATCTCAGTCGTCCAGGCATTCTAGAAGTCATCATGGACTGGCCAGAGGGCAAAGATTTTGGAATGTCACCAGAGGAGGAGGTGGTGCGCGCTGAAGAGGCCCCACCATATAATAAACTGTCAGAAAGTGAAAAGCAGTACGCCTTGTTTACTGATGGCTCTTGCCGTATTGTGGGAAAGCATCGGAGATGGAAGGCAGCTGTATGGAGTCCTGGACGACAAGTTGCAGAAACTGCTGAAGGAGAGGGTGAATCGAGTCAGTTTGCCGAGGTGAAAGCCATCCAGCTGGCCCTGGACATTGCTGAACGAGAAAAGTGGCCAGTACTTTATCTCTATACTGACTCATGGATGGTGGCAAATGCCTTGTGGGGGTGGTTGAAGCAATGGAAGCAGAGCAACTGGCAACGCAGAGGTAAACCCATCTGGGCTGCTGCACTGTGGAAAGATATTGCTGCCAGGGTGCAGAACCTGGTGGTGAAGGTACGTCATGTAGATGCCCATGTACCCAAGAGTCGGGCCACTGAGGAACACCAGAACAACCAACAAGTGGATAAAGCGGCTAAGATTGAAGTGGCTCAGATGGACTTAGATTGGCAACATAAAGGTGAATTATTTTTGGCCCGGTGGGCCCATGACACTTCAGGCCATCAGGGCAGAGATGCAACATACAGATGGGCCCGTGATCGAGGGGTGGACTTAACAATGGACACTATTGCCCAGGTTATTCATGAGTGTGAAACATGTGCTGCAATTAAACAAGCCAAGCGGTTAAAGCCTCTTTGGTATGGAGGATGATGGTTGAAGTATAAATATGGGGAGGCCTGGCAGATTGACTATATCACACTGCCACCAACCCGCCAAGGCAAGCGCCATGTGCTTACCATGGTGGAAGCAACCACCGGGTGGCTGGAAACATACGCTGTGCCCCATGCCACTGCCCGGAACACTATCCTGGGCCTTGAGAAACAGATTTTGTGGCGACACGGCACCCCAGAGAGAATTGAGTCAGACAATGGGACTCATTTCCGGAATAACCTTATAGATATTTGGGCCAAAGAGCATGGCATTGAGTGGGTATATCACATCCCTTACCATGCACCAGCCTCTGGGAAAATCGAATGGTACAATGGGCTGTTAAAAACTACACTGAGAGCAATGGGTGGGGGAACTTTCAAGCATTGGGATATACACTTACCAAAGGCCACCTGGTTGGTCAACACCAGAGGATCTGCCAACAGGGCTGGCCCAGCCCAGTCAGAACTTTTACATATTGTAGAGGGGGACAAAGTTCCCGTGGTGCATATGAAGAATTTGCTGGGGAAGACAGTCTGGGTAATTCCTGCTTCAGGTAAAGGCAAACCCACTCGTGGGATTGCTTTTGCTCAGGGACCTGGATATACTTGGTGGGTAATGCAGGAAGATGGGGAAGTCCGATGTATACCTCAAGGGGATTTGATTTTAGGGGAAAACAGCCAGTGAACTCAATTGTATGCCATTGTCTGCTGTGTAATGCTTTTATAGCCCATCAACTAGATGTCTCCAGGTCACCAGCGACTGGCCCTGACTTCCCTCCAGCCATCATCCCAACAGAGAATGAACTTTGAACATCATGGACCGAATGGACTCGGCAGCATTATAGGGATTGGTCCATGCACTAAGAAAATGATCTTTTCCTCTTGGTCTCTATGTATATGGATGTATATATATGGGAGAGCGATGGTGTATTGAAAATGTGGGATCTGAGCACGACGTGAATGGTATGGAATAAGGGGTAGATAATGTCCTGGGTTCAGCAGTAGCAGTCATGTTTTTTTTTTTTTCCTTTGTGCTAGCTGGTGCAGTGCTGTGTTTTGACTTCCAACCTGAGAACAGTGTTGGTGAAGTCAATGTTTTCAGTTGTTGTTAAGTGATGTTTACCCTGACCAAGGACTTTGTGAGGCTCATGCTCTGCCAGGGAGGAGGGGAAGCCGTGAGGAAGCAGAGACGGGGTGCCTGACCCAGGCTAGCCAAGGAGGTATTCCATACCATAGCACGTCATGCCCGGGGTGGGGGGTGACTGGGAGTTACCTGGAAGGACACGGGCTTCCGGGTGGGACTCATTTCTTGGCCAGTGGTATCGTATTCTCTTCCCTTGTTATTTTCTCTTATCATTGTTGTCGTTGGTGGTAGCGGTGGTGATTTGTGTTGTACATTGGTTGCTGGACTCTTCTTGTCTCAACCCGTAGGAGTTGCACTCTTTCAATCCTCCTCCCCATTCCTCCGGGAGCGGGGAAGGGGAGAGCCGGGGGGGGGGGGGGGGGCAGCCTCGATTGCTGTCACCCCGGCACCACTCACTGGGAGTGAGTGAACAAGTTGCCTGACCGGGTTTGGCTACGACAAGGATGTAGCATAAATTTACAGACTATGTATGGTATGAAACCAGCCCTGAAATTGTTATGCCTGTGGAATACCGAAGTAGAAGTAAACCTGAATTTGTTTCCAGTCCTGAGCTGAAACAAAGAGGGTTTGCAATCCAGAATATTTTGTGAGTGTTTTTTTAGATATCTTTTAAATGGCTGGGACAGACCTGTGAAGCCCTTTATGACTTGTGGCACAGTTATAACCTGAGGATCCCAAGCTTAAGGAACTGCACTGATTACACCTGTGAAAACAGTACTGAGAGATGGCTTATCACACACTGGCTTTCACAGTACCTTCAAGCACTTGCTCTCCAACCTAAACCAAACCAACAGGGCTAGATCAGTATTACAGCACTTATCCTTCAGTAGCAATACATGCACTGCGCATACATCCAGGGCCCACGTGCTGCTGTATGAACAGGGGGATAAAAAAAAACAAAACCAAACCAACACAATAACACACACCCCTGAAAAAAACACTGTTACAATATCACATGTAAGAGTAAGGTACAATCATAAAAGATAACTTAAAGTCTCCAAAAAGCCCCTGAACCCCATACCTACACCAAAACATATCATCTTCTGGCCCTAATGCTTACAGCGATAAGCACTTGGGTAATAGCAGCAGTTTGCGTTTGTCCCAAGTCACACAGCACCCGTTGGAAGGATCAGTTCTTGAGGAGACCTGTGGCTTAAAGAGCTGAAGGAGCTTTTGATGCACTCACTGAGCATCAGCTGCTCAGATGCCCTCAAAGGATGTGCTCCTGAGTCTAGTGGCATTTGGCCAAAAGCAGCAGGGTTCTCTGTCAGCAGCAATGAGAGAGTGTTCTCCAACATGGTCACTGATGTCAGAAAACAGCCAGTCCTCCAGGACAAGACAGATAAATTCAGTGGCATATATCTCAGCTAGTTCTGATCTTTCAAACACTGGCTAAAGTTATGGGGCAATATCTGTGGAAATCTAACATCTCAAGGACACATGAATAGGGAAACAGATGGCTTGCAACAGACTGTTTAATCCCAAATCAAGTAACAGAATCAGCACTTCAGAATGACTGCTTATATAGACACTTCTGCTAGAGTGTGGCCTACAGATAGGCAGCTTATGCAATAAGACCCCTAGAAAAGATTATGTGATACATTAAAAAAACCCAGCATCTTAAAAAGCAATTCTCCAAAAGTATGCTATAGATAAATAATAAACTTTCCTGGCACACATTACTTCAAACAATAACTTTTCTTTGTGTAAGTAATATTTTAAATACATAAGAAATTCACATTTTAATTCTTCCTCCATAAATAGTGATTATGTCTTAAAACTTGCCATTTTTATCATCTTCTGAAACCAGTAAAAAACAGCTGACAGAAAATGATCAAAGAACCAAAGAAACGCAGCAGAGTTTCCTTAACATTTGAAAGAATATAATGTCATAACACAGCACTCTGGGAAGCCCAGAAATCACAGAGCATAAGAATAGCTCAAGAGGTGATAAACTCTTGAGAACATACTCAAGAAAAACAACAGCTTCACTACTGTGTGAAACTCAGCATCTCTGACATTACTGAATGCAGTCTTTGAAACACACCAAGACTATTAGCTGCTTGTTCAAAGGAACATTAAAGGGGAAAAAAAGTGTTCATTTTACATCCTAGTATTCCATAATCATATTGAAATGTTAAAAAAAAAATATTTACTTGACTACTGAAATAATCAGCAAATCCTCAAAGACCCCAGAGCACCCACCTGCCTGCTATATAACTGCTCACCCGTGAAGCTAACTCCCTGGGAGGTGCACATACCTCTCCAGCAGCACACAATTGCACCAGGCTCTGTACCTGCCTCCACTCAATGTACCTGCAGTTCTAAATCCTCACCATTACAAAGAACATCTTATATTCTCATATTGATGGCTTTGCTTTGTGAGCAAAGATTTGGGAAGGGCTTTAACCACACTTACTACAAGCACAATGACCAAGGGGATGTGGGATATGCAAATCTGTTTGGAAAAAAGGCTGCTTAGGCAATCAGGAAGTGTCCGACCAGGACTGTCATCTCCTGAGCAATCTCGAGCTACCATGCGCTGGTCCGCCCGCATGTAAGGTTGGATCTGCGGCTTCCCATGCACCTTGTCACCTACCGTTTCGGCCCTCGCCTGTCCATACAGGCAAGTGAGAGTAAGCCCTTCCAGCCTGCGCAGTGGATTTTTTAGGTGAGGCACAGCTTATGCAGAACTGGCCCCACCCTTTACACGTGAGGTTTAACTGCCACGGCCTAGATGCTCTTACCACACTGGATGCCCTAGGGAGCCCCCTTGCCATAAATGGAATTTGGGGTGTTGGAGATGTGGAGACAGTGTTCTCACAGGAGAATGGATAATTGGTGCATAAACTCTGAATAATCCTGAAAGATACAGCAAGGCCATGAGAGGCCCGAAGAAGCCTAAGCAAGCAAGATAAGAAAAAGCTGGAATTCACTGAGTTAATGAGAACTGCGGACTGTTGGCAAGCTTTCAAGGTCAAGTTCTCACACCTGTGCTTAACCAATTATATGCTAGTTGCAAAGGGTCTTCAAGACTTGTATCCAATTATAATATGCCAAATCACTGTAAGTGCATGTAAGAAATAGTATATAAGGAGTTAAGGCTTTGTAATAAATTTGGCAATTGCTTGATCACATTGATCGTCTCTGCTTTGTCCGTGACTCCCGCATCAACAAGTGGCGCCTGAACAGGGACCCTCCGATCGGTAACTCGACAAAGACGAGTTTGAAGGTCCGACGAAAAGGAGGGGGCAGAGAGCCGGCCGAAATTCAGGGCTGCCCCGGCACAGAGAAGTCAGACGTCTGCAAAACTTTGGGAATCTCGCCCTGATTAGGTGAGCGGCCGGGGAGGAGATGGGGCACTCACTATCCAAAGAGGAACAGGCAGTGGTGAAGCTCCTCCAACACATTCTCTCTAAGAGAGGACTGCAATATGATAGTGCCGCCTTACAGAGGCCGTTAAAGTGGTCCCGTGATCGCGAGGTTAGTAAAGGGACCAAAGGTGCACAGAAACACTCTACACTTTGGAGACTGGTGTTAGAGACTTTGAAAGAGATGAAATTGGAAACGGCGGCGGTAGCTTCTGTATTTGCCGCCACAGCTCCAGAAGGGGCTGTCTCCCCTACCCCCCATCATAGTGCTGCAGCCATGACTTTTGCACCTCCTGTGGTACCTGGAACGGCACTGAAAAAATCAACGCCCTGAGCCGATGAAAGAAAGAGCCAGGTCCGCAGATGGCCACGTACCGAACAAGACACCTGACAAGAAAGACATAGCTGTGAACAACGGAGACCCTGAGTTCGACTCCGAGTCCCCTGAATCTGAGCCAGATTTATATCCTCTGCTTCCAGACTCTGACTCATCGTCTCCCAGGTCAGTCTGCTCAGCTCATCAGCAACTACTCACTGGCCTTGGAGACACTCAGCTGCAACAATTGATGAAAAAGCTCGAAGCCCTCAAGACTTGGATTGACACATCTCTATCGGTGCCTCCACCTTATCCTCCGCAAAACCCCTTCCTTAAAGAAGGCAAACAGGGGGAGGGGGTGGGAGAGGTATCGGGGGGCACAAATCCTGCGCACCATTGGCACAGGTTAATCAAAGATGCAGTTATTACAGGTGAATTTTTTGCAATGGGCCTCTATGCATATCCTGTGTTTACTGCACAGCAGGGGGGTAAAGAGTGGGAAGCTTTTGATCTCAAAATAATTAAGGAGGCCTGACAAGCGGTGACCACATATGGGTTAAAATCCTCTTATACTCAAGCTATATATGTTATGATTTTTTTGTGCAATTGACAGGAGACTTTAATGACCCCCCCCCCCCCCCCCCCCCCCCCCCGCTATAATGCATGGTCAAGCATTAGGTTCAGGTTATATGACTAAAACTCTGGGTATTCTGGTCCAGTACAAGGATTTGGAAACCGGCATTTGGAAAGGTCCTGTGAAAGTAAAACCAACTGGTCGAGGTTTTATGTGTGTAAATTACAGATTCCGGTTTGCGGTGGGTGCCAGCTCGATGGGTGAAACCCTGGAAAGAGTCAGCATCACCCCAGGACACCCCCCTTGTCAGTGATTGAATTAACTGAAATTTGAGCTCAGGACATCCTTTTTATGGATGTTTTCAGCCTTTCTTAAAGTGAAGCGAGCAACCTTTTTTTACAGTAAAGTAAAAAAAACAAAACAAAACACAACAGAAAAAAACACCCAGCACCACCACCCCCCTCCCCCAGGGAAGTGAGATCAGCGCGGGATACAGACGTATTGTGTGATTTTCTGGTGGTGGGAAGGTCTCTCATATGCTCTTATCAGGGGTATTGGGCATACTGTGACGGACCCTGGACTTGGGATCCCTTATACAACTCATTTGATACAGTCTCTCTGTGATACTCATGTACTAGAAGTTGGTGAATATAAGTATGTCCACGTTTCTATCGACCTTTGGAGACCTTTATAGATATTGCTGGCCACTTCTTCCAACATAGGCTGGCCACCTGTGTTGGAATGAGTGTGCATTTTGGTCAGTATAAAAGCCCAAGCCTCATGCGCTGTGGGGGAGGCAGAGCCTCTGCAGGGATGCCCGCTAAGGATGAGCCTGCCACCTCACACTGCAATGATGCTTCTCGGAGCTGGTTTCCTGTTAGTCTCCACAGGGTCCTTGTGCCACGGTCTGTACGTGGGACTGTAGTGGGAGTAATGATTGTCTGGATTTTGTGCTTCAAATATTGTACTTGTATGGAGTGTGCTTGTGGGATCCCACACGTGTGTGTGTGTGTTGAGGGCAGACGGTGTTCTGTGTATTTTTTGGTGTTGGGTTCATGTAAAAGTTTTTAACCAGTAGCAGTTTAACATTTCGGGCAAGAAAGGGTTAATGCAAAAGTGCGGTTGCCGGTTGCCAGCAGCTGAGCAGGCTGGTGTTTGTAGCTGTGCAAAGCAGGGTGAGTGACTTTTGTAGAAAAAAAAAAGAAAAGAAACAAACAAACAAAAAAAACAACAAAAAAAAAGCTGACCTCCGATTCAGCTCCCGGTGCTCCACCAGCGGAATGGCCAGGATAGATGCCAGAGCCAAGGAGTGAAGGAAAAAAAAACAAAAGAAAACAACAAAAAAAACCCAACAAAACAAACAAACAAAAAACAACAAAACCCAACCTCTCAATCTATTGAGGTATTGAGGCAGTGTCGTGGTTTAAACCCAGTCAGGTAACTTGTTCACTCACTCCCAGTGAGTGGTGCCGAGCTGACAGCAATCGAGGTCCGTGTCGTCCCCCCCCCCCCACCAGGGTTCTCCCCCACTCCCGGAGGAACGGGGAGGAGGATCGAAAAAAAGTGCAACTCCCACGGGTTGAGACAAGAACAGTCCAGCAACCAATGTACACAAATCACCACCGCAACTATCAACTACAACAATGATAAGGGAAAATAACAAGGGAAGAGAACACGATACCACCGGCCAAGAAAACACAAAGTCCTTGGTCAGGGTAAACATCACTTAACGACAACCGAAAACATTGATTTCACCAACACTGTTCCCAGGCTGGAAGTCAAAACACAGCACTGCACCAGCTACCATGAAGGAGAAACATGACTGCTACTGCTGAACCCAGGACTATCCTGCACTACAAAGTGATTATCCATTAAACATGTCGAGTTCAAAGGCATTTTTCAGCCAACAGGATAGAGAGGATCTTTTGCAGCATTACTTATTTTAACTCCTCTTTTGTGTGTGTGTGTGTGGTTTTGGTTAGGGTTAGGGTTAGGGTTAGAGCACGAGCAACCAGGAGTGCGGCAAACAGAGCGGGCAAAGAGAGCGGGTTGAGGCAGAGCGGGTCGAGGCAGTTTGCGCAGCAGTTTGCACGGGCAGGCGAGCAGGATGGTGAGCACTCGTTGTATGACCAGGGCCCTGTCCGGGAGCTCTGCTCTGCCTGCCCCGGTGGTGGCCAGCATAGGCACCCAGACAGAGCCAATGAGAGGGGAGGCTGCAGTGCAGAGCTCGGAGTGTAGAGAGTGCCTGCGCTGGTCTCCTGAGGGGAGGGTGCACAATGGGCAGGGCTGCACTCGGTGCTCCGTGGTCGAGGCCTTTCTGCAGCAGGTGGCTGAGCTGAGGGATGCCTTCAATAGGCTGCAAGATGTCAGGGAAGCTGAGAGTAAGCAGGAATGTTTGCTCCTGGCCCAAAGTGTGCAGGGGCCTCAAGCTTCCTCTCTAGCTCATGAAGGAAAGAAGGAGGCCATTAACCTCGGAAACTGGGAATTAGTGACAAAAAAAAACAATAAAAAAAAGGAGGAAAAGGACAATCAAAAGCAAGGGGCTTCCTCCTAAATCTGTTGTCCCCACGCAGAACTACTTTGCTGTCCTGCAGGGGGGTAATGAGGAAACGCACTCAAGCCAGAAACAGCCAGCTGATGCACTGGTAAAGAAGATCTCTACTGGTGCTGCCAGGAAAAAGCAGTGGGTCGTAGCGGTAGGGGACTACTTTGAAAGGGACAGAAGCACTTATCTGTTGGCTGACCCCGTCTCAAGGGAGGTGTGTTGCCTACCAGGGGCACAGATCAGGGACGTGGCAGAGAGGCTGCCTGCTCTAGTAAGTCACAGGGACTATTACCCACTCCTGGTGATACATGTGGGTGCTAGGGATATAGACAGTAGTAGGCTGGGGAACATAAAGAAGGACTACAGAGCCCTGGGGGAGGTGGTTAGGGCCTCTGGAGCTCAGGTGGTCTTTTCGTCCATTCTCCAGGATACAGGGCAGGACCCAAAAAAAAGCTAGGAGGATTAGCCAGGTTAATAAATGGTTAAAACGGTGGTGTCATAGTCAGGGGTTTGGGTGTCTTGAACATGGGACCCAAGTGTGCAGGCCAGGTCTTGTGGGGGCTGGTGGAGCTGGTCTGATAAAGAAGGGAAAGAGCAGTTTTGGTAGGAGGCTTGCCAGACTGGTCAAGGAGGCTTTAAACTAGTTGTGTTGGGGGAGGGGGCATCATTCTATCCCAACACTCCCAGTCAGTTGCCAGAACCTATAATAAATGCTCAGAGCAATGCAGTGATATTCCAGCTGCTCCAGCCAATGAGCCGGCTTCATTGGGAGCTGGGCTCAGATGCCTCTATACAAATGCCCGGAGCATGGGGAACAAAGAAGAGGAATTAGAGATGTGTGCACGTCTACGGGGTATGATATAATGGGAATCACAGAAACATGGTGGGATGGCTCCTATGACTGGAATGTTGGAATGGAAAGTTACAGGCTCTTTAGAAAAGACAGGCCTGGCAGGCGGGGAGGGGGAGTTGCCCTTTATCTTAGGGATAGGCTGGAGAGTATGGAACTCTGTCTGGGGACAGGTGAGCAGTTAACAGAGAGTTTGGGGGTCAGGGTTAAAGGGAATATAGCTATGGGAGACATTACTGTGGGGATCTGTTACAGACCGCCTGATCAAGGAGAACCTGTGGATGAAGCACTCTATAGGCAGATAGGAAAAGCCTCATGCTCACAGGCCCTTGTTTTCATGGGTGACTTCAACCACCCTGACATCTGTTGGAAGGACGGTACAGCCTGCCACAAGCAATCCAGGAGGTTCCTTGATTGTGTAGAAGACAACTTCCTTCTGCAAGTAATAGAGGTGCCAACAAGGAGAGGTGCCATGCTTGACCTCGTGCTCACCAACAGGGAAGGGCTTGTTGGAAATGTGATGCTCCAGGGCAGCCTTGGATGCAGCGATCACAAGATGCTCGAATTTGAGATCCTCAGGACAGTGAGAAGAGAGTGCAGCAAGCTCACTGCCCTGGACTTAGAGCAGAATTTGGCCTCTTCAGGAACCTGCTTAGTAAGGTTCCATGGGATATAGCCCTAGAAGGCAGGGGGGCCCAAGACTGTTGGTCATATTCAAGGATCACCTGCTGCAAGCTCAGGAGAGTTGCATCCCAACTAGAAAGAAGTGCAGCAGCAAGGCCAGGAGACCTCCTTGGATGGATGAGGAGCTGCTGAGGAAAATTCAATTGAAAAAAAAGGCTTATAAAAGGAGGAAGCAAGGACAGGCAGCCTGCGAAGGGTACAGGGATGTTGTCTGGGAAGCTAGGGACCAGGTTACGAAAGCTAAGGCCTAGTTAGAATTAAACTTGGCTAGGGGTGTTAAAGATAACAGGAAGGGATTCTACAGGTGCATAGCAAATAAAAAACAGACAAGGGAGAACGTAGGCCCCCTCAGGAAGCTCTTGGGAGAACTGGCTACACAGGATTTGGGGAAGGCTGAGGTTCTGAATGACTTTGCCTCGGTCTTCACTGGCAAAGGCTCTGACCAAACCACCCAAGTCTTGGAAGGCAGATGCAGGGACTGTGAGAATGAAGACCTTGGGCTCACTGTAGGAGAGGATCTGGTTCAAGACGACCTTAAGAACCTGAACATACAGAAGTCCATGGGTCCTGATGAGATCCATCCGTGGATCCTGAAGGAGCTGGCAAATGAAATTGCAAAGCCACTGGCCACCATATTTGAGAAATCATGGCACTCAGGTGAAGTTCCCGATGACTCGAAAAAGGAAATATAACCCCCATTTTCAAGAAGGGGAAAATGGATCACCCAGGGAATTACAGAGCAGTCAGTCTCACCTCTGTGCCTGGCAAAATCTTGGAGCAGATTCTCCTGGAAGGCGTGCTAAGGCACATGAAAATCAACAAGGTGCTTGGTGACAGCCAGCATGGCTTCACTAAGGGGAAATCCTGCCTGACCTATTTGGTGGCCTTCTATGATGGGGCCAGAGAACTGATGGACAGGGGTAGAGCAGTTGATGTCATCTACCTGGATTGTGTAAAGCATTCGACACTGTCCCACACAGCATCCTTGTCTCTAAATTGGAGAGACATCAATTTGATAGGTGGACCATTCGGTGGATAAAGAACTGGCTGGTTGGCCACACACAAAGTGTTGTGGTCAATGGCTCAAGGTCCAGCTGGAGACTAGTAACAAGTTGCATCCCTCAGGGATCGGTGTTGGGACCAGGTTTGTTTAACATCTTCGTCGCTGACATGGACAGTGGGATTGAGTGCGCCCTCAGCAACTTTGCCGATGACACAAAGCTGTGTAGTTCGGTTGATACCCTGGAGGGAAGGAATGCCACCCAGAGGGACTTCAACACGCTTGTGAGGTGGGCTGATGCCAACCTCATGAAGTTTAACCATGCCAAGTGCAAGGTCCTGCACCTGGGTGGGAGCAATCCCAGGCACAGCTACAGGTTGGGCAGAGAAGAGATTCAGAGCAGCTCTGCAGAGAAGGACTTGGGGGTGCTGGTGGATGAGAAAATGAACATGAGGCAGCTTCAGCGTGCACTTGCAGCCCAGAAAGCAACCGTATCCTGGGCTGCATCAAAAGGAGCGTGACCAGCAGGTCGAAGGAGGTGATCCTGCCCCCCTACTTGGCTCTTCTGAGACCTCACCTGGAGCATTGTGTGCAGTTCTGGTGTCCTCAACATAAAAATGACATGGAACTGTTGGACCAAGTCCAGAGGAGGCCGCGATGATGATCAGGGGACTGGAGCAGCTCCCGTATGAAGACAGGCTGAGCAAGTTGGGGCTGTTCAGCCTGGAGAAGAGAAGGCTGCATGGAGACCTCATAGCAGCCTTCCAGAATCTGAAGGGGGGCTATAGGGATGCTGGGTATGGACTCTTCATTAGGGACTATAGTGATGGGACAAGGGGTAATGTGGAAGGGACAAGGGGAAGTTTAGACTGGATATAAGGAAGAAATTCTTTCCTGTTAGGGTGGTGAGGCACTGGGATGGGTTGCCCAGGGAAGTTGTGAATAATCCAATCCCTGACAGTGTTCAAGGCCAGGTTGGACAAAGCCTTGGGTGAGATGGTTTAGTGTGAGGTGTCCCTGCCCATGGAAGGGGGGTTGGAACTAGATGATCTTAAGGTCCTTTCCAACCCGAACTATTCTATGATTCTATGTTTCTATGAATGTGTACATTTCAGGTCTTGCTTAAGATCCTAAGGTCTGGAAGACACGGGTTCACAATAGGGTAGTGTCAAAGTGATAAATCCTATTGAACCTTAAGCAATGTTTTGTGAGAAGTTTTCTTTAATTTTAAAAGCTGGTCTTAGAATGTTTTTGCTTTTACTCAACAATGTGACTATAGAAGTACTGATGTTTCTAATACTTCTGGGTGGTAATTTGCTAGCTCAGGCTTACACACACAGCAAATCTGCTTTTGTACACACAAATGAGATGACTGATCAAGTTTACATTTGCAAATTGCCCTGTTTATTCACACAAATGCAGTTTTTATGGGTGCAAACCTGATGCGCTTGCAACTTTTGTGGGCTGTGTTAAGGGACGCTTTCTCTAAATGTATCCCCTAAAATTTAGTTTTTGATCCCCCTGATAGAGTTTCCCACTTTACATTTCCAGGTGAAAAAGTGGCTTTAAAACCCTTAAAAGCAGGCATGGAAACAGAGGCTCCACAGAGCTAGATGGTGGCACAGGGCATCACATCTAAGAGGCACATTTAAGGGGGAGCTTGTCAAGAGCAGAAAATGATGCTCGCTCTCTCTTACTGTAGAAACAGTACTGATCTGCTGACATTATCCTTTACTAGAAATATTACAAGAAAAATGAGGAATTTTCCTAAACAAAAAAAACCCTATCTTTTTTGCCTATCCTCTTGGATAAGGGTTTTAGGAAGCTTGGAGCCACCAATTCTGTAAACAATGATTTCATCTCCAAATAATCAGTGAGAGTATTTAAAGTGTTATTTAAAATATTGATCTTGGATTTTAGTAATGTGCAACACTTCACACAAATAGACTACATTTTGAAAGATATAGTCTTAGGCCTTAATTCCTGCATGTAGACTACCTGTGTGTGCATGATTGAAAACTTTGAATTGTTGACTCTCACCAGATGCTCATGTCTAGTAGTTTTGTTTATGTCCAGTAAGACTCTTCTTAAAAAATAGTTTCCATAAAATTCAGGATTTGGTATCCAAATTTAGTGTACTAAATCACCTGCATTATAAGCAATAGAGATGGTATGACGTTTTCCTTTTCTGTTGAGGGATCCACAGGTTTTCCTCTTTTGTAGAAGTCACAGTATCACAGTATGCTAGAGATTGGAAGGGACCTCAAAAGATCATCTAGTCCAATCCCCCTGCCGGAGCAGGAACACCTAGATAAGGTTACACAGGAATGTGTCCAGGCGAGTTTTGAATGTCTCCAGGGAAGGAGACTCCACAACCTCCCTGGGCAGCCTGTTCCAGTGTTCTGTCACCCTAACTGAGAAGAAGTTTCTTCTCGAGTTTAAGTGGAACCTCTTGTGTTCCAGTTTGTACCCATTACCCCTTGTCCTATCATTGTTTGCCACTGAGTAGAGCCTGGCTCCATCCTCATGACACTCCCCCTTTATATATTTATATACACTAATAAGGTCACCCCTCAGTCTCCTCTTCTCCAAACTGTAGAGACCCAGCTCCCTCAGTCTTTCCTCATAAGGGAGATGCTCCACTCCCTTAATCATCTTCTTTGCCCTGCGCTGGACTCTCTCCAGCAGGTCCCTGTCCTTCTTGAACTGAGGGGCCCAGAACTGGACACAATATTCCAGATGCGGTCTCACCAGGGCAGAGTAGAGGGAAAGGAGGACCTCTCTCGACCTACTAACCACCGCCCTTCTAATACACCCCAGGATGCCATTGGCCTTCTTGGCCACAAGGGCACAGTGTTGGCTCATGGTCATCCTGTCGTCCACTAGGACCCCCAGGTCCCTCTCCCCTACACTGCTCTCTAACAGGTCGTTCCCCAACCTAGACTGGAACCTGGGGTTGTTCCTGCCCAGATGCAGGACTCTACACTTTCCCTTGTTATATTTCATCAAGTTATTCCCTGCCCAACTCACCAGCCTGTCCAGGTCTCGCTGGATAGCAGCACAGCCTTCTGGCGTGTCAGCCACTCCTCCCAGCTTAGTGTCATCAGCAAACTTGCTGATAGTACACTCAATTCCCTCATCATTCCACTGCAAGTACTGCTTCTGAGTTGCATGTAGCTGGCTTTCCTGTTGGTTTACATTACAAGAAAGCTTCCTGTTAGTGGTTCGTATTTTCCCTTGGGCTCTTAAGTGTAGTGCAGTTCTATTCCCTTCATACATAACTACATTGCTATGATAATGTAAATAATAGCTAATAAATATCCCTAAATGTACTTTATGTGAGCCAGCTAAATCGTATAGTAAACATGCTTTAAAGAAATAGTGAAATTTAATTTTGGGAAGAGAGTTCTTCAGTTCTTCCTAAAAATTTCCAGTTCTAGGCAAAGGTTGGGAACAAAAGAGACTGTTTTTCTCAACCTTCAAAATTTCCATGATACTGTTTAGCAACAGTATCCTGAAGATGAATTCCCAGATGAATGGCGTACTTTACATACTCTGCATTCTTGAGGTGTTGTGCACCAAGGATTTGGATGCTTATAAGTAAGGAAAATAACTTGGCAATTCAAAGAAACAAGAGAGGGCTTGTTACAGACATGAGATCTTGTAGCATATCTTGTGTTGTTGCTGATCGGGAACATCAAAACCCTTTTTTTCCCCCCATATATATTAGTAAATTGAAAGCTTTATTTTGAGAGGCTTGATTAACCTAAAGGAAAGGGTAAGAAGAAACTTTGAAGAAGATATTATTTTTAATATTCCATTATTTTATTCTGTCTTCTTCCACTACAGTGGATGCTGCTAGCATCCATTTACAGAATTGTAGAGCACTTGCTCCCTCTCCATTTTCTGGACATATTTTTGTCAATAACTCTTTCAAGTTTAGTCTTAATATCTTTTGTGTGCTTTCATCTCTGCATTTGATTTATTGAGCGAATGAAAGGAAGTGTGACTCACCATTCTACCCTTTTGCACCTTGCTTGTTTCAGTCAGTAGGGAGAATAGAAATGATGCAGAAATTCCCTTCTTTGTTCTTAGAGGTCATTGCTTTGTTCCATTAAATGATTGCAAAGACTATTAAGTGACTACCTTTACAATTAAGCACATTAGAATATATCAAACAAATTCTTCTATGGCACAAAGAAGGATCAAAAAGACTTTCTCTGAGAAGATTCTCTACCTTGAAATTAACTTGCAATTTATTCCAAGGAAGAAGAAGAAAAAATCGGTTACAAGAAAGCAGCAAAACCACCAGTCTGACACTTTTGAAATGGTTTGAGAGGGGGAGTGTGTTGTTTAGTACCACATGCAGATGTTGTTATTGTTTCTAGAGTTTCAGTAACCAGTTAGAGAACTTTTACTTACTTTTGTGGTATGCCCCCTTGTAGTGATGCTTATGGCTTAGGACTATTTCTCCAACTCTTGCTCATCTTCTCTAAAGGGGAACTACATCAGATGAACATTTGTTATGCATTTTTTTGTATTTATTTTCTGAGTGTGTTTTAGTTTCCTCAGCCTTCATGGCCCCATGCCTCTTGGCATGTAGCACAAGCACTACTGGATGAACCAATGTTTTAACTGTCAGCCACTGTGAACTGCTCTATGAAACAGGCTTACCAGCTCATAAACCAAAAGCAATCATGCAACGACAGATGACACGGACTCCTCTTGTGAGGTGGAGAGAAGAGATACAGCTCAAGCTTTATAGCCCCTGTCCCAGCCCTGCAAGTGCTGCACTGAAATTTTCGGTTCCCTTACTGCTATATAGAGTATTATTGACAACATTATGACATTATTTCTTTTTCTTAGCACAGGCTTATCTCACATTAGTCCTATGATCACATTATCGTTAACACAGCATTCTATTCTTACATTATTGCAGGCACAGCATCCTAGACTGATTACATTATTGCTAACACAGCATCTTATGATTATATTATTGCTAACACAGCGTCTACATGTTTCATCTATGTTCAGAGCCAGTTCCTTGTCCTTAGTGCTGGTTCCTTTTCTTTTCTTTATCTTTCCCAAGGCCTGCATCCAATTATCTGTATGAAGTCTCAGTCGCTGCTCGTGGTGGAGACTAAGCTGCACCCATCCTCCACACAATCCTATTTACTGTCATTTCTAGATTCATAGACTGCTTGCAGCTCGTTCCTGTTCTAGCAACGCTTAAGGCCAGACACAGTACTGTAGGTTTTCCTTGATGTTTCTTAGGTAGGGTACGTCCTGTACGAATGCTTGTAGCGTTTCGTCCAGTAAATTGGGATTAGACCTGAGGGTGACTACATCAGAGGTCCTGACAGGTTTCTGCAATATATTGTGTGTGATAAACACATAAATGTATTGGCTTTCACAAATCATAGGTGTGCTTATGTGGATATAACTGTACAAGTTTACAATAACAGAAACAAAACAAGCTAAAGACACAAGACCAAACAAGTTAAAAAGGTTCAGATCTCTTGATCTAAATGGAGTCACATAGCAAAAGAATTTGTAAAGGTAAAAGAAAGTGGGGGGTGAAGCTTGATATAAGGAAAGCTAGTGCCTGGAAAACATAAAGTACTTTTTAGCTTAACTTAGGTTGTAGAAAGAGAGCAATGTTTATGTTGTAAGTCTGTGGAATGTAGTGGCCCCACTAAACATGAGTTAATTGTTTCACACTAGTCTTCTAAAGTAGTTTTAAAGAGCAATGTTTGTGTTGTAAGTGTGTGGTGAGATAACAGGATTTAGTGGCCCCACTAAACATTAATGAGTTATTTCACACCATCCTTATCAGTGACAGAACCTTCCAAGCATCTGCTAGTTTGGGATACTCCTTGTCTGCCCATCCTGCAACAAATTTTGCAGGCAGGTCACACTGTTTTAAATCTTTGCTAGTTCTCAGAATAATTACAGATATAGCTGGTTATGTGATTGCTGGGGGGTCCAACTGTGCCAAAGGTGAAAAGTACACTGTGAGGAAGACTGCTTACTTCACCTCGAAGACCCCTACTCACAAGAGGAAGACTGCTTACTTCATCCTCAAGACCCCTGCCCACAATCACCGCAGAGCAGTGCGCAGATGCCAAGAGGAGGAGACTTGTGATAATAAATTCTTGAAGCTAGTTATAATATCCCCCGCCTATGCGGGAATTATGAGTATGCGTGTAACTAATGTAATACTGACAGTATATAAACCTGTAACAAATGCTAATCCCTTGCGCCTCTAACTACGGTCATGCGCCCAGCGCTGTTGCTTTTGTTTTATTGACTTTGTCCCTCAATAAAACCTTGTTATCTCGTTTAGAGGAGTTCGTATTTCACATTGTGCATGAATAGGTCCAATGGAATTTCTGACTTATAGCATCATAGATTAGTTAGGGCTGGAAAGGACCTTATGATCATCCAGCTCCAACCCCCCTGCCATGGGCAAGGACACTTCACACTAAAGCATGTCACGCAAGGCTCTCTCCAACCTGGTCTTGAGTACCACCAGGGACTGGAGTGTTCACAACTTCCCTGGGCAACCCATCCCAGTGCCTCACCACCCTAACAGGAAAGAATTTCTTCCTTATATCCAGTCTAAACTTCCCCTGTTTAAGTTTTAACCCATTACCCCTTGTCCCATCACTATAGTCCCTAATGAAGAGTCCATACCCAGCATCCCTATAGCCCCCCTTCAGATACTGGAAAGCTGCTATGAGGTCTCCATGCAGCCTTCTCTTCTCCAGGCTGAACAGCCCCAACTTGCTCAGCCTGTCTTCATACGGGAGCTGCTCCAGTCCCCTGATCATCCTTGTGGCCTCCTCTGGACTTGTTCCAACAGTTCCATGTCCTTTTTATGTTGAGGACACCAGAACTGCACACAATACTCCAAGTGAGGTCTCACGAGAGCAGAGTGGGCACAGAGAGAGAGGGCAGGATCACCTCCTTCGACCTGCTGGTCACGCTCCTTTTGATGCAGGATACAGTTTGTTTCTGGGCTGCAAGTGCACACTGAAGCCAGCTCATGTTCATTTTCTCATCCACCAGCACCCCCACGTCCTTCTCTGCAGAGCTGCTCTGAATCTCTTCTCTGCCCAACCTGTAGCTGTGCCTGGGATTGCTCCGACCCAAGGTGTAGGACCTTGCACTTGGCATGGTTAAACTTCATGAGGTTGGCATCAGCCCACCTCACAAGCGTGTCGAGGTCCCTCTGGATGGCATCCCTTCCCTCCAGGGTATCAACCAAACCACACAGCTTGGTGTCATCAGCAAACTTGCTGAGGGCACACTCAATCCCACTGTCCATGTCAGCGACGAAGATGTTAAACAAACCCGGTCCCAACACCGATCCCTGAGGGACACCACTCGTTACTGGTCTCCAGCCGGACATTGAGCCATTGACCACCACACTTTGCGTGCGGCCATCCAGCCAGTTCTTTATCCACTGAGTGGTCCATCCATCAAATTGATGTCTCTCCAATTTAGAGACAAGGATGTCGTGTGGGACAGTGTTGAACGCTTTGCACAAGTCCAGGTAGCTGACATCAACTGCTCTATCCCTGTCCATCAGTTCTGTAGCCCCATCATAGAAGGCCACCAAATTGGTCAGGCAGGATTTCCCCCTAGTGAAGCCCTGCTGGCTGTCACCAAGCACCTTGTTGATTTTCATGTGCCTTAGCATGCCTTCCAGGAGAATCTGCTCCAAGATTTTGCCAGGCACAGAGGTGAGACTGACTGCTCTGTAATTCCCTGGGTGATCCATTTTCCCCTTTTTGAAAATGGGGGTTATATTTCCCTTTTTCCAGTTGTCGGGAACTACACCTGACTGCCATGGTTTTTGAAATATGATGGACAAATACAGTGGACTTCTGGATTAGGAGTTTTACAAGCATTATTGGTGTTCCTGTTATGGCGAATTATGAAGGAACCCCGCTTTAATGGCTATGAAAATAAAATAATTATTATAATGTGTAAAGTTTGTTCTTTCAGTTGTCTGTATCAGTTATAGGCTGCTGTCTCTGTCAGCATTTTTATTCTTTTTGTGCTTTGCAGTTTGCTGAAGGTAGATGTATATTCTGAAAATAAACTTGAATCTGCTAAAGTGGTTAACATACAGCGATGTTTTTGTTTTGTACATTGAGTTCAGGCATAGGCTATCTATCTGTTTGGCAGCAGCAGAGGTGCATTTTTGCTTGAATTTTACTGTTTAAGCTTTTAGAGTTGCTTTCGAAGGTGGAAGAGGGGTCTCTACTGAATCTATATAAATGTCTCTACTGAATCTATATAAATGACCTCCTTTGAAGATTGAAGAATGTGGCATGAGCATCCACAAAGCCTCTCAGACTGCATGATCTTCTAGTTGGCTATTTGTTGGAGTCGCGGGAGACAAGCCTCATGCTCTCATGGTCAGCAAGTCTCGTTTATTTAGCAAGATACAACCCCTTTTATAGCCTGCAGTGTTAGATACATTTCCTGCTAGGATACAGCAAAATCATTGGTCAGCCCGTGCTGACGCAGGGGCCTCCCAAGCAACCGTGACCGCCTCCTGCTTCAACATGCCTCGACATGTCCCGGCTTGTCCCAGCTTGCCCAAGCATTACCGTTGCGCTATCTCAGCAAGATACCGTGGCGCTATCTCAGCAAGATACCGTGGCGCCATCTCAGCAAGATACCGTGGCGCTATCTCAGCAAGATACCGTGGCGCTATCTCAGCAAGATACCGTGGCGCCACCTTCAGCAAGATGTACATCCTGTTTCTTGAGCAACTCAGGGTGAACATTAACCACAAGATTACCGTAGCCTTGAGGCCTATATTTCCACCAGCTGCACAGTATCATGACCTCTGTTACTTAGCCATTCTGTTGTTAAGCTCTCTACAGCTATTGATATGTTTTGCTATTCAAGGATGACTACTTTAGATACATTTGCTTAAAGAAAGAAATTAAAATTCAATAACCTCCTTAGTGTCAGTGCACCTCTGCTGAAGACTCTCTAATATTGCTAGAATTACTGTGAGGTTAAGTTGGTAGTTTTGTTTTATTCTGTTTTGGCTGTCATACCTAGCTCTGGAACTGGGCCAACCTGCACTGATTACTGCCTTTTTCTAACCTGGCTAGGTTTCATCCTTCAGCAGGGAGTATAGATGCTCATTCAGAAAAGCTTATCCAGAAGGTGCCAGCATAATTAATAAATATTTTCTGGTTTGCACTAAGAACTGCAATCATGCATTCATGCATTAAAAAGCACTGATGTTCCCTCCCTCAGCTGGGAGGCACACTGCCTTCCTGCAGTGTCATTTCTCAGCTGAGAGACAGCTTGGTCTAAACAAGATTTTGTAGAATCATGGAATCACTTATGTTGGAATAGACCCTTAAGATCGAGTCCAACCATTAAACAAACACTGTCAAGTCCAGCACTACGCCATGTCCAGAATTGCCAAATCTACATGTCTTTTAAATATGTCCAGCAAAGGTATTTCCAACACCTGTGGGCAGCCTTTTTCTTGTCCCCTCATGAGACATCTTGTCCCCTCATCAGGCCAGGACAGGCTGGGATCTCCTTTACCCCTGCTGAAGGATGGGATTCAGCCTGGTTAGCTGAGGCATCTCATCCTGGGACTGTAGCCGTGGGGCTGGAAGGGCACTCACCTCCCTCCCATGAACACCACAAACCCATACAAGGTCTCACTTCCTCAGAAGGTGAAAATGTACCGATACATAGATGATGCCATAATCAGAGGAGGTTGCCCCAAAGAACTGCAGCAACAGCAGTGTGGCAAGCACTCTGTGGTGCAGAAGTTGAAGTTCCACCTACGGAATGTCAGAAACCAAGCAGAAACCAGTCAAATCGGAGGGTACTTGGTGGATAGCAGCAGTGCAGTGATTGCTGCAGATACCTTCAGAAAAACAGAACAAGGGCAGACGCCCCAGCCTAGGAAGGAATTACAACAGCTTATGGGTCCTCCAGGATACTGGAGGAAACATGGACCTGGGTTCTCTATCATTGCTCGCCCACTGTACTCACTGTTATGAAAGGGAAAGCCACGGGAATGGAATCCAGAGCATGAGGAAGCAGGAGTAGCTAATACAGGAATTAAAACCATACCACTCACTTGGCCTGTACACTCCCACCACTGTCTCATAGTAGAATGGGGTTTTGCTGAGCATGGCTCTTCCTGTGACCTATTCAAACTGGCCCTGACAGAACAAAAAGAACTTCAATGTTCAGGTTGCCTCTTTCAAAGACACTGAACTGCACGGAGCGAGCCCCCTCCGTCCCAGCGCTCCTGCAGGCCCTGCAACACCCAAGGGATTGGGGGTGCTGAGCAAAGGCCGGGGCATCTGGCTCAGCTCCAGCAGTAGAGGAGGAGGCCAGGATCATCAAGGACCTGCCCCTGGTTTGCAGCCTTGGGCACAGAGAGTCAGTGGGGAAAAGGGAGAGGGGACAGGAGGAACATGGGGGGCACTGCTCCAAAGGCAGCAGCGGTGCTCTCACAGGACACACCCACACAAACTCTTCCAGACAATCAATAAAGCAGTCAAACACAGAATCCTTTTTGTGTGCCCCATGGGGACAGGGATGCCAAGCTGTCACAGGGTGCCCAGAGAAGCTGTAGCCGCCCCATCCCTGGCAGTGTTCAAGGCCAGGTTGGACATAGGGGCTTGGAGCAAGCTGCTCTAGTGGAAGGTGTCCCTGCCCCTGGCAGGGGGTTGGAACTGGATGAGCTTTAAGGCCCCTTCCAGCCAAACTCAGTCTGGGATTCCATGATTCATGAATCAATAGCATGTTGAGGAGAGGATGCCCTCGAAGGGCTGATGGAAGGAACTCTCAGGCTTTCCCAGACAACACAGAGCATTTCCCAGTCTGGAATATAGGAAACATTGGACCGAGTACATGCAGCCCAAAGGAGGCAGAGCAGCACCGCTGAGCTGCAGCTAAGGGCTGTCCTAGGCAGAAGTGGGAAGGAAGGGGAGAACAACACAACCTCCTTACATAGGGGATGCCCTGCTTTGCAATGGCAGCAGTGACAAAGCCTCAGTCCCTGCCCACAGGGTTACTGCGGGGGAAACCTAGGACCCAGCATGACCATGTCACCTCAGCCAGCACAGAGCCTCTTCCCACATCCCTCCTTCTATGCAGCAGCCACTGCAGTGGCCAAAAAGCCATGGCAAGAGACATGCCTAGTACTCACCTGCCAGTGAGCCCATGGCACTACATGCCAGCATCATGGGCAGCAAAACCTTTGCTGTATCTGTGGAGAAGAGAATCCACAGTGTCTGCACCCAGACTGAATTTAAGCCCCCCAAACACACTCCAAGCAAAAATCTACCTCCACGGTTGAGTTGCCCACAATTTCTGGCTTGGAAAGTGGTTCTAGGAGAGATAGAGTGACTGTAAGCGTTCAAACCCACAGTTCAACAGGTCTCAGACCCAGAGCACCTTCAAGCTCTTTGGCTATGGAGGAGGAAGGTTTCTATCTCATCACTCACCCACAACGTGCAGCTGCAACCAGCCCTTGGCCTCCAGCTGGGACCTGAAGCGGTACAGCCAGTGTTCCCCCCGCTGCAGCACTATCTGCAGCAAGAAGTTCATTGTTGAACCTCACATGGTTCTCGTAGGGTGAGCAGTGGTGCTGGCTCCATCAAAAGCATAACTGAGGGTGGCTGCTTCCTGCTGAGCAGTTCTGTATTCCCAGATGCCAGCTCTGCCAACCTGCAGCGGTGGAACTGTCAGACACACGGTGCAGCCCATGGCTGAGACGAGTCTCTCTGACGCCAACCTGAGGTCAGCAGAGCAGCAGGGAGTGAGTGTGTGGCCTGCAGGAGAGACGTTAGCGCACAGCTCCTGAGGGGCAGCTCCTGCCACCCAGCAGCCCTGGGGACTTGAGGGTGTCACAGAAGCACGGAACGGTTTGCGTTGGGAGGGATGTTAAAGCTAATCCAGCTCCAAACCCTGCCACAGGTACGGAAACCTTCCACTAGAGCAGCTTGCTCCAAGCCCCAGCCAACCTAGCCTTGAACACTGCCAGCCATGGGTCAGCCACAGCTTCTCTGGGCACCCTGTGCCAGTGTCCCACCACCCTTACATGGAACAACTTCGAAGATCTCATCTCTACCTCCCCTCTCTGTCAGGTTAAAGCTGTTTCCCCTTGTCCCATCCCCACAGGCCCTGCTTCTCCACACAAGAAATGAGGGCAGATCCCAGGATCTCCCATCAGCACCCGTAGTGCTCCGCTGCCGGCTCAGCCAGCACAACTCGCACACCGAGTCCAAAGCAGCCACTCTGGGGAAGTCACTTGAAGTGTTCTGGCAACTCCTAAAGCACCCCAAGATCGCCATCACCACCCACCTCGTTCCACGCTCCTGTGTCCACAGATGTCACCGGCTCCGAGACACCAAGATGAGAACCAGCAGAGGAGCTGCTCTTGCCTCCTCCACCGGTAGCTTGTGTTCTGTGGGGCAGCTGTCGTTTCCCGGTGCCTCCGCTGAAGGGTTCCATGGGGTTCCGTGAAGTCACACACCTGAACATGGAGTATTCCAGAATCAGCCACCCCTGTGGTCCACATGTCCCCAAGTCCATTATAATGCATTAGGTCTGGTCTGATCCACAGGGTGCTCTGGAGGTGCTGCAGGCACTCTCTGGGATTCTCTAGGGGTATCCACAGGATGCTCTTGCGGTCCTGAGGATGCTCTGGGGGTGCTTTAGTGGTCACCACAGCCCAAATCCCACTGGCAAACTGGGGGTTGTTTTTTTTTTACTCCAATCTTGCCGTGAGCAGGGAGCATCTTCT
This sequence comes from Pezoporus flaviventris, assembly GCF_033815535.1. Lineage (NCBI taxonomy): Eukaryota > Metazoa > Chordata > Aves > Psittaciformes > Psittacidae > Pezoporus > Pezoporus flaviventris. Next base: position 308,398 of record NW_026892609.1, on the reverse strand, counting down.
CAGTCCTGACCCTTATTCAATAGCAGTTCTCTGCTCATCAAATTCATACTAAATCAGAGGTAAATCTGGGCAGAGCTGCCTCTCTGCATTCCTTGAACCAGGAAAGACCCACTGCCACATTGATATTGCTCTGGACAGCCTGCGACAGTGTCCCACCATGCTTACAAGGAGGAACTTCCTCCTAAGGTCTCATGTTATTCAACCCCTCTGTCAAATTAAAGCTGTTCCCACTTGTCTGATTACTACATGTGCTTGTAAAGAATCCCCCTCCAGATTTCTTGCAGTTATCAAACAGATATTGGAAGGCAAACTCATTCTCTAAGTCATCATCTAAATTATCATTTACATCATCTACAAATCATTGTGAATTCACAATTGAATTAAAATTTAATTATTGCTAAATCACCATTGGATTCCCATTTCATTTAATTCTGTCCCTGATTAATTACCATTGGTCATTAATAAGGCCCTTTCAGTTATGCCCACAAGGATGACTTCTCTGAACCATTCCCCTGTGAAGCAGAAGGAGTCACAGCTCCAAGTCCACTTCCCTTCAGGTGTGCAGCAGCAGATCCAGCAAGTGCCCCCACTCCCTACTGAGGGGTATGGCAGTTTGTGGAGGCAGTGTTCTCACAGGAGAATGGATAATTGGTACATAAACTTTGAAAATCCTGAAAGATACAGCAAGGCCATGAGAGGCCTGAGGAAGTCTAAACAAGCAAGATAAGAAGCTGGACTTCACCGAGTTAATGAGAACTGTGGACTCTTGGCAAGCTTTCGAGGTCAAGTTCTCAAACCTGTGCTTAACCAACTATATGTTAGTCACTAAGGGTCTTCAAAACATGCATCCAATCATAGTATGCCAAATCACTGTAAGTGCATGTAAGAAATAGTATATAAGGAGTTAAGGCTTTGTAATAAATGGCTTTTGTCTGATCATATTGATCTCTGAGTCCATATATTTTCTGCGGCAAATGGCGCCTGAACAGGGACCCCCATATTTTTCATATTAAAACTGAAGGAATTAATGTGCGTGGCACCAAAGAAAGTGGAAAACACGGAGCCGCAGGGACGTCGGCTGGGTTTGAGCCGGCAGGACCAGGATCGGGAGGTAATCGCCTTGGAACGGAGCCTTGTGAGCCCGGAAGACACTGCGCAGTGCAAATAAGGTAACAGCCGACGGGGTCTGGAAGAGGGTTAGGATGGGAAAAAAAAAAATGGTCATCCTTAAGCTCTTCCAGCATAGAGGGATAGAATATGACGGTAATCTGTTAAAAAGATTGTTGCTCTGGAGTAAAGAAAAAGAGCTGATTCAGGGTGTTAATGAAGCTTTTGATCTTGGGACTTGGGAAAAAATTGGGGCATGCCTGTGGGATCAAGTTACTTGTGGGTCTAAGGAGGCGAAGCCTCTTGCTGCCCCCTGGCGACTACTGAGAGGGACTCTAGCCGCAATGAAGGCTGAGAAACAGGCGGCAAAATCCGTTTTTACAGCTCAATCTGACTCGCCTTCACAACAGCAGGGCTCGGCACCTACATCAGATTCAGCACCCGGTGCTACAGCCATAGTAGTGTCGTCTGTTTCGGGCATAAAACATTCTGGCCAAAAACCGGCGCAGTACGGTACGAATGTTTGAGGACCCTGCGCCTTTCCCCTATCCTGTGTCGACAACGCCTTTACCGGCGGTAGCTCCAGCTGATACTCGGGAGCCAGTAGCGGCTACTGAGCAACCGAAACAAACTGATGTTAACCCTTTTCGTGCTGCTACTGCCCCTAAACTTAATCTCCAAGATTTTTTGCCGGGGTGGGAGTCTCCTAAGGAGGAGAGTGTAACTCCGAATAAATGCCCACCTCCACCACCTCCACCACCACTTGCATTGCTCCCACCGGAGCCGCAAAATGAGCGGAACTGGGGACAACGGACAAAATCCTTAGATAAACAATTGCAGGACTTGCGGGACCGTCTGGGCAAATTGGGGGAGGAGAGGCAGCAAGCCCCAGAAAAACCGGAAAAAACGGAAAAAAAACAGATAAGATCAGTCTGTGTGATGTGCACACGGACTCCTACTAATGCTCCTTCTAATAAAGCTAATCCGAGTGCCATGAGATGGCGAGGCTGCATTCAGGATGCAATCATAGACGGTACTATTTTACCAATAGATGTTCCGGCTGCATTCCCTGTTATTATAAATACTCAGGGACAGTCTGTCTGGACTCCTATGGACTGGAAAGCTATGAAAGAAATTAAGGGAGCAATTACTCAGTATGGGTTGTCTTCCCCATATACACAGCAAATGTTATCTGCTTTCTTTTCTAGTTCTGTCCTAACTCCAAATGATTGTCTCAGAGTGGCTGCAATTTTATTAACTCCTTCACAGCTCCTACATTTTAAAAGTGGGTTTGAGGAGCTTGCTGCAAGGGCTGCAGATGAGAATTCAGAGTGTAATCCTCATCACCCTTTGCACGGTGGTTCATCTGAAATGTTACTGGGAAAGGGACAATCTCACCCTGATGGAGTACAAGCTCATATGAAAATTGAAGTTTTACAGCAAGCACAGCAATTGGCTTTAGCTGCTCTGAAAGCTGTGCCAGAAGCAGGAAAGCCTAATCCTTCATATACATCAGTAAAGCAGGGACCTGCTGAGCCCTATATGCAATTTATTGACAGATTGACAGAGGCTATTGGAAAGAATATTGATCTGGCATCTAATGCTAAAGAATCGATGCTTATGTCTCTGGCTATGGAAAATGCTAACCCAGCTTGTAAGCGTATTTTGCAGGTTTTGCCAAAATCTGCTGGTCTTCAGGAGATGATAGATGCATGTTCTAAAGTGGGCACAGCAGAGGAAAAGGCTGGATACATGGCTACTGCCTTCGCCGCTGCTGTTAAACCCCTTCTACAACAAGGTCAGGGTAATCATGTGGGTACTAAAGGTATGAGATGTTACAATTGTGGATGGATGGGATATTTAAAAACCACAGCGTAAAGAAAATTAGTTCAGCAACCTGCCCCCCTCAGGGTGGTGTTACTGGTTTTGCAGACAAATGTATTAAATGTGACAAATTTGGCCACAAGACAATTGAATGTCGTTGCTTTGCAACCTGGCTTGCCTAGCCCTTCAATGATACCTCAGGGTTGGGATTTAATAATCATTGATTTAAAAGAATGTTTTTTTCACTATTCCTCTACACCCAAGAGATTGTGAAAAATTTGCTTTTTCTGTCCCAGCAAGTAACAAAGGAGAGCCTGCTAAGAGATATGAATGGGTTGTTTTACCTCAAGGTATGAAAAATTCTCCTGTTGTCAACTGTATGTTGCCTGGGCATTGCAACCGATCTGACAAAAACTGCAAATATGGATGATATCCTAATTGCAGGCAAAGATTTAAACAAGGGCCATCTGCTCTGCCTGCTACAATCAGAATTAGCGAAAGCAGGACTGGTAATTGCACCAGACAAGGTGCAATGTGAAGCCCCTTGGAAATATCTGGGGTGGATCATTTCCGGAACTGAAATTAGGCCTAGGAAAGTTAAAATTACCACACAGACAAAACCCTTGTCTGACGTGCAGAAATTGATGGGTGATATCCAATGAGTCTGTCCTTTGTGTGGAATCACAAATGATGATCTGACCGATGCCCCTTTTAAAGGGTGAGTCAAAGGCAGAACAAAAAAGAGTTCTGTCAAAAGCTCAGTATGAGGCCTTAGATCACATCATGACAAAAATCACTACCTCTTATGCTTCTCAATGGAATCCAGATTTACAGGTTATTCTGTTTATTGTCAACAGTGAGTATCATCCATTTAGTCTACTAGCACAGTGTGATCTTCAAAAGACTGATCCTTTATGCATTTTAGAATGGATCTTCCTGCCTTATCTATTACATATAACTGTAACTACTCGGTCAGAAGTATTTGCTCTTTTGATTGAAGGAGGTCGTTCACGTTGTCAGGAAATTATGGGCTCCATAATGGATCACCATCACAGATTTGTTTGCCACTTACCAGGGTATGGTTAGAATGGGTACAACAATCTAGCTCTGCTTTTCAGTGTGCTCTGATAGGTTTTGTTGGTCCTCTTAATATACATTTTCCACCTCATAAGATGTTTACAATGCTAAAGGATGATCAGTTTGAAGATGTTACCTTTTATTCCAGTAAACCTGTTGTAGGATTAAATGTCTTTACGGATGCAAGCAAAATCAATCACGTGGCCGGATATGTTTGGCAAACAGATGATGGTTGGAAAGAGCAGAAGATACTTGGTCATTTTTCCGATTCATTACAAACACTAGAGCTAAGTGCTGTTATTGCAGTATTTCAGTGATGGCCTGACACCGCTCTGAATATTGTCTGCAATTCTTTATATGTTGTAGGCATTGTTCAACATACAGAAAGGGCAATTTTACAAGTCTCTAATCACAGGTTGTGGAACTTGTTAAAAACCTTATTACATCTTGTGAATACTCATAAATGTACATATTTTATTATGCATATTCACAGTCATTCAGGCCTTCCAGGAAGCCTTAGTGAAGGCAATAACAAAGTGGATAAATTAGTTGCCCCAGCATGGGCAGGACCCTCTGTAAATATCTCTCAACAAGCTCAAGCATCCTATGCCTTCTTCCATCAATCAACAAAAATGTTAGTTCGACAGTTTGGACTGTCCCTAACAGATGCCCGAGGCATTGTGCAACCTTGCCCTGATTGTCAAGGCCAAGCAGTAGGTATAGGCCTTGGAGTCAACCCTTGAGGCCTCCAGCCTCTTCAGCTTTGACAAATGAATGTGACTCATGTACCCTCTTTTGGGAAATTGACATATGTCCATGTTACTATTGACACTATTCTCTTACAGGACAAGCTATTATTGAATGAAGACATCAAACTTTGAAACAGTTGTTGGAAAAAAACAAAAAACGGGGGAAGAAGGACTTACACCGGTAGCAAGAATACAGAAAGCTGTATATGTTATGAATTTTGTGCAATTGACAGGAGACTTTAATGACCCCCCTGCTGTAATACATGGTCAAGCATTAGGTTCAAGTTATATGACTAAAACTCTGAGTATTCTGGTCCACTACAAGGATTTGGAAACTGGCATTTGGAAAGGTCCTGTGGAAGTAAAACTAACTGGTCGAGGTTGTATGTGTGTAATTACAGATTCTGGTCTGTCAAGTTCTCACACCTGTGCTTAACCAATTATATGTTAGTCACTAAGGGTCTTCAAGACATGTATCCAATCATAATATGCCAAATCACTGTAAGTGCACATAAGAAATAGTATATAAGGAGTTAAGGCTTTGTAATAAATGGCTTTTCTCTGATCATACTGACCTCTGACTGAGTCCGTATACTTTCTGTGGCAGCAGTTGGAGGAAGCCCAGCACATCCAGGCTGGGTACAAGGAGAGCTGCAGAGAAGGTTCCCAAGAGCAGGACAGCTCCTGGCACAGGCACTATCCCAGCTTCAGGTCCAGCCTGCACTGGATGCCCTGCGCCTCCTGCCCTTGGTGGTGGGGTCACAGAGGGGCCCTTTGTGACCAGGTCTGTGACACTCCCTGGCATGGCCACGTCCCTTGTGCTACTGTTCCCTCCCCCTTCCCACATCGCTCCATCCCGCAGAGGGGAAGAGAGACCCTGCAGCCACCCCGGGGGAAACTGGGGGGAGTCACCCGGGAGGCCCAGATCCCTTCTCAGGGCAGGTTGGGTACTGGACGGCAAGTGGTGACCAGTTTTATTCTCTCCCCTTGTCATTCACCTTATCATTATTATTGGTGGTAGCAGCATTTGTTCTGTGTTACACCTTAGGTACTCGACTGTTCTTATCTCAACCCATAGGAGCTAATGTTCTTTCCATTCTCCTCTGCCTCCCTCTGGCAGACAGTGGGAGGAATAGGAAAGAGAGTTACTGGCTGGGCTAAACCATGACAGAAATTTTAGCTAAAGTCTCCCTGTCCCAGTGGCACACTTGAAACCTCTGGTGTTATTAGGACATTGCGAGTGGTCTGCCACAGTACTGACTGGCATCTCTCCCCTTTTTGCGGAGGAAGTTAAAGTCAAGAGAGACAGAGCTAAGAGGCAGATAAAATACATCCCTCAAGGGGTTTTAGAAGGCCACTCAAAGGAAAAATCTAGTCTCTGATGAAAACTGGAGTGATATGCTCACTCCATGTGGCAGGGCAAGCTCATGGCTGGAGCTGAGCTGGCAATGGAATTAGTTCCAAGTCCAGAGCCCTTCTAGCCACAGCAAGACATTGCTAGATGCCCCTGCTCTGCCACCTGATCCCCAGTGCCCAGTGAAAGGTTTGATCCAAGATCTGCTTATGCTTTCTGAACAGCTCATGATGTGTGAGCACGTGTCAGCTTTCAATAGCTGAGCTAGTGGAGAGGCAAAGATGTGTTCCTTGGCCTCCATCTGCTCAGCTTTGGGCCAAGGCAGGAGAGCAGGCCTGCTGTCCTGTGGCTGGTCACTGCGCTAAGGTGGTTGTGTGCTCTCAGAAGCCCCAACAGAAGGTGGGGATGCTCAAAGGCTGGTAGCTGCAAAGCAGAGGAGGAGAGGTGGGCAGGCTGCCTTACCTTGCCTGGGCGGTAGTCTGCTGGCCCCGGCTTCCCTGCTTTGTCTCCTCCAAGGCTGCTTTTGGTTCCATCGTGTACATGGGAGCCCCTTTTTTGTAGACGTCCAGTTCCACCTTCTGGAATGCAGCAGGACCTGGTGTCTGTAAGAGAGGCATGGAGGTTGCTGGGAACACAAGTGTTCTGCTGACAGGCAGGGTACTCCACAAAATGATCACACATTAGCTGTATAACATGCACAGTGGATTAAACAAGCACACCAAAGCAAAAAGGCACAGTAAAGGGAACTGGGTAGATATTTCTATACAGGAAATAAGTAAAATAAAACTAATTGTGTATATGTGTAGAAGTACTGAGGACAATTAGCAGTGCATCAAATTAATACTGCATAGAGAGAACAGAGATTAAGAAAAAATGCATCACCAGTCACCACCAAACCATCCTCCAGGCCCACACTTCAGCTGGGAAGCCCTGTTGCAGCTGATGCTGGGAGCCTCAGGTAATTGGGAAAGTTCCTATGAGGTGCATCCGCCCACAGGTGAGGCCTCCTTTTTTTTTTTTTTTTTAATTCACTTTTTCCCATCAGTCGATCGATCAATCGATCGCTCTCCGGCCCGGCACTCGTCCCCTCGCCCCCTCGGGAAGGCTTCTGTGGAAAAGACATACACCCCCACACCCAGCCCACCTCTGCGTGCGCCAGGCTCCCCGCCTGCTCACCGACCACTGTCTCCTGCCTGCCTACCGGTCCCTGGTGAACTGAGCGCGGGACTGCCTGCCCGGCGGGAGCAGCCCGTGTTTTCTTCGCTGACGTGGGTCCTTTTCATTGTTCTCCTCCTGTTGCTGGGGTCTTGTCTTCGGGTGAAGAAACTTCTTAAAGAGTTATTGAATTCCTTGGTAATGCAGTAACGGGGGATGTCTATCACAAGCTTAACCACCATTTTAGCCCCCCTAAATTCCATTTCTTATATAGTTACTTATTCAATACACAAGTTTCACCTCATCCTGTGACAGGATGGATCTCTCGATTACCTAACCCCCTTAAGGCATTCAAGCAGTTAAACAAAGTACCCCTTTAATTAGCAAAACGTTTTAGACATTCAAGTAGTTAAACGAAGTACCCCTTAAAGTAACAAAGCGTTTGATTAAGAAGGATTATCCCTTTGTTTCTTCTTTTTCATCATTGTGATCACATCCTCCTCCTTACCTAAACAGAGAAACCAAGAGAGCCCTCCTGACAGATCCCATGGACTGTCCGAGGCAGCAGCTTGAGGAGATCCTTCCAGGAGCTGCAGCTGCATTGCCCTGCACCCAGAGCCTTATCGCGCACGGCTCGGAACGTTTCTCCTGCAGAGACCTCTTGGCATCCTCCACTGCAGAGTGCCTTTAAGCTCTCCAAGGCTCGCAGGTCTCCCCCTGGGTGCCTGCAGGCAGTGCCCCAGCCCCGCTCCTGGGCAGAGAGGTCTCTCTGCAGCTCTGCCCGCTTGCCAGCATCTATCTACGTCCCAGGAGCCCGGCCCAGCTCAGCAGCAGCAGACGCCCAGCCCAAGGTGGCTCTGCCTCTGCCCCGCTGGGCTCCCTCCGGGGCTCCCTGGGGCTCCAGGGGAACACCACGGGAAAGAGCCTGAAGCAAGCCCTGATGTTCCCTCCCTCAGGTGGCAGACGCACTGCCTTTCTGCAGTGCCATTTCTCTGATGAGGGACAGAGCTGAGTCCAAAAATCAACTTTTCTTAGAATTGCAGAATCATTCAATTTGGAAAGGACCCTTGAGAACATTGAGGCCAACCATTAACCTGTGCCTCACAAGTCCACACACTTACCACGAGAACATCACTGGTGGGGTACCCTGTTTGGATGGTCAGCAAGAGCAACCTGTGAATTTTACACAATTTTACATCCTACCATAATTTCAGAAAACTCCTTGCATAGATAAGGGACTGAAACACATTTAATAAACTCTTAACTGAGTAAACCAACCAAACATTTCCCTCAAGTTATAACTGGAATTCAGCACTACTCTGTTTGGAGGCACAGAGACAAGAGGTGACCACACCACTCTCTGAGAAGGATGGATTGAGGGAGACCCCTGCTCATGTTTCTCCTAGAACACAGGGGAATAGAAAATGAAATATAACTTTTAATAACTAAAATACATTCCTATTACCATTGAAGATATGGAACAAGATGCTAAAGCCCAACAGGTTTTACCAGGAAGAACAACAATTAACTAAAAGTTCCCTCCTGCTCTGTTTCCTTTCCCAGCCCATGGATACTTTCCTCAGTAACTGCAAGGTAATCCGCGTGTCTACTGCACATGAAGGTGAACAATTCCTTTTGGTGTTAGAACTGCAGAGTCAGATTTATCTCCAACTCAACTCAATCATGTACCAAGGAAACAGGCAGGCAATTTTCAGCTGTACCTGCAGTGCCCTGCTAGGAACTGCACAGCTGGGGACTCCAGAAATAGCTGGGACCTCTTCTCCCAAGGAATCCACCAGTGACAGGAAGGAAACACACACTCTTCTCTGTGACATCAGGGGTCACTGCTTCAGCTGAGCTCTATTCCCTTTTCAGAATCACACCAACCCACTGTGCATTCAGTACTTTTATCAAAAAAGCTTTTATCAAAACAGCCAAACAGCCACGTGTGAAGTCACAGGCATAGCAAATTCCAGAGACAGCAAGGATTACAACCACCTGCTTCCCTCTTGCCCCAAATTCAGACAAAATTATTCATGACAGGCACTCCATATATGAAATTAAGTTTCACACTCAAACCAAATAGCCTCTGTTCCTTGTAGTGGTTTGCAAAGATCACCTGAACATCTGAGAAGAAAATTCACAGACCCCATCACATGCTTTGCATGCACATGTGCTCAATTAAGTTCCAACATTAAGTAACATAAGAAACTCAGGAATTCAAGCAGATTAAAGTTTGGCAGTCTAAAGGTGTTTAAACTGAACTTAAGCAGACAAAACACTGCTGCTATTTTTCATTCATCCCTTTCTACATTAAATTTGGGTTGAAGGGGGCAGTTTAGCGCAGGAAATTCAGGTGCTGGGGTTTAGCAGTCCAGGACCATTCATCATAGGGGTTAACTTGTTTGTTTTTAAAGACAAACTGGAAGCTGAGTTAACATAATACAGTCAAGAACATGATTTAACACCAGTACTACCATGAGGAGTGTGAACATATATAGTAATTTTCCCCTTGTATAAAATCTAGGCCAACATTAAACTGCATTTAAAAAGTTTACTGTATGGAATTTTAATTAAGATGCTGGCATCTTACATTTTTTAATTCAGTGCATTTATGAACAGCAACCTTTCACCTTTCCTGCTGGAGTAAGTATAAATCATGCAAGTTTTTATTATAAGAACGTGGAATTACATTCTACAAACATCAGGTCTACCTATTTCACCTGCATGTAATTAAGTAGAAAGTTGCAACTATTCTTAGTACCAGTCTAGCAAGCATAAATATCTACAGATGCTATGAATTACTCCACGAACTACAACAGAAGAGGCTCACACAGTAGATGCAATTGTTCTGAACCGGCTGATAATATAGCATCATACAAAGTAGAACATAATGACATTTGTTTTGTTCAGCTAATAGTACAGTACAAGACTTTGGCCAAGGAGAAAGACGATTAAAGCCAAACAAGGCAACTACTGGATACTGCAGCAGTGTTTGTCTGCAATGCACTGATGCATTAGAATAGAGGTTTTCTCAAAAGGAAAGAAGCACCACAGAAAGAAAGACCCAAAAGGGTACTGAAATTGCAGGAAGAGTGCCCTGGAAGGTGGGTTCTAGCTCTTAGGCAGCAGCTGCAGTCTGGGGTCTCTTGCAGAACCAAAGCAACTGCTCTGCCTTAACAACTGTATTTGTACACCATGTAGTTACGTTCCTACTTCCTGCTTGACCCTAAGCACGTCTCTAATATGGACAGTGGATTTATCCACTTTATGGATAAACTGGAGAGCTGGACAGTGTGGAATTAGGCCTCCAGTTCCAAGCACAAGCTTGAGAGGCTTCAGTCCAGCAAATTCACATCATCCAACTGCATTAATGAGTGGTGTGACGATGTGACGAACAAACAGCTGCACCATTTGTGCTCATGCAGGGATGATGAACACATCTGGTTTTGTAGCAGAAGGGCGCAGAGGGAAACAATGTAAGCACATGCTCTCCCCCAGCAGAAATGATTCATGTTTTACCAGAGTTGTTCCCTCCTTTCAGGTTCAAGATCTTTTACCTTTCCTTTCAGAAACAGAAGAGTCTCTGGAAACAAGAAACAAAGTGCACATTTCCACCTTCATTAAAAATATGAATAATTTTATAGAGACTTGGTTTAAAAAGATGCCCAATTCATACAGATTTTAGAAAGATGCATCTAGTTTTTTACATTTTAAACTGGGAAATAAAGGAAGCATGCTTATATCATTAACATGAGCTACATATACTTCCCTTCACACAGATATACACTGACACACTTCACAGTTGCTCAAAATGAGCAGTAAAACTGCTTAACAAGAATACTATTTCTGACAATATCATCTCTCAGCATTCAAAATCCAAAAACCAAAGACCACCCTGGGTAGCCAAAGCCTTTTAATGCATTCATCCTCTGGCAGGGGAATCAACAGACTTGCATACTACAGTCAGCTCTAAAATTACATACAACACAATGGAGTTGCACTAAATTTCTAGCTAAATGCATTCTAACAAGAAGAGAAAAAGCTGTAGCCTGTGCTTCTACAAAACTCCTAATAATCAGTCATACTCTGAAGTTGACTTCACCATGCCAAACCCTCTTCTCAAGTAACATGATTTAAGTTGACTGATTGTGCACCAGAGTAACACAGGACAGGATTTGACCCTTGTGGCTTCAAAACATGACCATGTTGGCTTCATTTCCTGCCATTTATGTGTCATCTATGTTTATAGAGAACTTCTATTCCTGAGCAGTTTAGCCAAGGTCTCACTCCTTCATGACTTTGCTATGAGCTGCAAACAATTACTTTCACAACTGAATCACATATGTACTGATTTTTGCAGAGTACACCCATGTACCAGGTTCTCTTAAAATTCCAGCATGTTATTTTTTATTCTCAGGTCAAATATTAACTTGATATGATGGGTCAAATTTATAAGAAATTAGAGAAGTGAACTCCAAATCCTGATTCTAAAGCTACCCTCATTAGTTACTGATAGATGTCAGCCTCACCTATATTATTGGGTTATGCTGGCGCTCTATCATAATTAACATTTTAAGGGATTCTATAATTGGACCACAAAGTTCACTTTTGCCAGGGAAGGGGGATGGGATAGAAAGCGAAACACTTCAGTTTAGGAACAGTTTCCCCTTCTTCAGACCCATTTTCCACTACAGAAATACTTGTCCAAAACAAAGCCTTACGATCTTGTTCTACAAGTGCACACATGCACGCATAGGTGTCTACACACACGTGTGGACAAAGTGCAAGTGATGTCAGGAATCTTTTGTCCAACTCCGTGCAAAAACCACAATAAATTCTTGTAGGAGCATTAACTCAAACTGTAGGTGGACTCTCACCACTAATTATTTCCAGAGACACATTGAACACAACACATTTGTTTAGAAAGAATAGAATTAGCACTGTTCACCTTCAATTTCCGATACGTGTACTGTATTTTTCTAGCTTAGTATCTGATTTTGGACCATTTTGAAAGTTTCTGAAACAGTGTGGCTCAAGAAGTGTTCTTGACATCAAGTGGCAAGCCTAACGTGTATTTTTAATACCGAGTCAACCTGTGCTAAAACTTGCTTGATAAATACGATTTGGACAAGTTTATTTGTTCAAATACCAGAGCTGACAGCACTTAAGCAGTTGATGCTCAGTGGTTTCTCAAAAGAAAAGTTAGGTCAGGAAACCACATATGTGGTCCTTTATCCTTCAGCTGCACTGAGAAACAATACATGTTTTAAAATACATCATATCAAGTCAGAAGAGAAGCAAAGTATTCTACGATTCTATATGAAACTTGTGTAAGGCAGAGCCAACATTCAGAATCTTAACGCACTACAGTAACACTAAAACTGAGCTCAACTTCTCACTGTATGGCCAACTTCGGTTTTGCTTTATGTTGTAACAGGATCAGTTTGTATGAAAAAGCTGTAACATCCAGAAAGCCATACATTCAAGTATTGCACACACTTTGTTTTAAAGACTCAAACTTGTTTATATTACCACAACTTGCAAGCTTCCTACCATACCATAAATGCCTTTTATGTTTTAGTCACATGGTTGCTACTATAATGAAAACAAATTGGGAAATTAGTCAGAATTCTCATTTACTTAAAATTCAGTATTTGGTAATACTTCAGTTTTATTGCAGAAGCACGTGTCATCAGCAGCGTAAGAACTGAGTACTTTCAGGTATACAAACAGATCAGCTACTTGATTATCTGCAGCTAACCTTAACGCTAAGCCATCACCTCCCAGATCACGTATGCAGAAAACATCTGCTTATAAAACTGTACTCCATTAAAAATCACATCTAACAGTAAGTTTAAAAAGCCATACAAGCTTCTCTACAGTTTGAAAATACTTGAAAAAGAGCAAATAAACAAGTCAATACTTCCTATCACAATGGAAGGGCAAACTGACATTACTAATTGATGTAGATAAAATGAATCAGCTCATTTTATGTGCTTCAGACATCTGCTTTGCTTTTATCACACCTACATACCAGTATACACATGCAGCAGGAACTGATCTATGCAGTACAAGCCTAACAGGAGGCAAAGTGACAGTTAAACATAAGACTTTCCAAAGCCATTTCAATAAACCTCTCTGCAGAGAAAAACACTCAGGTGAATCAGTTCGGTTCAGGTCTCTTTTCAGAAGATGATGCACCAAGTCAGGAATTGACTGTCAAAAAGCAAGGCAAGGTTCACAAGAGACAATATTCAGAGTATGGAAGACCAAAGCCTAGTTTCAGAGTTCAGAATCCTTCCATTCTGTTACCATAAAGATTCACTGATCTATGATAAGATATACTCATTTAAGATAAACTGATTTAATGTATTATTACAAGAACACTGAATATTGAAGGAACCCCCTTCTCCCCAAATTACCCCAAGTTAAAGAGATGTAACTCAGTTCCTAACAAGTTTTTTAAAGTTACACTGAGATTTCATTTTTTTTTGCCATGAGATCTGGGAAAAGTTCCTATATCAATGAGGAAACACTTCTACCTCTTCTGCTAACCACCATCTCATGTGGTTCAGAGCAAGAAAAAAAAAACCAAACCTAATCCCCTGCCACCTGCCAAAACCCAAATGGTAAAACCTGAGTAAAGTGCTCTCACCTCTCTTTAAACCCTCTGGTGCAGCTTAGGAACATTAAGTACCCTATATATAACACCGAACCATGGCTCTTAACTCAATATTGCATTGTATCCCAAACAACATCACCAATAATTTTAGCATAATCCAATTTTATGACAGCAAAGTCATAATTAAGAAAGAAAATATCCACAGCTGGTTGGACTTAATAGATGGCCCCTTTCCTCATAATGTCAAATGCAGCTGGTCTGGGACTCATTAGCTCTTTCAACAGTGAACACTTGTACATACAGCAACTTGCCAGAAAAGAAAAGCAAATCTGCAGCGTATGTTAAGCTGCCTCCTCCTCCTCCTCTTAGCACATTGTTTACAGAAAAGTGCCATACACTTACAAAGCTGGTTTCAGGTATGACAAAGCAACACAGCACTGAACAGCTCTGAGGAGCTGCAGCTATTTGCAAGGCATTAGTTACAGACTGCTATTAACAAAAGAGGGGGAAAACCTCTATCCCTAATGAGATTTCCTTTCCTTCACTATCCTCAAGGCTTTACTCCCTCACCGTCAGAGCACAGAGAACCTCCAGCACAAGGGCTCACTTCATTAAATGCCATTCTGGGCATAATTTCACATTGTGACCCACTCTGCTGATGCATAGAAAGCAAAACGCCAGATGCTCTCTGTGCCTGCTACCTCAGCAGCATTTCATTCACTACTCCAACAAACTTCCAGGCATCCATTCAAAACCAAGTACCCCCAGCCTGGTCTGTCCTGTCACCAGCACAAAGTGCTGGCTTGTCTTCAGCTCACATTTGATGCTTGCCTACCATCTCCCAGCCCAGCCTACTTCTATCTCCTTTCCTTCTTCCCAAGCCTGCTGGAATTTGAACTTTAAATGGACGCCCTCCATGGCAACAATTGATAAAAAAGGAGCCTTTGATTGTTCATGCGTTGCAGAAAAGAAAAGAGGAGATTCATCCTGGCTGCGACCTAGCAGGAACTCATCAAGCACGGCTCCCCTTCCACTGCAATGGGATGCCTTAGCCTGTAGCACTCATTCAAGCTCCCTGCGTCTATGTTGCCATTCAAAGAGGATGAATTCTTCAGGTTTCCCCTGTTAAGGAATTAAATGTTGATCCTATGAATGAAGGGCAACACCAAGCTTGGAAAGCTGCCAGAAGGTTCTGTAACACTCAGCAGTTTAGAGATAATTCAATAGTTACTGATATCTAGCAGGATTTATAGCTGCATTATTTATAAGGAGGGGAATAAAATCAGACCCATATTTAAACCTTGGTAATAAACTATTTTTAGCACCATCTGTTTTTCTAGTTTGTTCCCTTCCTTAGGCAAGAGCATACTATTACCCAGTTCCTTTTCCTTGCCCATTTAAAAGGATCCACAGAGCCTAAACCAAAGCACAAGTAAGGATCACACTGAACATTCATCATTCAGACATCCTCACAATCATGCTTTGAAAATACAAATTGCTGACCAAGGACAGTCTTGGACTGATGCAAGAGTATATCCTGTCTTCAGTTACAGAACTGAGCAGATCATTTTAATCCAAGGGGCAATGTGTTTCTCACAAGGTTACTTTCTGGATAGAAACAACTGATCATTAACTGCATTAACCCATCTGAAAAATGTTCCCGCTCCTGGCAGTGCTTTTCTGGGCAACACTTGCCAAGTTTCACCCTCGTTAAACCCACAGATACTTTGTCACAAGTGCATTGTGCCAGGCCAGGCTGCTTTTAGAAGGGGAGACACCAATCATAAGCAGCTGCTACAGGCACCTTGCCTCTGTGAGATGAAGTATTTGAAGCTGCAGCTGCCACCTAGTCAAAAGCACCCCTAAACCTCAAATTATCTCTTCAAGCTTACATTTATGTTCTGCTTTTAGCATGGGACACTGCACTGGTGGTCTCTGCAGCACAAGAGGGACAGACTGAAGGGGTCACCAGTCCCTTGAATTCCAACGGCTTTGGGTACGTTCATACTGAGTAAGTTCAGACACACTTGACAGCAGCAATATATACACCTTATCCTCCTGACTCACTAAAGTTACCTTTTCACTCAAAACAGCAGCACAAACATTGGAACATTTTACTATTAATCATGTCAGATTAAGAAATTTTGCTTTTGAGCAAGGCAGAAAACTCATCTAAAAATATGAGCTCATAGAGGTCTTACTCTTTGCAAAGGGCAGCAGCAGGAAGGGTTGCAAGCTGGCTTACTAGGGCTTGAAGCACAAGTCAAGCATTCCTGGGACATAGAAAATACACAGTAAAAACCCAACAATAAATCCCAACAATTTGACCCACATGGGTCAAAATTCAATCCTACACACACACCCCTGAAACATACAGCCATTATAATGGGTTCTAACAGAGTCCTGAGGGCTTAAAAACATTCAAGCAATCCATGTTATTGATTATTATAACATTCATTTGGCACTGGCATTATGTGACTATTTTAGAGCATGAAGGAAATAAAACACAACAGGGCTGTCCAACCAGCAGCCTGTGGGATGCCTCCTTCCACTTCGCTCTTCTCAGTGGAAAAAACAGGGCATAGCACTTCTAACAGCAAGTACAACAAACTGCCAGGTAGATAGATGGAAGGGCTCCTTGGCAGCGATACAGAGCCAGGCCATTCCCAGGATGCTGAAGCCTGCTCCTGGTGAGGAGTATCTCATACACTCCAACAGCAACCACTGTGCCCCATCTGTCAAAGCTCAGTGGCTGCTACCAAGTGATGTGCCAAGTGGTCTGTCCTTCTCATGGAGGAAAAAAGCTCCAAATCTCTGCTACTTTGACAGGACACATTTCGAAAGGCAGTCTGCCTCAGCTGAGAGGATTTCACTAAAAACTGTTCAAAGGGGAGAATCAAAGTCTGCAGCACCTCCCTGGCCATATAAAGCACATGGACAGCAGCCAATATATACAGTAACTGTTGCAGTAAATTTAAGAGCTATTGCCAAGTGTATTTAAGAGTAAAAACCAAGCTTGCAACTTGGTAGTTCAATTCCCTAAGGCTGTTGCATAACCTGCAAATACATTAAAACATGAGAACAAATACTGGTGATTAGCCAGGAATGTAATCAGAGGATCTGGAAGTCTTCAAAATGCAGCTTGTTGCAAGCATTGTACCAAAACATCTTACTGTCATGTGGGTAAGGATGCTCACTTGTTCACACTTAGTATCAGTCTTACATATAACCATGGACTTTTACACAGATTTGGAAGGTGTAATCTATCTTATTCCTTTACAAAGTTCACACTTTATTAGCTAGCACATATGCATATTTAGTATGGTTATGCATTAAGACAGGACTATAGAAATGTATGAATTAAGAGTCTCAGAAAGCAACTGGAGATGACGACGGCAAGAAGACCCAGGATACAGCTTGATAGGACCTGTCCGTCCACCCTTCCCTTACACACCAGACGGCCATGGAAAGACAACAGTTATCTGTTCTTAAAAACCAATGATCGCAAAGAAGGGACTTTGTGATTCACTCTCAAGCCCATATCATTTGAGATGGCAGAATGCCAGTGAAGGGAACGGGGGTAAATCAGAGCAGCCTGTACATCCTAATCCTTACAATGATCTCTCCCCTCCACCCCAGTGCCCGAAAGGGGTCAAAGTACTTGTGATCCACAACTCCAACACTGAAACCCTTTCCCAGCTAATATTCTTACACAGGAAGCCTGTGTTGAAGTACCCTACATCTGGTTCTAACTGTATCAAATCATGTACTGGCAAAAAACAGAGACCATTAAACATTTGCAATTAATCCTAGTTTAGTAACTTCACCTCTAGGTGAAGTCTAATCTTCAACCCATTTTTTTAAACAAAGTGCTGTAAAAGCACTTTCAAGGTAGTTTTAACTAAGATGATTTTAAAAAAGGGTCATATAATAGAACTATTTTAACCTCAACAAGCTTGCTGCCATTTCTTAGTGTTTTGAACAGAATTACTTCAGTCCTCATGACGATCACTATTCAGCAATATGCTGCCACGTCAAGGCTTCCAAAAGCAGAGCATAGGGGAAAAGGTACAGAAAAGCCTCTTAACATTTACTTATACATGTATTAACAGAAAAATTTTATTTTTTTTTTAAACAGCTACAAACAAATCACTGTCTCCTGAAGCTAGTAAGAATGAGCGTATCAAAACTAGCCTACAAGGTCACATTAACTTGTTCAGTGTTAACTCCTCCTAAATTGGAGTGGTATCAACCTTGATAAAATGCTTCTGCTAGGAACATGACATGGACACAAGCTTCCTTGACCATTTCCAGTAGTTTACCATTTTCTACAATTGCTCTGTTTTCACAAGAACATGTTGTTACATCCACTAGAAACATCTGGAGGCCATTTGAACATGTCTGCATTTATTCAAGTCAAAGGTGGGATTCAAAGTCTTTAGTTGTTAAGATTTAAGAACTGGATGCATACTTCAGGTACTGCAAATACTCATTTACATAACAGGATTCCTCCTACCCCCATTAAACAGTCAAGAGAACTTGTGGCTTAATTGTCATGTCCTATTTTGTAGAGTTTCAAGGTTACTCATAACTGCCAAGAGTTAAGAACAGTCATTCTTACTAGACCTCAATACACCCTGAAGTTTAACCAAATTGGTTTTGCATCAGACTGTATTACTACAAAACATAACAAAAAATGTGACACTTGACATCCAGGTACCCTGTTCGCTTGAGGAGTTCATTTACCTTAGAACAACCAAATTCTTTCTACTGTCCACCCTTCCAGGGGTAAGACATCCCAACAGAGCTGAAACACCACAGTGTTTCCAGCGCAGGGCAACTAACATGATTAAGGGAGTGGAGCATCTCCCTTATGAGGAAAGACTGAGGGAGCTGGGTCTCTATAGTTTAGAGGAGACTGAGGGGTGACCTTATTAGTGTATATAAATATATAAAGGGGGAGTGTCACGAGGATGGAGCCAGGCTCTACTCAGTGGCAAACAATGATAGGACAAGGGGTAATGGGTACAAACTGGAACACAAGAGGTTCCACTTAAACTTGAGAAGAAACTTCTTCTCAGTGAGGGTGACGGAACACTGGAACAGGCTGCCCAGGGAGGTTGTGGAGTCTCCTTCCCTGGAGACATTCAAAACTCGCCTGGACACATTCCTGTATAACACTATCTAGGTGTTCCTGTTCCAGCAGGGGGATTGGACTAGATGATCTTTTGAGGTCCCTTCCAATCTCTAGCATACTGTGAAAACGTGACCTCCCTAGAACACTTCAGTTGTAGAGGCAATAAATATTTATGTACAGGGGCAATAAATATTTATGTAGAGCTCATCCAGTTCCAACCCCTGCCACGAGCAGGGACACCTTCCACTAGGGCAGGTTGCTCCAAGCACCTGTGTCCAACCTGGCCTTGAATAGTGCCAGGGATGGGGCAGCCACAGCTTCTCTGGGCACCCTGTGCCAGCGCTTCAGCACCCTCACAGGGAAGAACTTCTGCCTAAGAGCTCATCTCGGTCTCCCCTCTGGCAGGTTCAAGCCATTCCCCCTGTCCTGTCCCTACAGGCCCTTGTAAAAAGCCCTTCTCCAGGTTTCATGTAGGCCCTGTTTAGGTATGGGCTTAGTAAGGTCTCCCTGGAGCCTCCTCTTCGCCAGCCTGGACACTCCCAGCTCAAATACAGTGACAGACCCCCATTGACACAAAGTCTGTGGGTCAGACAAGTTACATAGATACATAAGTAGCAGGGGATGAAAACTGACATGTCATTGAAGATAGCAATGTCAAGTGTAAAGCAGTAAAGACAGACGTGCTCTGTCATGGACCTACACTTGGAGCCCTTTGCAGAGGACAGCAGGCAGTGTATGGCTGTTGAAACATTCAGTCACCAGCTAACTCAGAGCATCCTTGGGCTTCCTGAGGCTCCAGGGGAGCACCATGGGAAACAGCCTGAAGCAAGCACTGATGCTTCCTCCCTCAGCTGGGAGGCACACTGCCTTCCTGCAGTGTCATTTCTCTGATGAGAGACAGCTTGGTCTAAACAAGATTTTGTAGAATCATGCAACCATTTAGGTTGGAAAAGACCCTTAAGAACATTGAGTCCACCATTAACCGAACACTAGCAAGTCAACACATTAACCATGTCCCTTAGAACATGTGTTTTGAATACCTCCAGAGATGGTGACATAACCACTTCAGCGGGCAGCCTGTTTCTTGTCCCCTCATCAGACAGGACAGGCAGGCCAGGACAGGCTGGGATCTCCTTTACCCCTGCTGCAGGATGGGATTCAGCCTGGTTAGCTGAGGCATCTCATCCTGGGACTGTAACCGTGGGGCTGGAAGGGCACTCACCTCCCTCCCATGAACACCACAAACCCATACAAGGTCTCACTTCCTCAGAAGGTGAAAATGTACCGATACATAGATGATGCCATAATCAGAGGAGGTTGCCCCAAAGAACTGCAGCAACAGCAGTGTGGCAAGCACTCTGTGGTGCAGAAGTTGAAGTTCCACCTACGGAATGTCAGAAACCAAGCAGAAACCAGTCAAATCGGAGGGTACTTGGTGGATAGCAGCAGTGCAGTGATTGCTGCAGATACCTTCAGAAAAACGGAACAAGGGCAGACGCCCCAGCCTAGGAAGGAATTACAACAGCTTATGGGTCCTCCAGGATACTGGAGGAAACATGGACCTGGGTTCTCTATCATTGCTCGCCCACTGTACTCACTGTTATGAAAGGGAAAGCCACGGGAATGGAATCCAGAGCATGAGGAAGCAGGAGTAGCTAATACAGGAATTAAAACCATACCACTCACTTGGCCTGTACACTCCCACCACTGTCTCATAGTAGAATGGGGTTTTGCTGAGCATGGCTCTTCCTGTGACCTATTCAAACTGGCCCTGACAGAACAAAAAGAACTTCAATGTTCAGGTTGCCTCTTTCAAAGACACTGAACTGCACGGAGCGAGCCCCCTCCGTCCCAGCGCTCCTGCAGGCCCTGCAACACCCAAGGGATTGGGGGGGCCGAGCAAAGGCCGGGGGCTCTGGCTCAGCTCCAGCAGTAGAGGAGGAGGCCAGGATCATCAAGGACCTGCCCCTGGTTTGCAGCCTTGGGCACAAAGAGTCAGTGGGGAAAAGGGAGAGGGGACAGGAGGGACATGGGGGGCACTGCTCCAAAGGCAGCAGCAGTGCTCTCACAGAACACACCCACACAAACTCTTCTGGACAATTGTTCTGGGTTCAGCAGTAGCAGTCATTTTTCTCCTTCTTAGTAGCTGGTGCAGTGCTGTGTTTTGACTTTCGGCCTGGGAACAGAGCTGATAACAATGATGTTTTGGTTTGGCCAAGGACTTTGTGAGCCTTGTGCTCTGCCAGGGAGCAGGGAAAGCCAGGAGGAAGCAGCGACAGGACACCTGACCCAAGCTGACCAAAGAGGTATTCCATACCACAGCACGTCATGCCCAGGAGGTAACAGAGAGTTACCCAGAAAGGCTAGAGGGACAGGAGGGTTGGAGGAGGTATCAGTCGGTGCTTGGTCAGGCTGGGGAGGGGGTGCGTTATCGGTCGTCTGGGGGTGAGGTGATGGATTCTCTTCCCTTGTTATTTCCTTTATCATTATTGGTGGTAGCAGTAGTGATTTGTGTTATACCTTAGTTACTAAACTGTTCTTATCTCAACCCGTGGGAGTTGCATTCTTCTTGATTCTCCCCTCTGTCCCTCCGGGAGTAGGGGGAGGGCAAGAAGGGGGGGAAGTGAGTGAATGAGCTGTCTGGCTGGGTTTAAAACACTACAACAATCAGTAAGGCAGAGTCAAACACAGAACCCTTCTTGTGTGCCCCATGGGGACAGGGATGCCAAGCTGTCACAGGGTGCCCAGAGAAGCTGGAGTTGCCCCATCCCTGGCAGTGTTCAAGGCCAGGTTGGACATAGGGGCTTGGAGCAAGCTGCTCTAGTGGAAGGTGTCCCTGCCCCTGGCAGGGGGTTGGAACTGGATGAGCTTTAAGGCCCCTTCCAGCCCAACCCAGTCTGGGATTCCATAATTCATGAGTCAATAGCACATTGAGGAGAGGATGCCCTCGAAGGGCTGATGGAAGGAACTCTCAGGCTTTCCCAGACAACACAGAGCATTTCCCAGTCTGGAATATAGGAAACATTGGACCGAGTACATGCAGCCCAAAGGAGGCAGAGCAGCACCGCTGAGCTGCAGCTAAGGGCTGTCCTAGGCAGAAGTGGGAAGGGAGGGGAGAACAACACAACCTCCTTAGATAGGGGATGCCCTGCTTTGCAATGGCAGCAGTGACAAGGCCCAGTCCCTGCCCACAGGGTTACTGCGGGGGAAACCTAGGACCCAGCATGACCATGTCACCTCAGCCAGCACAGAGCCTCTTCCCACATCCCTCCTTCTATGCAGCAGCCACTGCAGTGGCCAAAAAGCCATGGCAAGAGACATGCCTAGCACTCACCTGCCAGTGAGCCCATGGCACTACAAGCCAGCATTATGGGCAGCAAAACCTTTGCTGTATCTGTGGAGAAGAGAATCCACAGTGTCTGCACCCAGACTGAATTTAAGCCCCCCAAACACACTCCAAGCAAAAGTCTACCTCCACAGTTGAGTTGCCCACAATTTCTGGCTTGGAAAGTGGTTCGAGGAGAGACAAAGTGACTGTAAGCGTTCAAACCCACAGTTCAACAGGTCTCAGACCCAGAGCACCTTCAAGCTCTTTGGCTATGGAGGAGGAAGGTTTCTATCTCATCACTCACCCACAACGTGCAGCTGCAACCAGCCCTTGGCCTCCAGCTGGGACCTGAAGCGGTACAGCCAGTGTTCCCCCCGCTGCAGCACTATCTGCAGCAAGAAGTTCATTGTTGAACCTCACATGGTTCTCGTAGGGTGAGCAGTGGTGCTGGCTCCATCAAAAGCATAACTGAGGGTGGCTGCTTCCTGCTGAGCAGTTCTGTATTCCCAGATGCCAGCTCTGCCAACCTGCAGCGGTGGAACTGTCAGACACACGGTGCAGCCCATGGCTGAGACGAGTCTCTCTGACGCCAGCCTGATGTCAGCAGAGCAGCAGGGAGCGAGTGTGTGGCCTGCAGGAGAAAGGAGACGTTAGCGCACAGCTCCTGAGGGGCAGCTCCTGCCACCCAGCAGCCCTGGGGACTTGAGGGTGTCACAGAAGCACGGAACGGTTTGCGTTGGGAGGGATGTTAAAGCTAATCCAGCTCCAAACCCTGCCACAGGTACAGAAATCTTCCACTAGAGCAGCTTGCTCCAAGCCCCAGCCAACCTAGCCTTGAACACTGCCAGCCATGGGGCAGCCACAGCTTCTCTGGGCACCCTGTGCCAGTGTCCCACCACCCTTACATGGAACAACTTCGAAGACCTCATCTCTACCTCCCCTCTCTGTCAGGTTAAAGCTGTTTCCCCTTGTCCCATCCCCACAGGCCCTGCTTCTCCACACAAGAAATGAGGGCAGATCCCAGGATCTCCCATCAGCACCCGTAGTGCTCCGCTGCCGGCTCAGCCAGCACAACTCGCACACCGAGTCCAAAGCAGCCACTCTGGGGAAGTCACTTGAAGTGTTCTGGCAACTCCTAAAGCACCCCAAGATCGCCATCACCACCCACCTCGTTCCACGCTCCTGTGTCCACAGGCGTTACCAGCTCCAAGACACCAAGATGGGAACCAGCAGAGGAGCTGCTCTTGCCTCCTCCACCGGTAGCTTGTGTTCTGTGGGGCAGCTGTCATCTCCTGGTGCCTCCGCTGAGGGGTTGAATGGAGTTCCATGGCCTCACACACCTGAACACAGAGAGTTCCAGAATCAGCCACCCCTGTGGTCCCCATGTCCCCAAGGTCATTGTGATGCATGAGCTCTGGTTTGGTCCATGGGGTGCTCTGGAGGTGCTGCAGGCACTCTCTTGGATTCTCTAGGGGTATCCACAGGATGCTCTTGCGGTCCTGAGGATACTCTGGGCATGCTTTAGGGGTCACTGCAGACAAAATCCCATCCAAATCTGGAAAACCATGGCATTATTGATTTTTTTTACTCCAATCTTGCCACAAGCAGGGAGCATTTTATCAGTCCTGACCCTTATTCAATAGCAGTTCTCTCCTTCTCATGAAACCTATATTAAATCAGTGGTAAATCCAGGCAGAGCTGCCTCTCTGCATGCCTTGAACCAGAAAGACCCTCTGCTGCACAGATATAATTCTGGGCAGCCTGTGACAGTGTCCCACAGAACTTCTTCCTAAGGTCTCATTCACCCCCCTCTGTTAACTTAAAGCCATTCCCACTTGTCTGATCACTACATGCCCTTGTAAAGAATCCCCCTCCAGATTTCTTGTAGATATCAGATACTGGAAGGCAAACTCATTCTCTAAGTCATCATCTAAATTATCATCTACATCATCTTCAAATCATTGTGAATTCACAGTTGAATTAAAATTCAATTAATGCTATATCACTGGATTCCCATTTGATTTTAATTCTGTCCCTGATCAATTACCATTGGTAATTAATAAGGCCCTTTCAGTTATCCCCACAAGGATGACTTCTCTGAACCATTCCCCTGTGAAGCAGGAGTCACAGCTCTAAGTCCACTTCCCTTCAGGTGTGCAGCAGCAGATCCAGCAATGTCCCCGTTCCCCACTGAGGGCCATGGCAGATGGAGGAAGCCCAGCACATCCAGGCTGGGAACAAAGAGAGCTGCAGAGAAGGATCCCGAGAGCAGGACAGCTCCTGGCACAGGCACTATCCCAGCTGCAGGTCCAGCCTGCACTGGATGCCCCACGCCTCCTGCTCTTGGTGGTGGGGTCACAGCGGGGCCCTTTGTGACCAGGTCTGTGACACTCCCCAGCGTGGTCACGTGCTGCCCTTCTCTCCGCCTTCCCACATCGCTCCATCCCGCAGAGGGGCAAAGAGACCCCCGCAGCCACCCCAGGGGAAACTGGGGGGAGTCACCCGGGAGGTCCAGATCCCTGCTCGGGGCAGGTTGGGTATTGGTCGGGAAGTGGTGAGCAATTGTGTTCTCTCTCCTTGTTACTCCCATTATCGTTATCATTATTATTATTGGTGGTAGCAGTAGTGGTTTTGTGTTATACCTGAGCTACTGGACTGTTCTTATCCCAACCCATGGGACTTACATTCTTTCCATTCTCCTCCCCTTCCCTCTGGGAGCCGCCGGGAGGAGAACAGGAAGGAGAGTGAGTGAGCAGCTGCGTGGTTCTGAGTTACCGGCTGTCCTAAATCATGACAACACCTTTGGCTAAAGTCCCCCTGTCCCAGCAGCACACATGAAATCTCTGGTGTTATTATGATGTGGCTAGTGGTCTGCTGCAGTACTGACTGGCATCTCTCCTCTTTTTCGGGAGGAAGATGAAGGCAAGAGAGACAGAGCTAAGGGGCAGATAAAAAACATCCCTCAAGGGGTTTTAGAAGCTGAGCTAGTGGAGAGGCAAAGATGTGTTCCTTGGACTCCATCTGCTCAGCTTTGGGCCAAGGAAGGAGAGCAGGCCTGCTGTCCTGTGACTGGTCACTGTGCTAAGGTGGTCGTGTGCTCTCAGAAGCCCCAACAGAAGGTGGGGATGCTCAAAGGCTGGTAGTTGCAAAGCAGAGGAGGAGAGGTGAGCAGGCTGCCTTACCTTTCCTGGGTGGTAGTCTGCTGGCCCTGGCTTCCCTGCTTTGTCTCCTCCAAGGCTGCTTTTGGTTCCATCATGTACATGGGAGCCCCTTTTCTGTAGACGTCCAGTTCCACCTTGGGGAATGCAGTAGGACCTGATGTCTGTAAGAGAGGCAGGGAGGTTGCTGGGTACACAAGTGTTCTGCTGACAGGCAGGATACTCAACAAAATGATCACACACTCGCTGTACAACATGCACAGTGGATTAAACAAGCACACTAAAGCAAAAAGGCACAGTAAAGCCAACTTTGTTGATATTTCTATACAGTAAATAACTAAAACAAATTGTGTATAAGAAAAGTACAGAGGACATTTGGCTATGCATCAAATCAATACTGCATAGAGAGAACAGAGATTAAGAAAAAATGCATCACCAATCAGAACCCAACCATCCTCCAGGCCCACACTTCAGCTGGAAAGCCCTGTTGCAGCTGATGCTGGGAGTCTCAGGTTACTGGGAAAGTTCCTATAAGGTCCATCCACCCACAGGTGAGGCCTCAGATTTGGCTACAAGAGGGCTCCTGCTTTTATGCCCTTAGAAACACAAGGGGCTTTATGCCAGCTGTCACTGTTTACTCGTGGGGCCGTGCAGTTTCTCGTCATCTGCAGTGAGAGCGTTGGCCAGGCACCCCGGCCTGCCCAAGTGGGAAGCTCTTAAAACAGCTGCACCCTCATGGTTTCCTGCCTCTTTCTGACAAACAGTCACCATGAACATATACATATGCACTCTGCGAAACACACTGTGACAAAATCACACTGTGTTATGTCTCTGTCATGAGAGGGAATCAACTCTCAGCGAGCTTCCCATCCATTACACGCTCACAGCGAAATCCAAGCAGAGCTGTATGCACACAGAGATGGAGATGCAAATGGAGATAAGAAAAATAGTAGAAAAGAATATTTTATTTTCACAAAAGAATGGAAAACAACAAAAATTGCCTTCCTGATGTAGACACTCAAGTTTTCTACTGCAATTGAAAGTAATCTGAACACAAAAAAACTCCCTTGGAGCCAAGACTACCCATTTTCTAAGAGCCTTCTGAGCTTTCATAATGGCACAAACAATCCTGAATTCCACAGGAGAAACTCAAACGTAAGCTTCTGTTTAGCTGGACGTTTGTGATGGATGATCTGTGGGAGTACGGGCCTTGAATAGCCCATGAGGGAGGGCATCTCTGCTTTTATAACAGGGACACAGGGCTATGACTTCAGTTTTCCAGAGAAAAAGAATGTTGTGCTTTGATTTGATTAACCCTACTGTGACTGATGGAAGAAGCCTCAGCATCTGTGTTTCAAGCAGCTTGCTTGCACAAGTCACACAGTGTTTATGGTGAAGATTTCCTGTGCCACATGCCTGACAAATTACTTTGCACTTCTAAATAGAGAAAGAATGCATTTCACATGGTATCTGCAAATTGTGAACAACACTAATAAGAAGAGGACTTGATCTTACAAAGTACTGTGCTTATTCAGTCCTGCAGATAGAAGAGATCCTTCAAGTCTGTGCCGTGGGCTTCAGGTGTTCGTTAGGCCATAGTGCCTGCCCATCACAAATCCATGGATCCTGCTGACAATTCATTTTAAACTACGGTACAGTTCCCTCAGTAGGTGCAGCATCAATACCTCCAGATGTTTCTATAGACTAGTGCCAGTTCGCTTAGCCACTGCACTCACACAAAACAGCAAGTCCAGTGTCTGCAAGGAAAATGATTCTTATCCGCATGAGGGTGCCCGAGCACAGTCACTGTATCTCACAAGTGAAATTCCACCAGAGCTGAGAATTATGAGTCTGCTATTTTGATGGCTGCCACCAAATAGTTCAGGACTGCATTTGCACCTGCAAATCAGGACTGCCAGAAAACACCCAATTTGGGGCAGTGTGTATAAGCTACCAACGGTGGACATGCAGTATGAGTTTACTCCTTCTCACACCCCTTCCCCTGACTGCAAGGGTGGAGTCCCCATGCCCTTAGGTAGGGAGTATTCTGGAGGGCAGATTTTGTCTAGTTAGGCCCACCAGCACTTTTGGATCACTGACTAATGCGGCGCTTGAGCCTTTTGGGCATCTCCCCACTGCCCCAGTCCTGCCAGCCCATCTGTGCCAAGCACTTACAATCAACTCAGGGAAGCAGAGTAATGAGGACGTATTTAAGAAACTTAAAATGATCAGTAATGGTAAGGCCATAATGACAGAATCACAGAATACCTCCCTACTGAGCACAAGTGCATGTGTCCTGTCTTTCACACTGCTACATCCTGTACTTTTCAAGATGCCTTCCTCAGCTTACACGGTTTACCTTTAATGATTATTTCTAGTCAAGGTGGTTTGAATCCTACTAACCCTTAAAGCTCTCACAATGCAATTAGAGCAACCCAAGCTGGATCAAACTATTTTTACAGAAGTCACCTGTTAGAAACATGCATGCCAGGAGGTAAAGTGCTCTTTTGTTAGATTTATTCTCAATTCCCTTTATGCAGATGTTGGTTTGGGGATGCACCTTTGGAGCTACTGGTGACTCCCATCCAATGCAAGTGGGTGTAGTCACTGGCAGCAGATGTCTGCATTCAAGACGTGGTGCCATCTGAGGAAAAAGCCACATCACATCATGTCATTAAGGCTCTCAAGAGGTTTTCAGTATTTTCCTGGTTAGAGTCTGAAGCAGCAAAGTCACTAGAAACATTGAAGCTGATAGCCACAGCTGCTGGTACCGATCCTTACAGCTCAAAGGCTATTGAGAAAATATGAAGACAACTGTAAAGAGGTACTTTACTGACAACTAAAACTAGGGCAGAAAGGTAGTAAGTTAGTTTTCAATAAAATTAAAAAGCCAGAGAGAAGACAGTTACAGGCACCACTGTAAAAACGTGGTCCTCTTACATATATGCCCACACCTGCCACTGTTCAAAGTTTGAGGCATGATTCTATAGCTATGACTCAAGCAGTAGTTACTAACTAACCGCACTAGTTAGCACTGGAACAAGATGCATGCGCAGGTCCTGAAGATGCTGTGGTTGTTGTTGCAGCATGAAGAGGAACCTGAATTTGGTCATGTTTCCTGACACTGCGAAGAAAACACAATTTACTTTTCCAGTCTTACCCTTACTAACATGTCTGGCACTTGAAGAAATCTATGGTTCATTTTGCTCATCATTTAAGAATTGCATCCGGTGCTAAAGGTATTGAACAAAGTCACAGAATCCCAGACTGGTTTGTGTTGGAAAGGACCTTAAAGCTCATCCAGTTCCAAACCTCTGCCATGGGCAGGGACACCTTCCACTGGAGCAGTTTGATCCAAGCCCCTGTGTCCAACCTGGCCTTGAACACTGCCAGGGATGGGGCAGCCACAGCTTCTCTGGGCACCCTGTGCCAGCGCCTCAGCACCCTCACAGGGAAGAGCTTCTGCCTAAGAGCTCATCTGGCAGGTTCAAGCCATTCCCCTTGTACCGTCCCTGCAGGCCCTTGTCCAAAGCCCCTCTCCAGGTTTCTTGTCGCCTGTTTAGGCCCTGAGAGCTGCTCTAAGGTCTCCCCTTAAGAAGCCTTCTCCAGGCTGACCCAGCCCAGCTCTCTCAGTCTTAGATGTTTATCTCCTGGGCTGGGGTGAAGGCCAATGATGCACAAGGGGACATGGATGAGAAATTAATAATATATACTATACTGTCACAAACTCTTTTTTGCAGTCAAAGCAAAATGCAATGGCTTATGAACTTGATCTTAAAAGTAATCAAGACTGCTACCATGTATGATATAGCTCATATCTCAGCAATATTGTTTGAATGCACAGAATTCAGTGCAAGTTGAGTTGGTGTATTTAAACATGGTGGTTAATTTTCTAAGTTACTTAATGAAATGCACCCTCATAAAAATCATGAAATGCAAACAAAAGTCTGGAGGCTCAATGTTCCACATGAACACATAAGAGAAGTTTTTACCTGGGTTCAGAGCTCTTACTAACAACTGACTTCATTTCTGCAAGAACATTTGTGTCTCCTTCATGGTTAGCCTTCCCTGGAAGAGAGATTCCAAGTGAGATCACCTCAGGAACGGAGACAGAGCCAGCCACCACTTTCTCCACAGTGCTCTGGAAAGAAGAAAAACAAAAACGCAGACAATAATGTTTCTGAGCAGAACAATGCATTGAGACAGTCTTTGAATGGGATTCCTGTCTTTCTTTGTTTCCCTTACAAGAGAGAACACCAGATTCTTTAAAGTGTTATTCCTCGTGGCCTGATTTTCACATCAGAAAGGAGCAAGGTCCTAACAACCATCCCAATTTCCACTTATGCTCCTGTTGCTGAACTGTGAACAAAGCTTGAGATGAGCTCTGCTGCTTTCACTTCACTTTGACCTTCCTTGCTCAGGTCTGGTTCCCATGTGCTCTATGCAAACAGCTTTAGCATCACACATCAATGCGACATGGCAGGAGGGAGTCCCAAGGAAGCTTCTCCACCCTGATGGCACATTGGAGCCAGCCTCGTTTCATTGCAGCCACCTGAATAGAAACAAGATGTCCTGCAAAGGACTAAAGCAAGACAGCCATTGATTAAGCTTATCAGCTTCTGTATGCATTAAGAATATACCTATCAAATGGGAGCCAAACCTGACTTTTCATCATTTCCATAGTCATTACCATGTCACACAATTCAAGAGTAACAAATTGCATTTAGATACAGTAACATTTTACAGCACACAAAGATGCACTCCAGATCTTGGGAACTGATACTCAGGGCCAGGAAACGTCTGCACTGCAGTGTTTCCTTCTGTGACCACCCCTTGAATCCCCCAGACACACCTTTTACCCTGGTCACCATCGCACACAGCGCTGATTCAGCACGGCAGGGGTTCCTTAGCCCAGCCCTGGTGGGGCACAATGGTCCTGCCGCCATCCCCAGCCTCCCAGCCCCTGCCCCAGCGTGGCCTCCAGCCCTGCCTGCACTTCCCTGCTGGGTCAGGCCCCTCTTCCCGTGCCCTCCTGGCACAGCCCAGCCCACCTCACCCCCCTGCATCCCTGCTGTACCCCTTGCCCCCCGGCTCCATCCCAACCCACAGCCCTGCCCTTCCTACTCAATCCCGGACACAACCCCCTCACCCTGCTCCATCCCGGCTCCCTCCCGCCCTTTCCACATCCCCCCCCTCCCTCCAGCTACCACAGTCGCCGCGCGCCCCGCCCCTTCCCGCCCTCCCCTCCGTGGCGCCGGCTCTGACGTCATCCCCCCGCGCCGCCCGGTGTCATGGCGGCGGTGCAGGCCGAGGGGAGGGCGGCACCGGAGGTTCCTGCCGAGAAACACCAACTGCCTCGGGAAGCTGCCAGCGAACAACGAGAGCTGAGAAGCGGCTGCAGAAGGGCTCTGCTGTGGGGCTGAAAGCCAAGGGTGGTGCAGGGAAAGGAAAGGAGAGACTGCAGAGCCTCAGCCCTTGGGCTTCCTTCAGAGGAGGTGGCGGTGCTGCCCTCGATCCTGGCTGTTCTCCAGGCCTGACTTGCCCTCAGGGGGCTCCAGGGGCCTCTGCCGAGGCCAGCAGCAGAGACAGGATGTTCTGCACAAATGTCTGCACCTGATCCTGGGCCTGACTCGGTGCTGAGAGCTCTTCTGCAGCCAAATGGGGATCGTGTTTTGCAGTCACACAGTCACAGCCTGGTTTGGGGTGGAAAGGACCTTAAAGCTCACCCAGCCCCAACCCCTGGGTGCCCAGTGGCCATGGGCACGATGCTGCCGCCATTACCAAGCCGTGGCGGTCGCTGTGGATTTGCCCATCGTGACGGGGCCTCCGAGGTGAGCGTGGGCTCTTTAAGGAGGGAGAGCCCTGCAGTAACCGGTGCAGAAGAGACCCCCTCCCTCGGGAGGCTGCATCTCCTGGGGCTGTCCTGCGCATCCAGGTGCGTGTTCTTTGATTTTTTTTTATCTGTTTGATAACTTGGAACTTCATTATCCAAGCTCTGATACTGATGAGGCAATATTAGTGAAGGTCCCCACCCACAGCTTCTTTGGCTGCTTTGTCAGCAATGTGATATTCACTGGAGTGTTATCAAACTGATGTGCCTTAAAAGCAAATTCTAACTTTCTGACAATTTCGGAAGTCTCAGTAGCACCACCAGCTCAGCTTTCTGTGCTGATGTGTTGGGGGAGGAGGAATGCAGGGCTTTAGTGTCTGTTATGTTTGGTTTAGCTCTATTATGTTAAGGTCTGTAAACAGTTGTGAGTCAGCACTCCTGCTTCTGGATCTGTTGTCAAAACCGCTGCTGGTTCTAAAGGTTTGATACTTTCAACTCTGTGTCCTCTTGTCATAGAAGCGCAGCCTGCCTGGGGAAAGCCACTGACTACTTTTCTGTTCCAGAATGGTTATTAGCATGTGAAGTACAAATACAGACCATTTTTGTCCCAGTGTATTCAATAATTTTTTCTGTTAGAGGCTCTAGTCCTTTTCTTGCTTCCAGTTTTATAGGATACTGTTTCTGTCTTAGCAGTGTGATGTTTGGTTTTAGAAGAATAGTTACTGCTGCTGCATCTCGTGATTGTCCTGGTGCTCTGGCAGCCCATACTTGCAGATATACCCACTTCCTCTGGGATATCCGGCTCAGTACCTGGTTTCTGTAACATAAAAACTCGGGCCTCCACAGCCTTTTCATCAGGAACATGTACCTGAATTTTCTTTCTTTAACCCTAATTGCTGCATGTAATTTACTCAGTATATCTCTATCCAATAACAGCACAGGCCACTCGGGCATGCAAAGGAATTTATGGTTCAACATCTGTTTGCCAGTTTCTCAAATGCAAAGGAAGGCCGGGTTCCTGTCCACCTGGGGCACCAGTGCCTGAAGCTGTTTGTTTGCTTAATTGCCCATTACAAGTATTTATAACAGAATAAGTAGTTTCTGTTTCTACAAGAACTTTTACCTTCTCATTCCCCAACCTAACTGTAGCCAGGGGCTCTGCTGGGGTGGGATTCAAATCTTCCCCACTCCTCCTCAGTCTTCATCTAAAGTAATAATTCTCTTTGCCTGTCCTGACGTTCCACTAAATCTCCGGTGTTTATTTTGATTCTGAGGGCATTTTCCCTTTGAGTGCAACCTGTGGAGTCTGTTCACAAACCTTTCCATGTAATCCTTGTTTCCTCTCCTCCCTTTCTTGGGGGATAGCTACAGGCAGCAATTTTTCTCTCTTTTCTTTCCCCTAAAGATTCCAGTTTTACTCTGCAGCTTATCTTATGCTCCCGCATATATATTAACAAATTCCTAGTTGAAACCTGACACACTATAACCCACAAAACACAATATTGTATTATATTAATAATTATATTAATTCTATCAATAATATATATATTAATAATCAGGGACTGAAAGCCCTCCCCAGTACCACTGAACCATTTGAACCATTGCAGAGAACTTGCACCACAGCAATATTGGTCCGATTGTGGTAAGTCTCCAAAGCCACGTCCATTATTTTTACCAACTCACGTTGGTCCTCCCCCTTAAGCTTTTGTACCTTTTTCCTTATGTCTTCCACAGATTGACTTTTTGTTAACTGGCCTAACTCTTTCCTTCCTTCCTCCGATTCAGGATCTATATTAGTATATTTATGCATCACGTCTTTTAATCTTCCCATGAATCCAGCAGTTGATTCATTTACATCTTGCTTTATTTCATGTAGCTTAGACCAGCTCACTGCCTTGGGGACCGCATTCCTAGTACTGACTAAAATCTACCTCCGATATTGTTTCAAAGCTTGCCTGTCCCAGTTAGGATTGGGGGTAGGAATGTGAAGATTCACTGTACCTATCGCTGTGCCTGCTGTTATTTGTTGCTGTACTGCGGTCCGAGCCGTACGAATAATCGTATTTCTGTCAACACTCTCGAAAGCAGGATGTGTAATTACCAGCCACTTGTTTCCAACTCTTCAAATCTATAATGGTAAAGGGAATCTTCATCATGAGCAGACCATCATTACGCACCGCTTGTCTTAAAGGTGCAATCACAGTTTCCCCTCATTTTCCCCTAGTTTGCCTTGCTGTAAGGCAAAATCCTTCAGCGCGACCCCCCTATATCTCAGGTGCCTGTGCTGGTGCTTGTGCTTGATTCTCATTGTCAGCACCTTCAGCCCCATTATTCACAGTACCCCTTCTCCAGGGGCCTACCATCAAATCCAAATCCTCCTCCACATTCCTCAAATGTTTAGTGCATAACTGCCCTGTGGTGCACAAAGACCAATAGCATTTAAGCAGATTTCACGGTCTTTCTCCAAGGACAATACTGACAGGTCCTGGAGTGCAAAATGAAAACTGCAATCCTTTTGCTGTTCCAGATGATATCTCAAAGTAAAAAACATTTCTGCATAAGCTACTTCATCCCACTTTCCTTCTCGTCTCAAGAATAACGTGACATTATTTTACCAGAGTCTCCTGTGTAACTGAACCCCTTGGGGGTCCACCACTTTGTTCCAGTCTCCCGAGTGACTGAACTACGCAGGGGTTCACCGATTTGTTTCCAGTGTTGTGAAATGCAACCCAGTGGGGATTTCTTCAAACCCCCCTTTGGAGGCAGTGGTACCCATGATCCTGACCTCCACTAAATACCAAAGTCCAGACAACCAAAACTATTCTGCCTTTTACCCACCGCGCAGGGCGTCCCTCTCTGCCTTACGTGGAAAGGGACCAAAAGGAATGCCTTTTTAAAGAAATTAAATCGGGGTCTCCCCGAGGTCCCGCGTTGATCCTTCAGGCAAACTTCCCCGATGCCAGCGTGAAGGTCCCAGGGACTCCCCGGATCCATGGGAAACACGGCTGAGTGTCCCTGTTCAGGCGCCAAATTGTTACCCTAAAAGTCGGTCAGAGAAACTCTCTAAGGCTCAATTTGGACTTTCAGAAAGCAGCATTCTTTATTGCAGCGCTGGGCACACACATGAGTCCTTTCACAAAGGTGAGCACACCTGGTACTTGCCAACAGCAGCTCTGTATTTAACATACTCATGCATATTCACAGCTTTTCCAGCAACTAGTTCTAATATTTGCATCCTAATTACGCATGTGCTTTCTTGCTGAGTGGGGTCTTTGGTGGGCACCGATAGTCTTCCTCACTGTGTTTACTGAATGACCTCAGTGCTTGCTCAAGCTCGCAAGGTCCTAGTGCCCAGTTAGCAGTTGCTATGTCCTTGCTTCTGCTGTTCCAGTCTCGCCCCACGCTGGGCACCACTCTGCTGTCTTGAAGGCTGGCATTCGTGGTCTTATTTACTGTCTCCTTAGGTGTTACCAGTCCCATGATGTTCCTTCCCCCATCAGCCAAACCTTCCTTTCTCTCTACATGTTAGTAAGGTAGAACAATTTGCCTATTCTCCTATGCTAAAGGCACACATACTGTTAGTGTAAGATTTAAGGTTACAACACATTGACCACAGGGACACGCTGGGGACATGGGGACATGGTGACCGTAGGGACATGGTGGGTCACATGGAGACCATGGGGACACAGACATCACAGTGACCATGGTGACATGGGGACCACAGGGGTGGCTGATTCTGGAACACCCCATGTTAAGGTGTGCAAGGCCACAGAACCCCTGCATCAACCCTGCACGATGGCTCCAGGGTTTGTGGGGAGCTTCCAACCTCTGCCTGGGAGTCCCTGTTCCAGAGGCACCCACAGTTCCTCTGGTTGCTGCAGCCCTGGCTTGTCTTGGGAAGTGGAGCAGTTACTTGGTGTGAAGGGTTTCAAGGCTGCCTGGGCAGGCAGGGGGGCTGGTGCTGGCCTCAGGGCTGAGCTCCCATCCCCTGGTCAGGCAGCAGGGCTGGTGCTGGCCTCAGGGCTGAGCTCCCAGCCCCCTGGGTGGTGTTTTGGCTGGGATAGAATTAATTCTCTACCCTGTAGCTGGTGCAGTGCTGTGTTCTGGCTTTATTGTGGCAATTAACACTGGTAACACACTGATTGTTCAATTGTTGCTCAGTAGCACTTACCCTGATCAAGGACTTTTCAGTCTCTCATGCTCTGCAGTGAGGAGGGGCACAAGAAGCTGGGAGAAAGCAGACAGGACACCTGACCCAGACTAGCCAAAGGGGTATTCCATCCCACAGCACGTCATGTCCAGTGTAGAAACTACAGGGAGTCACCCAGAAGGGATGGGATTGGGTCAGGCTGGGTATCGCTCAGTGGGTGCTGAGCAATTACATCGGGTGTCACTGCTGGTTAGCATTTTCCTTTCCCCTGTTTAGTTTTATGCTCTGTCCCTTTTAAACCACAACAGTTCTACAGGAGCAAAGTTTGCTGTACAGCTCTTAATAGTGATTTTAGTGATGGTGATGCGCGGATAAACTCCACAACTCGTTAAAAGTTGTAAAGTAGGTATGCTTTTTTATTCAGCGCTGAGACGCATAGGGATAATTCCTCAAAGATATGCGTATCTCAGTGTTGTTTGCCTCTACATTTATTCTCTAAAGTTATATATATTCATGAGGTTACACAATACGCCTATACATATTCATGTCCTATCCCTGCTTCGTATTATAATGAGTCAGAAAGTCCTCTGCGCCTGCTCAGTGCCCCCCTCCGGTCGTGGGCAGGGGTCTCAAGATGAAGTAAATGAGTCTTCCTCCTCTGGGCAGGGGTCTTCAAGATGAAGTAAATGAGTCTTCCTCTTCTTGCACTTTTCACCTTTTCTAGTCATTACATGTGGCCTTCGAGTTTGGTCATTATCCCAGCCGTAAATTCTCTGCTTCTCCCCTTTATCAGTAGAGTTTGGTCAGTTTCCCAGCCATAAATTCTCTGCTCCTTCCCCTTATCAGTAGAGTTTGATCAGTGTTCCAGCCGTAAACCTTCTGCTTTTCCCTTTATCAGTAGATTCAGGCATCTGCTCATTAACAGGGCCGGAGGCCTCTGTTTTGCTTAGCAGGCATTTACAACAGGTAGTCTATTTGTTTAAACAGATTCCTCTAGCAAACAAATTCCTCTAACCCCCTTGCACAATTCCCCGTTCAACCCCCCTGTACCACAACCCCTGTACTACCCCCCCTGCACTACCCCCCTGTACATTGGTCCACCCTTTGCATCAATACCCCCCTGTACATTGGTCAACCCTTTGCATCAATGGAAGATTTTACCTTTTCTGTTGTTGCTCCAGGTTTGGTTTTTCACTTATTTTCATGACTTTGTTCTTGTTTTTTTAAAGAGCTCTGGCTGGTGGGTGAGTTATTTCTCTCTTCATAATTCCTGCAGGTTTCCAACCCGTGCCTTGCTCCTTCAGCTGCTGATTGCCAGGTTTTCCATGTGGGTCCTTCCCTCCGTGTGTGTCCTGTGCCTGTCCCGGGTCTGTAGCGTTCTGTCCACAGCCTGGCGGAGGTGCGGAGCGGTTCCTGCTCCTCAGCTCCCTGTGGCCGTAGTTGTGGTCACTGCTGTTTCCCTGCCATGGACAGATTCTCAACCTGCAGCTGAGGGTTGTTTTCCACAGGGTGGTCTTGTCTGGAGCTGGAGCACGGGGAGCTGGCCCAGACGGTCTGCACTGTCGGGTCGGGCCGTGGGACCGCATGTTGAATCGGTGGGATTTGTGCTCACAGTTAATAGTGCACAGTGTAGGGAACACAGGAATCTGGTTTGTTTTTCATGCGGATTGAAATAAAAGGAAGCACTTGATGGGATGGAGCCATCCCTTTATTGTGGGGTTGCCGGATGAAGAATGCTGCGAGCGTGCAGGGGAGCACAGTGTGACTGGCTGCAGGGCCTGGAGGTTTTTCTCCCACTGAGACTGAGTCTGCGGCTCTGGCAGCAGAGAGCAGAGGCTGGTCCCCCCGCGGTGACTCCCGGAGCACCCCTGGGTGCCCAGTGCCATAGGCACAATGCTGCTGCCATCACAAAGCTGTGGCAGTCGCTGTGGAGACGCCCATTGTGATGGGGCCCCCACGGTGAGCGTGGGCTCTTTAAGGAGCGAGAGCCCTGCAGTAACCAGTGCAGAGGAGAGCCCTCCTTCGGGAGGCTGCATCTCCCGTGGCTGCCCTGCGCATCCAGGTCCGTGTTCTTTGACTTTGCAATCCTGTTTTAGTGTTGGCTTGAAACACATTGTGGGTGCGTGCTGTGAAGGGAGGAGAAGCTGTCAGGAGATGAGCTGGTGCCATCCCAGCTGTAGGAGCAGGGGATGGGTGAGGAGGAGGCACTGGGTTTGTTCATGTGCTTGGAGCTCAGCTTTGCCTGAAGAGGTGCTGGAGGCGAAGCAGGAGCCTTCTGTGTGCAGGAGCTGCTGGTGTCAGAGGTGCTGAGAAGGTGTCAGGGCAGGAGCAGCCCCTGGGCAGTGCAGCTGCTGGTGCTGTCATTGGGAGCTCAGTACAAGGGGACCTGCCTGGCTCCTGCAATGCCCACGCAAGCCCACCGGGCATTGCGCGAGGTGGGAAGGAGCTGATGGGGTCTGGGCACACGTGCGCAATCCTGACTGGGGCAATGCCCGTGGGAGCCCCTGTGCTCCCCCAGCAACAGGGCCAGGACAGGAGCTGTTTCTGGGCCTCCCCTGCCCTTGGCAAGCACTGCCCCAGCCCCAGCAACACTCGGGAGCTGCGCTTCCTGAGCCAAAGAATGCTGCTTCCAGCTGCGTGCCCGTACAAAGAGCCCAGCTCCAGGAGTGCAAACGTCCAGCCCCTGCTGTCACAGCAAAGGGGCCAGGACAGGGTCAGTGTTGAAACCCAGCCGGGAACTCAGCACCAGCAGCCGCTCGCTCAGCACCTGGGTGGGATGGGGAGGAGAATGGGAACAACGTAAAACCTGGGGGTGGAGATGAGAACAGATCAGGAACTGAAATCAAGTACAATACTGTAATATTAATAATAATACCAACAACACGAATAGTAATTATTATTGTTATTATTATTACTATTATTGGTATTATTATTATTATGGGTCCCCCCAGATCTCCAGTTCCCCCTCCCCAGTGATCTGTAGGGTGGTTTCTGGTGGCTATAGCCCCTGTTTGAGGGCTCTGGTGGTCCCCAAATTACTCTCCCCCCCCGAGTTTGGGGACCTCCCCCTGAGCACCCAAATTCCTCCCATTCACCTCCATTGGCCAACATGGGGCACCAAAGAGAGACACAGGGTGCCCTGGGACAGATGTACCCTTATTTTGGGACATGGAGGGGTCCCCCAAATCCCTTCACCCCCCTGGGGAATTTTGGGGAGAAGCCCAGAATCCCCCCTGAGCCTCCAAATCCCTTCTGCACACCCAGGCTCTCTTCCTCCAACACATCTCCACCATTGGGGAACATGGGGCACCAAGGAGAGACTCGGGGTGCCGTGGGATGGATGTACACGACCATGTTGTGGAACATGGGGGGTCTCCCAAATTACTGTGCTCGCTATGGGGATTTTTGGAGACCCCCCATGAACCCTGAAATCTCCCATGAACCCCTAAATACCTCTGAAGCCCCAGGTTCCTCACATTTATGCAAAGGGACCACATGGGGCATCCAGTGATGCCCCAGGCAGCCTGGGACAGATATACTGTCCATTTTCAGGAGATGGGGGGTACCCCAAATCTGTGCACCCCCAGGACAGTCTTGGGGAC
Source organism: Pezoporus flaviventris (assembly GCF_033815535.1). NCBI lineage: Eukaryota > Metazoa > Chordata > Aves > Psittaciformes > Psittacidae > Pezoporus > Pezoporus flaviventris. The sequence continues at coordinate 269,302 of NW_026892609.1, read as the reverse complement.
CTCCCTGAACCCCAAAACTCCCCTGAATCCCCAAATCTTCCTCTGAACCCTCAAATTCCCTGCACTTACTGCCATGGGGAAGCACAGGGCATCTGGCGAGACTCAGGGTACTGAGGGACAAAGGTGCCTCTACTGAAGGACATGGGGGTCCCCCAGATTCCTGCCCCCTGGGAGCTTTGGCCCCTGCACCCCCCCGCAGAGGTGTCCCCGCAGTCACTGCAGGAGCTGCGGCAGCACGAGGCCAACGTGAAGCTGCTGCAGCAGCAGCGCTGGGACCTGAAGGAGCTGCACAAGAAGCACCTCCAGAGCCTCTTGGCTCTGCACAAGCACCTGGCAGCCAGGTGGGACCCCAGAACCCGGCACCCCCGAATCTGGCACCCCCTGCACCCCAAAATCCCAGCAGGGAGCCCCAAATCCCCCAAACCCTGCAGCTCCAAATCCACCCCGGCTCAGTGCAGCGGCCAGAAGCCTCCTGAGAAAGGGGTGCTCTGAAAAGTGGGGTCCCCCCAGCACCTGCCCTGGGGTTTCCCAAAATGCTCTGAGACCTCAAATACACTGGGGGGACCCCAACATTGCTTTGGATGTTTCCAGGGCCCTTTGGTGAGGGGCAGTGTGGTTTTGGGGTGCCCCTTTATTGGGGTGACACTTTTGGAGGGTCCACTCCCTCTGGCCCACTGAATTCACTACTGAACACAAAGCAGTCGTGGTGCCCCCAAAATCCTGGGGTAACCCCAAAAGACTAGCAGGCAGGACCCCCAAATGGGGGGCCTGTAGCACCCGCAAAGTGAACTGCACTCTGCCATCACCAGAGGCCCCCCCAAATGAACCCAGGGACCCAAAATCCTGGAAGTCCCTCACCAAACAACCCTGCCCCAAACTGTGAGTGCCCCAAAAATCTGCTCCCCCCCCCCCCAAGCCACCCAGCCCCAAATTGTTCTTTGTTGCTCCCAAACCACACCTTATGGGGCACCCCAATGCCACCTCCCCCTCTGGCATCAGGGAGCTGGGGGGGAGGGTGGCCCCAGAGTAGCAGGGTGCCTAATTTGGGGTGTCCCCCCCAAAAGACCACCCCCAAGTAGGTCACGTGGGGGATGAGCAGGAGTACCTGCAGCAGGTACTGGAAGCTCTGTGAGGGACTGTGAAGGACTGCGAGGGACTGGGAGCACCTGCAGCAGGTAGTGGGAGCACTGGGAGGGATTGGGAGTTGGGCACAGCCTCAAGCGGGAAGATGTGTGGCAGGGACTGGGAGCACTGGGATATTGAAACCCCAGCAGTATCTGGGGCCATAGTGGCCTATATTGGTCTGTACTGGTGCAAACTGGTCTGTACTGCTCCATACTGGGATGTGTAAATTTGCGGAAAACCCCAAGTTGGGTGTGAGTGTTGATCTGCTGGTTTCTACTTGGTTTCTGGCAGTGCTCAGATGGAACTTTGACATCATGTAGTGCTTCCCACACTGCTGGTGCTGCTTCCCCTGCCTCTGTGGGGGAATCTCCTCTGATTAAGACATCATCTACATAATGGTACATTTTCACCTTCTGAGGAAGTGAGACCTTGTGTGGGTTTGTGGTGTTCATGAGAGGGAGCTGAGTCCCCTTCCACCCCCAGGGCTACAATCCCAGGATGAGATGCCTCAACTGACCAGGGTGAATCCCTTCCTTCAGCAGGGGTAAAGGAGATCCCAGCCTGTCCTGGCCTGCCTGTCCTGTCTGATGAGGGGACAAGAAACAGGCTGCCTGCTGAAGTGGTTGTGTCACCACCCCTGGAGGTATTCAAAACACATTCTGAACAAGGGACATGGTTAATGTGTTGACTTGCCAGTGTTCGGTTAATGGTGAACTCGATGTTCTTAAGGGTCTTTTCCAACCTAAACGATTCCATGATTCTACAAAATCTTGTTGTTTAGACCAAACTGTCTCATCAGAGAAATGACACTGCAGGGAGGCAGTGTGTTTGCCGTCTGAGGGAGGGAACATCAATGCTTGCTTCAGACTGTTTCCCATGGGGTTCACCTGGAGCCCCAGGGAGCCCAAGGATGCTCTGAGTTAGCTGGTGACTGGATGTGCTTCAGCAGCCATACACTGCCTGCTGTCCTCTGCAAAGGGATCCTAGTGTAGATCATGACAGACCATGTCTGTCTTTGCTGCTTTACAGCTGTTTTTCTTTCCCACTTGTGATGTTGCTGTCTTCAATGACGTGTTAGTTTTCATCCCCTGCTACTTCAGTATCTGCCCTCCTTGTCTGACCCACAGACTTTTCGTCAGTGGGGATCTGTCATTGTCTTTGAGCTGGGGGTGTTCAGCCTGGAGAAGAGAAGGCTCCAGGGAGACCTTACTAAGCCCATACCTAAACAGGGCCTACATGAAACCTGGAGAGGGGCTTTCTACAAGGGCCTGTAGGGGCAGGACACGGGGAATGGCTTTAACCTGACAGAAGTGAGACTGAGATGAGCTCTTAGGCAGAAGCTCTTTCCTGTGAGGGTGCTGAGGCGCTGGCACAGGGTGCCCAGAGAAGCTGTGGCTGCCCCATCCCTGGCAGTGTTCAAGGCTGGGTTGGACACAGGGGCTTAGAGCAAGCTGCTCTAGTGAAAGGTGTCCCTGCTTGTGGCAGGGGTTGGAGCTGGAGGAGCTCTAAGGTCCCTTCCACCCCTGTACATAAATACTTAGTGCCTCTACAACTGAAGTGTTCTAGGGAGGTCAGGTTTTGATAAAAGCTACTGGTGTGCTGAATGCGCAGTGGGTTGGTGTGATTCTGAACAGGGATTAGAGCTCAGCTGAAGCAGTGACCCCTGGTGTCACAGAGAAGAGCTTGTGTTTCCTTCCTGTCACGGGTGGATTTGTTGGGAGAAGAGGTCCCAGCTATTTCTGGAGTCCCCATCTGTGCAGTTCCTAGCAGGGCACTGCAGGTACAGCTGAAAATTGCCTGCCTGTTTCCTTGGTACATGGTTCAGTTGCTTGGAAGGCAAATCTGACTCTAGGGCTCTAACAGCAAAAGGAATTGTTCACCTTCATGTGCAGTAGACGCACAGATCACTTGCTGTGTCACGTGCACTTGTCAGTTATTGAGGAAACTATGTATGGGCTGGGAAAGGAAACAGCACAGGAGGGAATTCTTAGTTAATTGTTGTTCTTCCTGTTAAAACCTGTTGGGCTTTAGCATCTTGTTCCATATCTTCAATGGCAATAGGAATGTATTTTAGGTATTAAAGATAATATTTCATTTTCTACTCCCTGTGTTCTTGGAGAAAGAGCAAAAAGGGTCTCCCTCAATCCATCCTTCCCACAAAGTGGTGTGGTCATCTCTTGTCTCTGTGCTTCCAAACAGAGTAGTGCTGAATCACAGTTATAAATTGAGGGAAATGGTTGGTTTACTCAGTTGTAAACAGTTTCTTAAATGTGTTTAAGTCCCATGATATATGCAAGGAGGTTTCTGCAATAACGCAACTTGTCCAGCTGATTTCCATGCTCTAATGTAGAGCAGAATATTTAACAAGAAACAGAACAGAATAGAAATGAGTGAAATTATGGTAGATTGTAAAAGTCAGCTTGGTTCCAGTTGCTGTTGGTGACCTTCCAGACAGGGTATCCCACAAGGATGTTGTCATGGTCAGCGTGTGGACTTGTTTGGCACAGGTTAATGGTTGGACTCGATGTTCTCAAGGGTCTTTTCAAATGAAATGATTCTGTGATTCTAAGAAAAGTTGATTTTTAGCCTTAACTCTGTCTCTCATCAGAGAAATGACACTGCAGGAAGGCAATGTGTCTGCCAGCTGAAGCAGGGAACATCAGGGCTTGCTTCAGGCTGTTTCACTTTGGTTGGTTTTTCCTCCCCTGTCTCAGGAGACTGGTCCCCCTGGGATGGCATCTTTGCTGCCTCTCGTCACCCTGTCACTGGCATTTGGGACCCCGGTCAGTGGGACCCCCAAGGCATGTTATGAAAATTCTCTTCCCCCCTAGCTACTAGATCAACCAGTCTTTCAAGTATGAATAGGTCTTTTATTTATATATGTGTGTATATATATGTACACTGTAATGTGATGAGGTAGTGGATTTTTCCTGCAAGCTTCAGCCTGGAACTAGGACTTTTCTTCGGGGTATCTTAGAGCTGTCTGTGAAGGAGAAAGGGTATTGCAGCACAGCAGAAATGATCCAGAATCCCAGCCTCTCCAGCATGTCTTTGAAACCCTCCCACTGTCACGCACACCATTCATCAGTATCTCCTGCAGAACAGGCTCCAGGGACATCTGCATCAATAGACAAGAGTAGCATGAGCACCTGGCAGAGTTTGACCAGGACTAGTAATTGGCAGTGAGGGTGCTAGTGCTTGGTCCAAGTGTGTGGTACATGACCGTTTGAAGGGTGTGAGAACCCTGTGTAAAACCACATTTGGGGTTCCCCATGTGACTGGGACACCCTTGTAATTCTCTGCTTTGCATCCCAGGCTCTGGGCGCAGTGGGCACGGGCCACTTGTGGATTGTGGTGGCAGTTCTTCAAGGCAGATGGGACACAGCCGACTGCCTGAGCCAGCGTCTTCCCAGAACCTGTGCCCCAGTGATCTGCACTGCGGGCTGGGGGTGAGTTCACCTGCAGACCCTGTGCTGTCAGGGAAGTAAGTTCTCCATACCTATACTGTGCTATCAGGGAAGTAGGTTCTCCATACCTATGCTGTGCTGTTTTGTGCTGTGCTACGCTGTGCTGTGCTGTGCTGTGCTATGCTACTCCATTTTAATCCCTGCACTGACCATTAGGCAAATGAGTGTGTTATTTGCCTGATATGTCAGATGGTTTTTCAGCTCCAGAATAAATTTTAAGGACACACAATGGTTCCAAGTGGAAACAGGATTTAATTTCATTTATTTCATTTAATTTAATTTCATTTTAAGAATATATTCCTCACGTTGAGAGTAGTGTAACAGTGGCAGACTCTTGCCCGGAGAAGCTGTGGCTGCTCCATCCCTGGCAGTGCTCCACCCGAGGTTGGACACAGGGGCTTGGAGTAAGCTGCTCTAGTGGAAGGTGTCCTTGCTCGTGGCAGGGGTTGGAGCTAGATGAGCTTTAAGGTCCCTTCCAGCCCAACCCAGTCTGGGATTCCATGATTCTCTACTTTGCGAATGTTGGTCACCCTCCACTTGCTGTAGGTGGCCGTGATGCCCTGTTCCATGGGCCAGGTTGAGCTGTGACCCTTCGCATGCTCCACCTCAGGACCAAAGGCACTGAAGAAGAGCAGCTTGTGAGGGACCACCCCGACCCGGCTGGGCAGAAGCTGGTCCCCCCACAGCGACTCCCGGAGCACCCCTGGGTGCCCAGTGGCCATGGGCACGATGCTGCCACCATCACTAAGCTGTGGCAGTCGCTGTGGGGCCCCCACGGTGAGCGTGGGCTCTTTAAGGAGCGAGAGCCCTGCAGTAACCAGTGCAGAGGAGAGCCCTCCCCTCCCTCGGGAGGCTGCATCTCCCGGGGCTGCCCTGCGCATCCAGGTCCGTGTTCTTTGACTTTGCAATCCTGTTTTAGTGTTGGCTTGAAACACATTGCGGGTGTGTGCTGTGAAGGGAGGAGAAGCTGTCAGGAGATGAGCTGGTGCCATCCCAGCTGTAGGAGCAGGGGATGGGTGAGGAGGAGGCACTGGCCTTGTTCATGTGCTTGGAGTTCAGCTTTGCCTGCAGAGGTGCTGGGGGAAAAGCAGGAGCCTTCTGCGTGGAGGAGCTGCTGGTGTCAGAGGTGCTGAGAAGGTGTCGGGGCAGGAGAACTTCCATCTCCCTGTCAGAGCCTGGAGAAGCACAAGGGTCACCCCAGCTCCCAGAAACACCCGCTTAGTTGCATTCCCTGCCCCGGGCAAAGGGATGAGCTCATCACCAGCATTCTTATAGGTAAGATTTATGGGGAACCCTGCAGCTTCACCCCAAAAACATCTCTGGTGTTTATTTTGATTCTGAGGGCATTTTCCCTTTGAGTGCAACCTGTGGAGTCTGTTCACAAACCTTTCCATGTAATCCTTGTTTCCTCTCCTCCCTTTCTTGGGGGATAGCTACAGGCAGCAATTTTTCTCTCTTTTCTTTCCCCTAAAGATTCCAGTTTAACTCTGGAGCTTATCTTATGCTCCCGCATATATATTAACAAATTCCTAGTTGAAACCTGACACACTATAACCCACAAAACACAATATTGTATTATATTAATAATTGTATTAATTCTATCAATAATATATATATTAATAATCAGGGACTGAAAGCCCTCCCCAGTACCACTGAACCATTTGAACCATTGCAGAGGACTTGCACCAGAGCAATATTGGTCCGATTGTGGTAAGTCTCCAAAGCCACGTCCATTATTTTTACCAACTCACGTTGGTCCTCCCCCTTAAGCTTTTGTACCTTTTTCCTTATGTCTTCCACGGATTGACTTTTTGTTAACTGGCCTAACTCTTTCCTTCCTTCCTCCGATTCAGGATCTATATTAGTATATTTATGCATCACGTCTTTTAATCTTCCCGTGAATCCAGCAGTTGATTCATTTACATCTTGCTTTATTTCATGTAGCTTAGACCAGCTCACTGCCTTGGGGACCGCATTCCTAGTACTGACTAAAATCTACCTCCGATATTGTTTCAAAGCTTGCCTGTCCCAGTTAGGATTGGGGGTAGGAATGTGAAGATTCACTGTACCTATCGCTGTGCCTGCTGTTATTTGTTGCTGTACTGCGGTCTGAGCCGTACGAATAATCGTATTTCTGTCAACACTCTCGAAAGCAGGATGTGTAATTACCAGCCACTTATTGCCAGCTATTCAAATCTATAGTGGTAAAGGGGACCTTCACCATGAGCAGACCATCATTACGCAACCCCGTATCTCTGGTGCCTGTGCTGGTGCTTGTGCTTGATTCTCATTTTCAGCACCTTCAGCCCCATTATCCACAATACCTCTTCTCCAGGGGGCTGCCCTCAAATCCATATCCTCCTCCACATTCCTCAGATGTTTAGTGCCCTATGGTGCAAGAAGGGCAACAGCGTTTAAGCAGATTTCACTGTCTTTCTCCAAGGACAACACTGACAGGTCCTGGAGTGCAAAATGAAAACTGCAATCCTTTTGCCGTTCCAGATGATATCTCAAAATGAAAACCATTTCTGCATAAGCTATTTCATCCCACCTTCCTTCTTGTCTCAAGAATAACATCCAGCAGTGATGGCAGTATTTTAGCAGAGTCTCCTGAGTAACCGAACCCCTCAGGGGTCCACCGCTTTGTTCCAAGGCCTCCCGAGTGACCGAATCCCCCGGGGCTTCACCGATTTGTTTCCAGTGTTGTGAAATGCAGCCCAGTGGGGATTTCTTCAACCCCCCTGTGGAGGCAGTGGTCCTGACCTCCACCCAGATTGCTGCAAAATGCAACCCAGTGGGGACCTTTCCAGGATCTCCCCCCTTGGAGGCAGTGGTACCCATGACCCTGACCTCCAGCAAATACTGAAGTCCAGACAACCAAAACCAAACTACCATTGCCTGTGGGGAGAGGCTGGGGGAGCTGGGCTTGTCCAGTCCGGTGAAGGGAAGGCTGATGGGCACCTGAGATCTTGGGAAGGAAAGGCTGTTGGGGACTGGCTGCCTGTACCGGCAAGGAGGACACGGAGAATACAGAGCCAGGCTCCTCACCATGGTGCCTGGTGGGAGGACAAAAGGCAATGGGGGATAGTGACAGAGGAGAGGTTCAGGACTTAAGGAAACCTTGTTCCCGTGTGCTCAGGCAAGTGCTGCATCAGGTCCCCCAGAGAGGCTGTGCAGTCTCTGGCCTTGGGGATTGCCAACTCGGCCTGGACCAAGCCTTGAACCACGAGCTCTGATCCTGTTCCTGACAGGTGGACTTGAGACCTCCCATTCCTCTGGAGCCCTCCCTTAGAGGACCTTGCTGAGGGATATTCACTGCTGAACTGACACTGTGCGAGCTGCCTGCAACTACTTGAAATGTGGCTTCAGAGATGACGGAGGTTTTCATGCTAGCGGGAACAGAAGGAAACCTCCACAGAAACTTTCACTCCCAGGATTTCAGGCTTTAATCCTAACGAGCTCCCTCTCGGCTCCGTCACGCCGCCCTCTTGTCTCCTTCCCCTTCTCCCTCCTCACGCCGCCATCTTCGCTCCTTCCCCGCCTTTCAAGCGGGAGCACACCCCATTGGCTGCCAGCTGCCGCTACTCCAGCTCCCATTGGCTGCCCCTCCCTAAGGCCCACCCTCGCCGCGGTCTGAATGACGGCGGGGCGGTGCTGCCGAGTTGATAAAAGGGGGCGGCGCGGCGCGGCCCTGCCCTGCGCAGTGCAGTGAGGGCAGCGTCAGGGTGCCACAGGCGGTAAGGGGAGGACCGAGCTCTTCAGCCCCTTTTTTAACCCTAAATTCACCCTTTTAAACCCAATTCTGACTTCTTTTAACCTCTCTGAAGGGTTTTGAAGGGTTTGGGGCGTTTTGTCCCCGTTTAAATGCGTTTAAGTCTCGTTATATTGCGTTGAATTGATGATCTGTGGAGTTTAATTCATGTTGGATGGGGCTTAATTCGCGTTATGGAGAGTGGAATTCACGTTATATCGGGTTTAAGTTGCTTTCTGTCGGCTTTTACCGGCTTTATATCGAGTTTAAGTCACTTTATATCAATTCTAAGTCACTTTATATCAATTCTAAGTCACTTTATATCGGGTTGTATTCATTCTATATCGAGTTTAATTTCTTTTATATCGACTTTTCCTCATTTTACACTCCCCCTCATTTAATCCCCTTTTGTCCCGTTTATTCGGCTTTCTTCACTTCATCACTAACTTTGGATCGCTTTTGATTCGCTTTTAATTCAGTTTATGCCGGATTTAATGGCTTCGATTCGGATTTAGTCGCTTGTAATCTCTTTTTAAGCCCTTTTATCCGCTATTTATTCACTTAAATAGTTTTTAACACACTTCTAACCGGGTTTTAATTCAGTTTTTAATCACATTCGTTTTAGTGGCGTTTTAGTCCCTTTTATGTGTATTTATTAAAATTTATTAGCTTTTATTCATTTCTATTCACTTTTCAGTTTAATTCCATTTTATTTGCTTTAAGTCGTTATTTATTCATATTTATTAACGGAAATTCGATTTTAATCCACCCCTAAGCCGTTCACATTGAATTTTAATCCATTCCAGTCCGCTTTTAATTCATTTTTCTTCAAGTCGGACTTTGTCCCTTTTTATTCGTACTCGCTTTCATTCGAGTTTTATTCCGGTTTATTCGTATTTACTTATATTTATCAGATTTTTAGTAATTTTATCAACTGTAACTCGCTTTTAATTCCCTTTTATACGTTTTAATTTGAATTATTTTTTATTCATTTTAAGACTTTTAAATCGCTTTTAGCGTTTTTAGTTCATTTTAATTTACTTTTCATTTTATTTTTACTTCTAATTGGTTTTAAACAGCTTTTAATTCGTTTTAATTCACGTAATTCTAATCGGTTTTAATCCACTTTTAATTCGTTTTAATCCAGGTTTTATTCATTTTAATCGTCTTTAATCCACTTTTAATTCGTTCTAATTCATTTTAATCGGTTTTAATCCACTTTCAGTTCGTTTTAATCCAGTTTTAATTAATTTTAAACAGTTTGAATCCCCTTTTAATCCGTTTCCACCCGTTTTAATCTCTTGTTAACCCGTTCGATCGCGTTTTAACCCCAAACCAGCGCCCCCCCTTTCCTGCCAGCTTTTCCCGCGCTCCTTGGCCCCGCCCACCGCCGCCATGTTTTACTGCCCGGCTGTGCTCCAGCGCCACACGGGCTGCTTCGGCACCATCTGGTAACCACGGCAACGGGGTGAGGGGGAGCGTGGCTTCACCCGCGGACCAATCAGATCGCGCCTCTTGCCCTCTGATAGGCTGGCGGCCGCGTGCTGCGGCGGGAGTATCTCAGTGTGGACGTGCTGCGGCTTTGGTAACTTGGGGGGGGGGGGGGGGCGTGGCTAAGGTGTGCGACCGCGCTCCGCCATTGGCTGCCGTCGTTGCAGCGCGGCGATGCGGGGCTAATGTGGAGCAATTAGGAGCTAATAAAAGTTAATTAGGGTTTAATATAGGGTAATTAGGTGCTGGGGGCTGATGGGGCTCTGTAGGGTGGCTGTGGGGGTTATGGGGCTCGATAGGGTGGCTGTGGGGGTTATGGGCCTCTCTAGGGTGGCTATGGGGGGTTATGGGGCTCTGTAGGTTGGCTATGGGGGTTATGGGGCTCTATAGGGTGGCTATGGAGGGTTATGGGGCTCTATAGGGTGGCTGTGGGGGGTTATTGGGCTCTATAGGGTGGCCATGTGTGTTATGGGGTTCTAAAGGGAGGCTATGGAGGGTTATGGGGATCTATAGTGTGGCTGGGGGGGGCTTATAGGGCTCTATAGGGTTGCTGGGGGGGGTTATGCGCCTATATAGGGTGGCTATGGAGGGTTATGGGCCTCTATAGGGTGTCTGTGGGGGGTTATGGGGCTCTATAGGGTCGCTATGGAGGGTTATTGGCCTTCATAGGTTGGCTATGGGGGTTATGGGGCTCTAAAGGTTAGTTATAGGGCTCTGTAGGGTAGCTGTGGGGGGTTATGGGGCTCCCTGTGGTGGTTATGGGGGTCTGTAGGGTGGCTGTGTAGAGTTATGAGCCTCTATAGGGTGGCTGTGGGGGGTTATGGGGCTCTATAGGGTGGCTATGGAGGGTTATGCGGCTCTATATTGTGGCTGTGGGGGCTTACAGGGCTCTATAGGGTAGCTGTGGAGGGCTATGGGGCTCCATATCGTGGCTGGGGGGGGGGGTATGGGCGTCTGTAGGGTGGCTGTGGTGGTTATGGGGCTCTATAGGGTGGTTATGGGGCTCTGTAGAGTGGCTATGGGGGGTTATGGTGGTGTATAGGGTGGCTGTGGGGGGTTATGGGGTTCTCTAGGGTGGCTGTGGAGGTTTATGGGGCTTTATAAGTAGGCTATGGGGGTTATGGGGCTCTATAGGTTAGTTATGGGGCTCTGTGGGGTAGCCATGGGCATTATGGGGTTCTGTAGGGTGCCTTTGGGGGTTATGGGGCTCTCTAGGGTAGCTGTGGGGGTTATGGGGCTCTCTAGGTTGCCTGTTGATGTTTATTGGGCTCTATAGGGAGGCTGTGGGGATTATGGGGCTCTATGGGGTGGCTGTTGGGGTTATGGGCCTCTGTAGAGTGGCTGTGGAGGGTTATGGGGCTCTCTGGTGTAGCTGTCTGGGGTTATGGGGCTCCATAGGTTGGCTGTGCGGGTTATGGGGCTCTATAGGGTGGCTATGGAGGGTTAGTGTGACTCTGTGGGGTGGCTATGGAGGGTTATGGGGCTTTATAGGTTGGCTGTGGTGTTATGGGTTTCTATAGGGTGGCTGTTGGGCTTATGGGCCTCTATAGGGTGGCTGTGGAGGGTTATGGGGCTCTCTAGTGTGGCTATGGGGATTATTGGGCTCTATAGGGTGGCTATGGGGGGTTGTGGGGCTCTATAGGGTGTCTATGGAGGGTTAATGGGACTCTGTAGGGTGGCTGTGGAGGGTTATGGGGCTTTATAGGTTGGCTGTGGTGTTATGGGTTTCTATAGGGTGGCTGTGGGGGTTATGGTGCTCTGTAAGTTAGGTACGGGGTCTGTAGGGTGGCCATGGGCATTATGGGGTTCTATAGGGTGGCTATGGGGGGTTGCAGGGCTCTGTAGGGTGGCTATCGGGGATTATGGGGCTCCATAGGTTGGCTGTGGGGGTTATGTGGTTTCATAGCTTGGCTGTGGGGGTTTATTGGGCTCTATAGGGTGGCTATGGGGATTATGGGGCTCTGTAGGTTGGCTATGGAGCACTATAGGGTGGCTATGGAGGGTTGTGGGGCTCTATAGGTTGGCTATAGGGGGTTAGGGGGCTCTATAGTGTGGCTGTGGGGGGTTATGGGGCTCTGTCGGGTGGCCATGTGCATTATGGGCCTCTATGTGGTGGCTATCGAGGGTTATGGGTCTCTGTAATGTGGCTGTGGGGGCTTTTAGGGCTCTAGAGGGTTGCTGTGGAGGGTTATGGGGCTCCCTATGATGGCTATGGGGGCTTTTAGGGCTCTAGAGGGTTGCTGTGGAGGGTTATGGGGCTCCCTATGGTGGCTATGGGGGCTTTTAGGGCTCTAGAGGGTTGCTGTGGAGGGTTATGGGGCTCCCTATGGTGGCTATGGGGGGTTATGGGCCTCTATAGTGTGGCTGGGGGGGTGTTATGGGGTTTTATATGGTGGCTGTGGTAGGTTATTGGGCTCTATAGGGTGGCTGTGGGGGGTTATGGGGCTTTATAGGGTGGCTATGGTTGGTTATGGGGTTCTGTAGGGTGGCTATGTGGGTTATGGGGCTTCATTGGGTGTCTGTGGGGGTTTATTGGGCTCTATAGGGTGGCTGTGGGGATTATAGAATCATAGAATAGTTTGGGTTGGAAAGGACCTTAAGATCATCCAGTTCCAACCTCCCTGCCATGGGCAGGGACACCTCACACTAAACCATGGCACCCACGGCCTCTTCCAACCTGGTCTTGAACACTGCCAGGGATGGAGCATTGACAGCTTCCCTGGGCAACCCATTCCAGTGCTTCACCACCCTAACAGGAAAGAATTTCCTCCTTATATCCAATCTAAACTTCCCCTGTTTAAGTTTTAACCCATTACCCCTTGTCCTGTCACTACAGTCCCTAATGAAGAGTCCCTCCCCAGCATCCCTATAGCCCCCCTTCAGATACTGGAAGCTGCTCTGAGGTCTCCACGCAGCCTTCTCTTCTCCAGGCTGAACAGCCCCAACTTGCCCAGCCTGTCTTCATACAGGAGGTGCTCCAGCCCCTGATCATCCTCGAGGCCTCCTCTGGACTTGTTCCAACAGTTCCATGTCCTTTTTATGTTGAGGACACCAGAACTGCGCACAATACTCCAGCTGAGGTCTCACAAGAGCAGAGTAGGGGGGCAGGGTCACTTCCTTCGACCTGGTGGTCACGCTCCTTTTGGTGCAGTCCAGGATACGATTGGCTTTCTGGGCTGCAAGTGCACACTGAAGCCGGCTCATGTTCATTTTCTCATCAGCCAACACCCTGGGATGCAACTTGTTACTGGTCTCCAGCCGGACATTGAGCCATTGACCACAACTCTTTGTGTGCGGCCATCCAGCCAGTTCTTTATCCACTGAGTGGCCCATCCATCAAATTGATGTCTCTCCAATTTAGAGACAAGGATGTCGTGTGGGACAGTGTTGAACGCTTTGCACAAGTCCAGGTAGCTGACATCAGCTGCTCTACCCCTGTCCATCAGTTCTGTAGCCCCATCATAGAAGGCCACCAAATTGGTCAGGCAGGATTTCCCCCTAGTGAAGCCCTGCTGGCTGTCACCAAGCACCTTGTTGATTTTCATGTGCCTTAGCACGCCTTCCAGGAGAATCTGCTCCAAGATTTTGCCAGGCACAGAGGTGAGACTGACTGCTCTGTAATTCCCTGGGTGATCCATTTTCCCCTTCTTGAAAATGGGGGTTATATTTCCCTTTTTCCAGTTGTCGGGAACTTCACCTGAGTGCCATGATTTCTCAAATATGGTGGCCAGTGGCTTAGCAACTTCATTTGCCAGCTCCTTCAGGATCCGCGGATGGATCTCATCAGGACCCATGGACTTGTGCACGTTCAGATTTTTAAGATGGTCTCGAACCAGATCCTCTCCTACAGTGGCCCCTAGGTCTTCATTCTCACAGTCCCTGCATCTGCCTTTCAAGACTTGGGTGGTGTGGTCAGAGCCTTTGCCAGTGAAGACAGGGGCAAAGAAGTCGTTCAGAGCCTCAGCCTTCTCCAAATCCTGTGTAGCCAGTTCTCTTTATAGCTTCCTGAGGGGGCCTACATTCTCCCTTGCCTGTTTTTTATTTGCTATGTACCTGTAGAATCCTTTCCTGTTATCCTTAATATCCCTAGCCAAGTTTAATTCTAACTGAGCCTTAGCTTTCCTAACCTGGTCCCTAGCTTCCCAGACAACATCCCTGTACTCTTCCCATGCCACCTGTCCTTGCTTCCACTTATTATAAGCCTCTTTTTTCAATTGAATTTTCCTCAGCAGCTCCTTATCCATCCAAGGAGGTCTCCTGGCCCTCCTGCTGCACTTCCTTCTAGTTGGGATGCAGCTCTCCTGAGCTTGTAGCAGGTGATCCTTGAATATCAACCAACGGTCTTGGGCCCCTCTGCCCTCTAGGGCTGTCTCCCATGGAACCTTACTAAGCAGGTTCCTGAAGAGGCTAAAGTCTGCTCTTTTGAAGTCCAGGGCAGTGAGCTTGCTGCATGCTCTCCTCACTGTCCTGAGGATCTCAAATTTGGCCATCTCATGATCGCTGCATCCAAGGCTTGTCTGGAGCATCACATTTCCAATGAGCCCTTCCCTGTTGGTGAGTACGAGGTCAAGCATGGCACCTCTCCTTGTCGGCTCCTCTATGACTTGCAGAAGGAAGTTTTCTTCCACACAATCGAGGAACCTCCTGGATTGCTTGTGGCAGGCTGTACCGTCCTTCCAACAGATGTCAGGGTGGTTGAAGTCACCCATGAAAACAAGGGCCTGTGAGCGTGAGGCTTTTGCTATCTGCCTATAGTGTGCTTCATCCACAGGTTCTCCTTGATCAGGCGGTCTGTAACAGATCCCCACAGTAATGTCTCCCATAGCTATATTCCCTTTAACCCTGACCCCCAAACTCTCTGTTAACTGCTCACCTGTCCCCAGACAGAGTTCCATACTCTCCAGCCTATCCCTAAGATAAAGGGCAACTGCACCTCCCCGCCTGCCAGGCCTGTCTTTTCTAAAGAGCCTGTAACCTTCCATTCCAACATTCCAGTCATAGGAGCCATCCAACCATGTTTCTGTGATTCCCCTTATATCATACCCCATAGATGTGCACGCATCTCTAATTCCTCTTGTTTGTTCCCCATGCTCCCGGCATTTGTATAGAGGCATTTGAGCCGAGCTCCACATGAAGCCGGCTCATTGGCTGGAGTGGCTGGGATATCTCTACATTGCTCCAGGCATTTATTATAGATTCTGGCAACTGACTGGGAGTGTTGGGATGGAATGATGCCCCCCTCCCTCAACAGAACTAGTTTAAAGACTCCTTGACCAGTCTGGCAAGCCTCCTACCAAAACTGCTCTTTCCCTTCTTTATCATCAGACCAGCTCCACCAGCCCCCGCTAGACCTGGCCTACAAACTTGGGTCCCGTGTTCAAGACACCCAAACCCCTGACTATGACACCACCCTTTTAAGCAGTTATTAACCTGGCTAATCCTCCTGGCTTTTTTTAGGTCCTCCCCTGTATCCTGGAGAATTGACAAAAAGACTGCCTGGGCTCCAGAGCCCCCAACCACCTCCCCCAGGGCTCTGTAGTCCTTCTTTATGTTCCTCAGGCTACTACTGTCTATATCCCTAGCACCCACATGTATCACCAGGAGTGGGTAGTAGTCCGTGGGACTTACTAGAGCAGGCAGCCTCTCTTCCACATCCCTGATCCGTGCCCCCGGTAGGCAACACACCTCCCTTGAGATGGGGTCAGGCCAACAGACGAGTGCTTCTGTCCCTTTCAGTGTAGAGTCCCCTACTACTACGACCCACTGCTTTTTCCTGGCAGCACCAGTAGAGATCTTCTTTACCAGTGCATCAGCTGGCTGTTTCTGGCCCAAGTGCGTTTCCTCATTAGCCCCCTGCAGGACAGCAGAGCGGTTCTGCATGGGGACAGGGGATTTAGGGGGAAGCCCCTTGCTTTAGATTGTCCTTTTCCTTCTTTTTTTGTTGGTTTTTTTTTTTTGTCACTAATTCCCAGCTTCCTGGATTAATGGCCTCCTTCTTCATGAGCTAGAGGTGAAGCTCAAGGCCCCTGCACAGTTTGGGCCAGGAGAAAACATTCCTGCTTCCTCTCAGCTTCCCTGACATCTCGCAGTCTATTAACAGCATCCCGCAGCTCAACCCCTGCTGCAGGAGGACGTCCACCAGGGAGCACCGAGTGCAGCCTTCCCCATTGTGCACCCTCCCCTCAGGAGACCAGCGCAGGCACTCTCTACACTCCGAGCTCTGCACTGCAGCCTCCCCTCTCATCGGCTCTGTCTGGGTGCCTACGCTGCCAGCGCCGGGGCAGGCAGAGCAGAGCCCCCAGACGGGGCCCTGGTCATACGACGAGTGCTCACCATCCCGCTCGCCTGCCCACGCAAACTGCCTCGACCCGCTCCTGGTCGCTCGCGCTCCCTGGGGCAGGTTTTTACCCACTGAGGGCTGGTGCCACTGCTTCAGGCTCTGTCCCCTGTGAGTCCCTGCTGGCGTCAGCTGAGCTGCCGGCTCCCGGGCAGGTCCTGTTGAGGACTCAAGGCTCCCTCGGTGGCTCTCGCCGCTCTGAGTTGAGGCTCCTGGACGCTGATCTCCCCCCGCTCCAGTGTTGAAGGCATCCTCTCTCGAGCTACTCGCCTCACCTGGGGCTCTGTAGGTTGGCTATGGAGGGTTATGGGGCTTTATAGGTTGGTTATGGGGCTCTATAGGGTGGCTGTGGGGGTTATGGGGCTTCCTAGGGTGGATGTGGGGGTTTATTGGGCTCTATAGGGTGGCTATGGGGATTATGGGGCTGTGTAGGTTGACTATGGAGGGTTATGGGGCTCTATAGGTTGGCTCTGGGGGTTATGGGGCTCCATAGGGTGGCTGTAGGGGGTTATGGGGCTCCATTTAGTGGCTCTGGGGGGTTATGGGCCTCTATAGGGTGGCTGTGGGGGGTTATGGGGTTTTATAGGGTGGCTGTGGGGGGTTATGGGGTTTTATAGGGTGGCTGTGGGGGGTTATTGGGCTCTATAGGGTGGCTGTGGGGGGTTATGGGGCTTTATAGGGTGGCTGTGGGGGTTATGGGGCTCTGTAGGGTGGCTATGGGGCTCTATAGAGTGGCTATGGAGGGTTATGGGGCTCTATAGGGTGGCTATGGGGGTTATGGGGCTTTATAGGTTGGCAGTGGGGATTATGGGGCTCTGTAGGGTGGCTATGGGGGTTATGGTGCTCTATAGGTAGGCTATGGGGGTTATGGGGCTTTATAGGTTGGCAGTGGGGATTATGGGGCTCTGTAGGGTGGCTATGGGGGTTATGGTGCTCTATAGGTAGGCTATGGGGGTTATGGGGCTCTATTGGTTAGTTATGGGGCTCTGTAGGGTGTCCATGGGCATTATGGGGTTCTGTAGGGTGGCTGTGGGTGGTTATGGGGCTCTCTAGTGTGTCTGTCAGGGGTTATCCGGCTTCATAGGGTGGCTGTGGGGGCTTATTGGGCTCTGTAGGGTGGCTGTGGAGGTTATGAGGCTCTGTAGGGTAGCTATGGAGGGTTATGGGGCACTCTAGGGTGGTTGTTGGGGGTTATGGGGTTCCATAGGGTGGCTATGGGGGTTATGGGGCACTCTAGGGTGGTTGTTGGGGGTTATGGGGTTCCATAGGGTGGCTATGGGGGTTATGGGGCTTCATAGGGTGGCTGTGGGGGTTTATTGGGCTCTATAGGTTGGCTGTGGGGGTTATGGTGCTCTATAGGGTGGCTATGGAGGGTTATGGACCTCTATAGGGTGGCCATGGACGTTACGGGTTTCTATAGGGTGGCTATGGGGGTTATGGGGCTCTCTAGGGTGGTTGTCGGGGGTTACGGGGCTCCATAGGGTGGCTATGGGGGTTATGGGGCTTCATAGGGTGGCTGTGGGGGTTTTGGGGGCTCTGTCGGTTGGCTGTTGGGATTATGGGGCTCTATAGGGTGGCTGTGGGGCTCTGTGGGGTTCCCATCGGTCTCTGTGGGGCTGAGGCTGCTGTGGGTCACCCCTCAGAAGAGGCCGCACTGGTTCTGGAATGGCTGCACTGGGTCCAGCCCCCTCTCACCCCCCCTATAGAGCCCCCGTAGAGACCTTACAGAGCCCCATAGAGCCCTATAGAGCTCCCTGGAGACCTATAGAGCCCCGTAGAGACTCGTAGAGCCCCATAGAGATCCTTAGAGCCCCCATAGAGACTCCATGGAGACCCTTAGGGCCCCTATAGAGACCCCATAGAGCCCCCCGAGAGACTCCATAGTGCCCCATAGACCCTTAGAGACCCCACAGAGACCCTTAGAGGCTGTATAGAGACCCCATAGGGCCCCCATAGGTACCCCATAGAGACCCATAGAGAACATAAAAGGCTGCCCCATAGGGACCCCGTCGATATCTGTAGCAACCCATGGACCCCTATAGAGACCCCATAGAGCCCCACAGAGTGCCTCATAGCCACCCCATAGCCCCCTGTGTTCAGCCTGCAGGTGCTGGTGGATGCCTAGGCCCAGATGCTGGAGCTGCAACTGGCCCCGGACCCCTTCTTTGGGGTTATGGGGATGGAGCTGCCGAGCCCCATAGCGCTGCCCCAGGTACTGCCCCATAGAGCCTGCGCCATAGCGCTGCCCAGGTACTACCCCATAGATCCTGCCGCTTAGCACTGCCCTAAGTACTGCCCCATAGCGCTGCCCCAGGTACTGCCCCATAGAGTCTGACCCATAGATCCTGCTCCAGGTACTGCCACATAGAGCCTGCCCCATAGTGCTGCCACAGGTACTGTTCCGTAGATCCTGCCCCATAAAGCCTGCCGCATAGCACTGCCACAGGTACTGCCCCATAGATCCCACTGTATAGATCCTGCCCCATCAATCCCTGCCATGTAGATCCCACCCCATAGTGCCTGCTTTAATGCCCACCCCAGCCCCACAGATTGTCCCCTTCAGCCCTAGATCTCTCTCCTTTGAGCCTCATAGATGCCCCATTGAGCCCCATAGATCTCAGTCCCACAGATCCCCCTTTTAGCCCCACAGCTTCCCCCTTCAGCCCCATAGATCCCCATTTACCCGCATCAGGTAAAGATCTGATCCTCCCACCTTGTGTATCCTGTGCACACCGTGTGTGTGCAGCCCAAGAGAGTTTGCCTGAGAACTGCCCCAGTCCTGAACCACTGCTGTGGGCAACCCAGGCAAGGAGATGGGCACAGCCCCAGACAGAGCAGGGACTGCGGAACCCCTGCCGCGCTGAATCAGTGCTGTGTGCGATGGTGACCAGGGTAAAAGGTGTGTCTGGGGGATTCAAGGGGTGGTCACAGAAGGAAACACTGCAGTGCAGACGTTTCCTGGCCCTGAGGATCAGTTCCCAAGATCTGGAGTACATCTTTGTGTGCTGTAAAATGTTACTGTATCTAAATGCAATTTGTCATTCTTGAATTGTGTGACATGGTAATGACTATGGAAATGATGAAAAGTCAGGTTTGGCACCCGTTTGATAGGTATATTCTTAATGCATACATAAGCTGAGATAAGCTCAAACAACGGCTGTCTTGCTTTAGTCCTTTGCAGGACATCTTGTTTCTATTCAGGTGGCTGCAATGAAACGAGGCTGGCTCCAATGTGCCATCAGGGTGCAGAGGCTTCCCTGGGACTCCCTCCTGCCATGCATCATTGATGTGTGATGCTAAAGCTGTTTGCATAGAGCACATGGGAACCAGACCTGAGCAAGGAAGGTCAAAGTGAAGTGAAAGCAGCAGAGCTCATCTCAAGCTTTGTTCACAGTTCTGCAACAGGAGCGTAAGTGGAAATTGGGATGGTTGTTAGGACCTTGCTCCTTTCTGATGTGAAAATTGTGCAATGAGGAATAACACTTTAAAGAATCTGGTGTTCTCTCTTGTAAGAGAAACAAATGAATCCAGGAATCCCATTCAAAGACCGTATCTCTCAGTGCATTGTTCTGCTCAGAAACATTATTGTCTGCGTTTTTGTTTTTCTTCTTTCCAGAGCTCTGTGGAGAAAGTGGTGGCTGGCTCTGTCTCCGTTCCTCAGGTGGTCCCATTTGGAATCCCTCTTCCAGGGAAGGCTAACCATGAAGGAGACACAAATGCTCTTGTAGAAATGAAATCAGGTCTGAGTAAGAGCTCTGAATCCAGGTAAAAACTTCTGTGTTCATGTGGAACATTGAGCCTCCAGACTTTGTTTGCATTTCATGATGATTTTTATGAGGGTGCATTTCATTAAGGAACTTAGAAAATTAACCACCATGTTTAAATACACCAACTCGACTTGCACTGAATTCTATGCATTCAAACAGTATTGCTGACATATGAGCTGTCTCATACATGGCAGCAGTCTCGATTGTTTTCAAGATCAAGTTCATAAGCCGTTGCATTTTGCTTTGACTGCAAAAACCAGTGTATGAAAGTACAGTATATTTGGTTAATTTCTCATCCACGTCCCCTTGTGCATCATTGGCCTTCACCCACAGCCCAGAGAGCTGGGCTTCCTCAGCCTGGAGAAGAAAAGGCTCCTTAAGGGGAGACCTCAGAGCAGCTCCCAGAGCCTAAAGGGGCTGTAGGAGACCTGGAGAAGGGCTTTGCACAAGGGCCTGTAGGGGCAGGACAAGGGGAATGGCTTGAACCTGCCAGAGGGGAGACTGAGATGAGCTCTTAGGCAGCAGTTCTTCCCTGTGAGGGTGCTGAGGCGCTGGCACAGGGTGCCCAGAGAAGCTATGGCTGCCCCATCCCTGGCAGTGTTCAAGGCCAGGTTGGACACAGGGGCTTGGAGCAAGCTGCTCCAGTGGATGGTGTCCCTGCCCATGGCAGGGGTTGGAACTGGATGAGCTTTAAGGTCCTTTCCAACACAAACCAGTCTGGGATTCTGTGACTTTGTTCAATACCTTTAGCACTGGATGTAATTCTTAAATGATGAGCAAAATGAACCATAGGTTCCTTCAAGTGCCAGATATGTTAGTAAGGCTAAGACTGGAAAAGTAAATTGTGTTTTCTTCACCAGTGTCAGGAAACCTGACCAAATTCAGGTTCCTCTTCATGCTGCAACAACAACCACAGCATCTTCAGGACCTGCGCATGCATCTTGTTCCAGTGCTAACTAGTGCGGTTAGTTAGTAACTACTGCTTGAGTCATAGCTATAGAATCATGCCTCAAACTTTGAACAGTGGCAGGTGTGGGCATATATGTAAGAGCACCATATTTGTACAGTGGTGCCTGTAACTGTCTTCTCTCTGGCTTTTTAATGTTACTGAAAACTAACTTAGTACCTTTCTGGCCTACTTCTAGTTGTCAGTAACGTCACTCTTTTCAGTTGTCTTCCTGTTTTCTCAATAGCCTTTGAGCTGTAAGGATCCGTACCAGCAGCTGTGGCTATCAGCTTCAATGTTTCTAGTGACTTTGCTGCTTCAGACTCTAACCAGGAAAATACTGAAAACCTCTTGAGAGCCTTAATGACATGATGTGATGTGGCTTTTTCCTCAGATGGCACCACGTCTTGAATGCAGACATCTGCTGCCAGTGACTACACCCGCTTGCATTGGATGGGAGTCACCAATAGCTCCACAGATGCAGCCCCAAACCAACATCTGCATAAAGGTAATTGAGAATAAATCTAACAAAAGAGCACTTTACCTCCATGCATGCATGTTTCTAACAGGTGACTTCTGTAAAAATAGTTTGATCCAGCTTGGGTTGCTCTAATTGCATTGTGAGAGCTTTAAGGGTTAGTAGGATTCAAACCACCTTGACTAGAAATAATCATTAAAGGTAAACCGTGTAAGCTGAGGAAGGCATCTTGAAGCTGAGGAAGGCATCTTGAAGAGCAAACGAGTCAGTTGTGTGAAAGACAGGACACGTGCACTTGTGTTCAGTAGGGAGGTATTCTGTGATTCTGTCATTTACAGCCTTAATATTACTGATCATTTTAAGTTTCTTAAATACGTCCTCATTACTCTGCTTCCCTGAGTTGATTGTAAGTGCTTGGCACAGATGGGCTGGCAGGACTGGGGCAGTGGGGAGATGCCCAAAAGGCTCAAGCGCCGCATTAGTGATCCAAAAGTGCTGGTGGGCCTAACTAGACAAAATCTGCCCTTCAGAATGCTCCTTACCCAAGGGTATTGGGACCCAGGTAGAGGCTGTCCTTCACCCTTGCAGTCAGGGAAAGGGTGTGAGAAGGAGTGAACTGATACTGCATGTCCACAACTGGTAGATTATAGGCACTGCCGCAGACTGGTGTTTTCTGGCAGTCCTGATGCAGGTGCAAAGGCAGGCCTGAACTATTTGGTGGCAACCATGAAAACAGCAGACTCATGATTCTCAGCTCTGGTGGAATCTGGCTTGTGAGATACAGTGACTGTGCATGGGCACCCTCATGGGGATAAGAATCATTTTCCTTGCAGACACTGGACTTGCTGCTTTGTGTGAGTGCAGTGGCTAAGCAAACTGGCACTAGTCTGTAGAAACATCTGGAGGTATTGATGCTGCATCTGCTGCGGGAACTGTACCGTAGTTTAAAATGAATTGTCAGCAGGATCCATGGATTTGTGATGGGCAGGCACTATGGCCTAACGAACACCTGAAGCCCACGGCACAGACTTGAAGGATCTCTTCTATCTGCAGGACTGAATAAGCACAGTACTTTGTAAGATCAAGTCCTCTTCTTATTAGCGTTGTTCACAATTTGCAGATACCATGTGAAATGCATTCTTTCTCTATTTAAAAGTGCAAAGTAATTTGTCAGGCATGTGGCACAGGAAATCTTCACCATAAACACTGTGTGACTTGTGCAAGCAAGCTGCTTGAAACACAGATGCTGAGGCTTCTTCCATCAGTCACAGTAGGGTTAATCAAATCAAAGCACAACATTCTTTTTCTCTGGAAAACTGAAGTCATAGCCCTGTGTCCCTGTTATAAAAGCAGAGATGCCCTCCCTCATGGGCTATTCAAGGCCCGTACTCCCACAGATCATCCATCACAAACGTCCAGCTAAACAGAAGCTTACGTTTGAGTTTCTCCTGTGGAATTCAGGATTGTTTGTGCCATTATGAAAGCTCAGAAGGCTCTTAGAAAATGGGTAGTCTTGGCTCCAAGGGAGTTTTTTTGTGTTCAGATTATTTTCTATTGCAGTAGAAAACTTGAGTGTCTACATCAAGAAGGCAATTTTTGTGGTTTTCAATTATTTTGTGAAAATATTTTTTCATACTATTCTTTTAATCTCCATTTGCATCTCCATCTCTACGTGCATACAGCTCCTCTACTTGGATTTGGCTGTGAGCGTGTAATGGATGGGAACCTCGCTGAGAATTGATTCCCTCTCATGACTGAGAGACATAACACAGTGTGATTTTGTCACAGTGTGTTTCGCAGAGTGCATATGTATATGTTCATGGTGACTGTTTGTCAGAAAGAGGCAGGAAACCATGAGGGTGCAGGTGTTTTAAGAGCTTCCCACTTGGGCAGGCCGGCCAAGAGCCTGGCCAATGCTCTGGGTGTGGCCAACACTGAGATGATGAGAAACTGCACGGCCCCACGAGTAAACAGTGACAGCTGGCATAAAGCCCCTTGTGTTTCTAAGGGCATAAAAGCAGGAGCCTCTTGTAGCCAAATCTGAGGCCTCACCTGTGGGTGGATGGACCTTGTAGGAACTTTCCCAGTAACCTGAGACTCCCAGCATCAGCTGTAACAGGGCTTTCCAGCTGAAGTGTGGGCCTGGAGGATGGTTGGGTTCTGACTGCTGCTGTGTTTCTTCAGTCTCTGTTCTCTCTATGCAGTACTGACGTGGTGCATTGCCAGTTGTCCTCTGTACTTTACTTATATTTTTATACACAATTTGTATTATTTTACTTATTTACTATAGAGGGATATCTGCCCAGTTTGCTTTAGTGTGCTTGTTTCATCCACTGCATGATACATAGCTAGGGTGTAATCGTTTTGTTGAGTACCCTGCCTGTCAGCAGAACACTTGTGTACCCAGCAACCTCCCTGCCTCTCTTACAGACACCAGGTCCTGCTGCTTTCCACAAGGTGGAGCTGGACATCTATGGAAAAGGACCTACCATGTATGTACACGATGGAACCAAAAGCAGCCTTGGAGGAGACAAAGCAGGGAAGCCAGGGCCAGCAGACTACTGCCCAGGAAAGGTAAGGCAGCCTGCCCACATCTCCTCCTCTGCTTCGCAACTACCAGCCTTTGAGCATCCCCACCTTCTGTTGGGGCTTCTGAGAGCACACAACCACCTTAGCGCAGTGACCAGTCACAGGACAGCAGGCCTGCTCTCCTGTCTTGGCCCAAAGCTGAGCAGAGGGAGGCCAAGGAACACATTTTTGCCTCTCCACTAGCTCAGCTGTTAATTAATCTCAGCTATAAACATCATGCAGGCATGGGCTTAACTTTATTGATGTTTGCACATAGACCTGCAACAAAATAAAGTGATTGAAATTGAGTGAAGTTTCTGTCAAGTGACAGCAAAACATAAAATAAAGCAGTGTGAGGAGGGGCATCTGTAGCAAGGATGGATTTTATTGTTTAAGTGAAAATCGGATGTTATGGGCCAGTGGTGCCCTGTGGCAGCTTCTCACAGCTGCAGCTAAATGACAGCTGACACAAAGGGCTGTGAGCAGCTGTAGCCTGTTAGGAGCAAGTGGAAGTGAAGCCAGAGTTAGTGTATGTAAGGAATGGAAGGAGAGCAAAGACAACTCCTAATTCAAGGGTATTGCCAAAGGTTAATGTTGCTAATTCAGGCTGTGGCTGATGACAAAGGCCGTGGAAGCAGTCCTGGCTCAGCTGGAGGAGTTCACTGTTGATTGCTCACATGCATGGTGTGTTTGGGTCACTCCTAATGCTGTCTCTTGTAAAGCCAGTTTGCTTCAGATGTCAAAGGGAGGAATAGCAGAAATGTATGAGGACTTGAAAGGTGAACAGTGGAAGGGAGCTCAAATTATCTACCTGTGAAAAGGATGTGTCGTGGTTTAAACCCAGTCAGGTAATTCGTTCGCTCACTTCCCCCCCTTTCTTGCCCTGCCCCTGCTCTCGGAGGGACGGAGAGGAGAATCAAAAGAATGCAACTCCCACGAGTTGAGATAAGAACAGTTTAGTAACTAAGGTATAACACAGATCACTACTGCTACCACCAATGATAATAATGATAAAGGAAATAACAAGGGAACAGAATACAACACCTCACCACCCGCTGACCGATAACTCGCCCCCCAAGCCCGACCAAGCTCCGACCGATACCTCCTCCAACCCTGCAGTCTCCCAGCCCTTCCGGCTAACTCCCAGTTACATCCTGGGCATGACGTGCTGTGGTATGGAATACCTCTTTGGTCAGTTTGGGTCAGGTGTCCTGTCTCTGCTTCCTCCCAGCTTCCCCTCCTCCCTGGCAGAGCATGAGGCTCACAAAGTCCTTGGCCAAACCAAAACATCTCTATCAGCTCTGTTCCCGAGCCGAAAGTCAAAACACTGCACTGCACCAGCTACCAAGGAGGAGAAACATGACTGCTACTGCTGAACCCAGGACAGGATGAAAAGGTAAATATTAAGATAACAAAAGATCCAAGTGGTCTGAGTTTTTTTTCTTTCTCCACCTGTGTTTCTCTGAGAAAATAATATGCTCCCCAACATAGAGCTTTCAAAGAAGTGTGTTGGTTAACCGGTGCGTGGAACCAGCTGTGGAGTGTGGCAGACATGCAGATATGACTAGCATAAGCAACTGTGATTGCTCAGAGACCTTACTGTTTCTGTTGAGTCATTCTTCTGGGTACTGTGGACCCAGGTGTAGCAGGGATGCTTTATCAGAAATGAGTTGATATGAATCCACCCTACCAGTAGTTCAGTTTTATTAGAAATGAAGGTCACTGAACATTGGCTGGTCAAGGGAATATTAGCCTCGAACTTGTCCAGACCTTGAGAAAACTTCATAAGTAGTGATCACATTCTTGCCTGGTTCATATTTGCATGACTGTACTGAATTCCCCAGCTGCAGGTCTGTCCATAAATTGCCCCCTGAGCTTTCTGTGATAATGAAATCAACACTTTAAATGTGGACTTTTTAACCATAACCTACTGATGTTGTCAGATCTGATACTCATACACAAAGTGGTTAGGACTTACCCTCTATTAATGGAAGTTTTTCCAAAATGTTTTGCTGGGTTTCTAGTGTAAGGAAAGCAATAGAAAACACTGTTGGCATATATTGCCCCTGCTCTGCAGCCCATTGAACCCCGAGGCAACTCTTACATGTCAACAGCAATAGAAATTACTACTAGAAAAACAGCACTAAGGGCCAGGTACTGGTGTAGGAAACCCCCTTGCTTCCAGAAACTGGTGATGTTTTTTCAAAATTTTTACAGTTTTCAGCAAATGATTTATCAGATGCCACAAGTTTAGGAATAATAGTAAGGTAAATGTGAATTACTGGATCAGAGAACCTGCAGTGTCTTGCAGGGCATGGAGAACTTTAATTTTACATCCAAAAGGGATAGGAAGTTTTATATTTATTTTTCTTGAACTTTGATACAAATTGTTATTGTTACAGAGCTTTTTTCCGGATCATATGATGCCTTTTCCAAGTGAGACCCATGCAGCTGTAAGCCACTCTGGGATATTACAGGTGTGTAATCTTTGAATGAAGATGAGCCAGCATAGCTTAGAATTTCTTATTGCCTGTTTTTTTTTTTTTGAGAGCATAATTCTTTGCCACTGTTGGATCTGTTCCTAGGTTATGAATATCTCAAAATATGGTTAATATTTTTTTCCTCATGAGATATGAAGTGGTGTGTCCCTGCCAGACAGTTACTGTATGACCGCAGTTGGGAACTTACGCATTCTTTCAGAATCACGGAGTGTCAAAACAGAAGATGAAGTAGAAATGGTTAATGCCTTTCTTGGGTATTTCAGGTGAAAGACCCTGTTTCCTTAAAAAGGTGGAGTGCTGCAGTACTTGGCATATAGTTAACAGCAGGCATTGGTAGGATAATGAGGAAATGGTAATGTGATACAACCGGCTATAAAAAAAGGCTTAAAAGGTTAAACTTAATGAGTAGAAAATTCAGACTGACTAATGTGATTTGTTAGCTGGAAGGCTACTGTAGCCTTTGGGAAAAAATAAAAAACGGTAGATCACTCAGTGTTAGTCATCTTTAAGTGGACACAAGATTTTAACTTACAGTGGGAATAGATTCACAGAATGACCATATCAGGGATCATCGTCTTACTTCCCAAAGGGGTGAAAAATGAGTAATAAAGGTGGAAACATACTCATCACTCTTGCTTGCTTGTCACTAGAAAAACTAATAGAAGAACTTTCACTGGTCTTAAGACAACAAGCCTATGTGTGAGTTTTGGGGATAAAGACTGGAAAGGCAACATAAGAACACAAGATTTTAAAGGTAAAACTAAAATATTAAAGCTAGGTTGTTGAGCGTTTTTTTTTAATCATATAATAAATTCTACTCTAGCATCTGCCAGTAAAGGAAAAACATTGAACAACCAATTCTCAAGACATTCCTCTGTATTAAAAAGTTATATTCTCATAAAAATGGATATTTAGTCAGGAGGTTAAGCTAACCCCAAATGGATTAAAAATGTTTCAAATTAAATATAATTGACACATACAGAACTAGATTCTGTAAATAATTTTTACAAACCTAAATAAAAAGAATGAATTTCTACAGATGCTGCATATCTAATGAAAATTGGTTCACTTTTGCTACCCAAATATCAAGTAGATTTTGCAGTGTACCATAAACATTTGATTTAGATGCTCTTGCCCATATACGATATACAGCGAATGTGCAGAGCTTGTGGGTAAGATTAAGAATCATTCTAAATAGGCAGTGGTTACACCCCATTTTGATAGATGGAAAAATCTGTTGTGAATGCTCCTCTGTTGCTGTTTTATGGTGCATTGTCTGTTTAATTGTATTTTGTTCAATAAGACTTAGGAGGCATGAGGCAGAGAATACCTTTGTGAATTGTGCAGTCCTCACGCACGTTTCAGCAGAAGCTGTTGGGTCAGTTGTTTACAGCCAGTCGCTATATCCTTGGAGACTTTCGTTAAGACAAGTTAACAGTCGTGGTTATTATTTGTGATGTGCTTGGTCAAGTATCAAGGGAGACATTAGTTTTAACAACTCAGTGCTTACAAGTGATTAAAAAATCACTTCTGATACTTTCATAGTTTTTTGTGGATTGAGCGGTGAGCGAGTAAAATATTTTTCAAGTATGTTTTTCTTGACTTTCATTGAAAGTGAGTATTTTGGCTGATGGCTTTAAGTCAGAACATCTGAATAGCCTCAGAACAAAAAAACAGTTTAACTGTCTGCTATCCATTTAGCATGTGCTAAGTGAAATTACTAGGTCTGACCTATATCAAATGTGTGTGCCGAAGAGCGGTTTGACCTGTAGCGTAAAAATAAAGTGTGTCACTATTAGAATTAGAAGCCATATTTATTAGAATATGGTTTCTCTGAGACGGCACTGTGTATACATGTCTAGTGGTAGGCGGTGTGGGTCATCTGGAAGACTTGCTGTAGGCTATCGTTGCAAATCCGGTGCTTAAAAACATTTCAGAAAGGAAGGTAGCATGAAGCTCTTAATCTGAGGCCTCTCTCATTCATGACAGCATTTCCAATGAATGGACTGCACAGCCTAGAGTGTTGTCAGAACTGAGTCGTTAGTAGGTGATATCCTACCCTCACTGAAGTCAATAAGGTATTGGTGGTTTTTTTTTTAATTTCCTTTGAAGGGTCAAAATTTTATCCTAGATTTCTTTCTTCCCCCCCCTTTTTTTGTTGGGTTGGGTTGGGTTGTTTTTTGTCTGTGAATAACATTTCTCCAATTTTTAATTTTGGAGTTTTTTATATTTAATTGTATTTGTAACATATTTTTTTTCACTATGCAGTATGTCAGTGTTTTAAATTTAACAGTGACACCTTCAAAAATAGAAGATTGAAATTACTTGGGTAATCACAGTTCTTTCTGGCTTTGTTTTTAAGAATAAACCTATTCCCCTCCCACCGCCCACTGCTTAATAGATGCAGCTGATATTCAGGTTTGGTCGGTAGACTTGAGGTTCAGAGTTCTGTTGGCTGATTTCGCAGCTTCTTTCTAATAGCTTTTTACATGTAATGTGAATACGTTAGAAAAAACTATTGTAGACAGCACACGTCCAACCTATCTTCCAGAGGAATAAAAAGAACCTTGCACCTGGTGTAGGATATATTAAAGAAGGGAGCACATGCCTTTCCTAAATAAGCATAACAAAATAAATTTTATATATGCAAAAATCAAGTTAAAGACACAGCAGGGTTACCAAGACAGGCCCTCATCCTTTTGTGAAAGGTAGAATTCCTGGTAGTGACTTTTCCTTTTGGCCTTCCCCATTGCCATCTCTTGCCCCACTCCCCCATGTTCTGAGTTGTTCTCATTCTCTGCCTTCACAGATTTCAGAGTTAAGCTTTGTTTCTCTAACCATTCTGCCACAGAAAGTCTCTCTGTCCCTGAGCAGTTTCCCATCTGATTCTGTTCCAGATTTCAGGCTGAAATAGCCGTGCACAGAACTTCAGTCTCTTGTCAATCTCCTCGGCATGTTCCAGTCTGCCTTTCCTCATTTTCCATTCTAGGTTTTTCTGGCCTTTCTGCCAGTCTAAAGCTCTCTGACCGACTGACGTCAACAGGAGACAATACTGAGAGTCAGTAACAGCTCTTCACTGGAACTGCTTGGGGCCCTAGAATTTGTCAGCAGGTTCAGGGGAAAATCCTGCTCATTCCCAGCAGCATTGGGCTGGATCATTGCCAACTGTCGTCACATCTTTGAAGAAATCAGTCATCAAATTCAAACTTGATTCACAGAGCCTTGGGAAAATGTTGGCTTCTTTGACTGTCAAAAATAGTGTGTAATGCTTGAGAAGCGTCCACCTTAGCAAATATTTTCCATGCTACTGCAACCTGGCTTTCATTCAAAATGTTGCAGATGCAGACAGATAAGGTTTCTGGTTATGAGTATGGCTCTCAAACTTCATTGCATTTTGTGACATCTAGAGTTTCTGATTTTTGTTATATTAATGTGAGACAGTGCAATGTTTTTTCCTATTCTGTTTTCTCACCTGTTGATCTGTTTTTTTACCAACAAAAGGCATTTATTTTGCTTTGGTTTTTGTTCAGATTGGTTTTAAGTTGGTTGGCTTTGCAGCTAAGCAAATCATAATTGAGTCCGTGGTGCTGTCATACGCTACTCTCGGAAAGACATGGTGACATTTGACACCAGCCTACAAATCATGTTATTTATTTCACTGCATGGGAGAGAGGGTGCAAGTTTGTTTCTGCGTACCATGTGACTGGTAATCCCTGCCTGCAGCATACCATCATTTAACTCTGCAATTCATCTTCCTGTATTGAGGACTTATCTTATTTTTCTGATATTAGTCATATATTGAGTATCTGTTTGAACAGGGATCCATTCCCCTAGTAATAAATTTGTACATAACTCCGTTAAGAAAAACAACCAACGAACAACCAGAAAAAAAAAAAAGAAAACCCTACTGTCGTGGTTTAAACCCAGTCAGGTAATTCGTTCGCTCACTTCCCCCCCCTTTCTTGCCCTCCCCCTGCTCTCGGAGGGAGGACGGAGAGGAGAATCGAAAAGAATGCAACTCCCATGGGTTGAGATAAGAACAGTTTAGTAACTAAGGTATAACACAAATCACTACTGCTACCACCAGTGATAATAATGGTAAAGGAAATAACAAGGGAAGAGAATACAACACCTCAGCACCAGCCGACCGATAACTTGCCCCCCTCAGCCCAACCAAGCACCGACCGATACCTCCTCCAACCCTGCAGTCCCCCAGCCCTTCCGGCTAACTCCCAGTTACCTCCTGGGCATGACGTGCTGTGGTATGGAATACCTCTTTGGTCAGTTTGGGTCAGGTGTCCTGTCTCTGCTTCCTCCCGGCTTCCCCTCCTCCCTGGCAGAGCATGAGGCTCACAAAGTCCTTGGCCAAACCAAAACATCGCTATCAGCTCTGTTCCCAGGCCGAAAGTCAAAACACAGCACTGCACCAGCTACCAAGAAGGAGAAAAATGACTGCTACTCCTGAACCCAGGACACCTACCAAAACCAAGCCAGAACAAAAATCCAAAAGAAGTGATCTTTTCTACTATCTTTAGTTCTAGGTGTTTATTGCATTCAGTTCTGACTCTGAAATATTTTTCCTGCACATTCCTTCTGACGTTTACTAGTTTAACTTCAGCTTGCTCAGGCTGTACTTTCTCACACAGTCCTCAGCTGTCCTAGAAAGGAAAAGATGGATCTGGGATTGCGTTTTTCCTAGCATTATTGCTACTTTATTGTAATCGATAGCATGGGCACAATGATGACGGTTGAAGCTGAGCTTTGTATTTTGTATTCCACTTCGATCTGCTGAGTAAGAAAAGTGTTTTTCATGACAGCACTTGTGGTTTGAAGCTCTTACGACAGAATCATAGAATAGTTTGGGTTGGAAAGGACCTTAAGTTCATCTAGTTCCAACCCCCCTGCCATGAGAAGGGACACTTCACACTAAAGCATATCACCCACGGCCTCGTCCAGCCTGGTTTTGAACACTGCCAAAGATGGAGCATTCACAACCTCCCTGGGCAACCCATTCCAGTGCCTTACCACTCTAACAGGAAAGAATTTCCTCCTTATATCCAAACTAAACTTCCCCTGTTTAAGTTTTAACCTGTTATCCCTTGTCTTATCACTACAGTCCCTAATGAAGAGTCCATCCCCAGCATCCCTATAGCCCCCCTTCAGATACTGGAAGCTGCTCTGAGGTCTCCACGCAGCCTTCTCTTCTCCAGGCTGAACAGCCCCAACTTGCTCAGCCTGTCTTCATTACAGGAGGTGCTCCAGTCCCCTGATCATCCTCGTGGCCTCCTCTGGACTTGTTCCAACAGTTCCATGTCCTTTATATGTTGAGGACACCAGAACTGCACACAATATTCCAGGTGAGATCTCACAAGGGCAGAGTGGGGGGGCAGGATCACCTCCTTCGACCTGCTGGTCACGCTCCTTTTGGTGCAGCACAGGATACGGTTGGCTTTCTGGGCTGCAAGTGTGCACTGCCTGCTCGTGTTCGTTTTCTCATCAGCCATCACCCCCAAGTCCTTCTCCACAGGGCTGCTCTGAATCTCTTCTTTACCCAACCTGTAGCTGTGCCTGGGATTGCTCCCACCCAGGTGTGTAGGACCTTGCACTTGGCATGGTTAAACTTCGCAAGGTTGGCATCAGCCCACCTCACAAGTGTGTTGAGGTCCCTCTGGGTGGCATTACTTCCCTCCAGCATATCAACCAAACCACACAGCTCGGTGTCATTGGCAAACTTGCTGAGGAGGGCGCACTCAATCCCACTGTCCATGTCAGTGACGAAGATGTTAAACAAACCCGGTCCCAACACCGATCCCTGAGGGATGCAACTTGTTACTGGTCTCCAGCCAGACATTGAGCCATTGACCACAACATTTTGCGTGCGGCCATCCAGCCAGTTCTTTATCCACTGAGTGATCCATCCATCAAATTGATGTCTCTCCAATTTAGAGACAAGGATGTTGTGTGGGACAGTGTCAAACGCTCTGCACAAGTCCAGGTAGCTGACATCAACTGCTCTACCCCTGTCCATCAGTTCTCTGGCCCCATCATAGAAGGCCACTAAATTGGTCAGGCAGGATTTCCCCCTAGTGAAGCCCTGCTGGCTGTCACCAAGCACCTTGTTGATTTTCATGTGCCTTAGCATGCCTTCCAGGAGAATCTGCTCCAAGATTTTGCTAGGCACAGAGGTGAGACTGACTGCTCTGTAATTCCCTGGTCATTCATTTTCCCCTTCTTGAAAATGGGGGTTATATTTCCCTTTTTCCAGTTGTCGGGAACTTCACCTGAGTGCCATGATTTCTCAAATATGGTGGCCAGTGGCTTAGCAGCTTCATTCGCCAGCTCCTTCAGGACCCTCAGATGGATCTCATCAGGACCCATGGACTTGTGCACGTTCAGATTTTTAAGATGGTCTCGAACCAGTTCCTCCCCTAGAGTGGGCCCAAGGTCTTCATTCTCACAGTCCCTGCATCTGCCTTCCAAGACTTGGGTGGTTTGGTCAGAGCCTTTGCCAGTGAAGACAGGGGCAAAGAAGTCGTTCAGAGCCTCAGCCTTCTCCAAATCCTGTGTAGCCAGTTCTGCCGAGAGCTTCCTGAGGGGGCCTACGTTCTCCCTTGTCTGTTTTTTATTTGCTATGCACCTGTAGAATCCCTTCCTGTTATCTTTAACATCCCTAGCCAAGTTTAATTCTAACTGAGCCTTAGCTTTCCTAACCTGGTCCCTAGATTCTCGGACAACATCCCTGTACTCTTCCCATGCCACCTGTCCTTGCTTCCTCCTTTTATAAGCCTCTTTTTTCCTTCGAATTTTCCTCAGGAGCTCCTCATCCATCCAAGGAGGTCTCCTGGCCCTCCTGCTGCACTTCCTTCTGGTTGGGATGCAACACTGCTGAGCTTGCAGCTGATGATCCTTGAATATCAACCAAGAGTCTTGGGCCCCCCTGACCTCTAGGGCTATATCCCATGGAGCCTTACTAAGCAGGTTCTTGAAGAGGCTAAAGTCTGCTCTTTTGAAGTCCAGGGCAGTGAGCTTGCTGCACACCCTTCTCACTGTCCTGAGGATCTCACATTTGACCATCTCATGATCGCTGCATCCAAGGCGGCCCTGGAGCGTCACATTTCCAATGAGCCCTTCCCTGTTGGTGAGTACGACGTCAAGCATGGCACCTCTCCTTGTCGGCTCCTCTATTACTTGCAGAAGGAAGTTTTCTTCCACACAATCGAGGAACCTCCTGGATTGCTTGTGGCGGGATGTACCATGCTTTCAACAGATGTCAGGGTGGTGGAAGTCACCCATGAGAACAAGGGTCTGTGAGCGTGAGGCTTTTGCTATCTGCCTATAGTGTGCTTCATCCACAGGTTCTCCTTGATCAGGCGGTCTGTAACAGATCCCCACAGTAATGTCTCCCATAGCTATATTCCCTTTAACCCTGACCCCCAAACTCTCTGTTAACTGCTCACCTGTCCCCAGACAGAGTTCCATACTCTCCAGCCTATCCCTAAGATAAAGGGCAACTGCACCTCCCCGCCTGCCAGGCCTGTCTTTTCTAAGTAGCCTGTAACCTGATGCCCTCCTCCCCCAACACATCTAGTTTAAAGCCTCCTTGACCAGCCTGGCAAGCCTCCTACCAAAACTGCTCTTTCCCTTCTTTATCAGACCAGCTCCACCAGCCCCCACTACACCTGGCCTGCACACTTGGGTCCCGTGTTCTAGGCACCCAAACCCCTGAGTATGACACCACCCTTTTAAGCAGTTATTAACCTGGCTAATCCTCCTGGCTTTTTTTCAGGTCCTCCCCTGTATCCTGGAGAATGGACGAAAAGACTGCCTGGGCTCCAGAGCCCCTAACCACCTCTCCCAGTGCTCTGTAGTCCTTCTTTATGTTCCCCAGGCTACTACTGTCTGTATCCCTAGCCACCCACATGTATCACCAGGAGTGGGTAATAGTCTGTGGGACTTACTAGAGCAGGCAGCCTCTCTGCCACATCCCTGATCCGTGCCCCTGGTAGGCAACACACCTCCCTTGAGACGGGGTCAAGCCAACAGACGAGTGCTTCCGTCCCTTTCAAAGTAGAGTCCCCTACTGTTACACCTGCCACTTTTTCCTGGCAGCACCAGTAGAGATCTTCTTTACCAGTGCATAAGCCAGCTGTTTCTGGCTTGAGTGCATTTCCTCATTACCCCCCTTCAGAACAGCAAAGCGGTTCTGCGTGGGGACAAGAGCTTTAGGAGGACGCCCCTTGCTTTTTGTTGTCCTCTTCTTCATTTTTTTGTTGTTCTTTTTTTGTCACTAATTCCCAGCTTCCCGGGTTAACGGTTTCCTTCTTTCCTCCATGAACTAGAGGGGACGCTTGAGGCCCCTGCACAGTTTGGGCCGGGAGCAAGCATTCCTGCTTACTCTCAGCTTCCCTGACATCTTGCAGCCTATTGAAGGCATCCCTCAGCTCAGCCACCTGCTGCAGAAGGACCTCGACCACGGAGCACCGAGTGCAGCCCTGCCCATTGTGCACCATTCCCTCACAAGACCACTGCAGGTGCTCTCTACACTCCAAGCTCTGCACTGCAGCCTCCCCTCTCATTGGCTCTGTGTGGGTGCCTATGCTGGCCACCACCGGGGCAGGCAGAGCAGAGCTCTCGGTCCGGGCCCTGGTCGTACGACGAGTGCTCACCATCCTGCTCGCCTGCTCTGCCTCGACCCACTCTGCCTGCTGTGTTCACTGCATTCCTGGTCACTTGTGCACCCACTCAGGGCTGGTGCCGCTCCTCTTTTCTCCTCCCCCTGTGAGTCACCTGATCGCATCAGCTGAGCTGCTGGCTCCTTGGCAGGTCCTGTCGGACTTGAGGTTCCCTTAGTGGCTTTTGCCGCTCTGAGTTGAGGCTTCTGGACGCTGATCTCCCTTCTCCGGTGTTCAAGGCATCCTCTTCTGAGCTACTCACCCTCAGCAGTTGAGATTGGCCTTGGCCAGTCTCAACACCTTGGTCAACCTCAACACCTTGGTCAACCTCAACGCCCTGGCCAAGCTCAACGCTTTGGCCGACCTCAGTGCTTTCATCCATCCTCAACACCTTGGCCACCCTCAGTGACTCTGGCAACCTCAGTGCCTCTGGCAGCCTGAACGCTTTGGTCAGCCATAGCGCCTTGATGAACCTCAGTGCCTTGGCCAACCTCAACACCTTGGTCAACCTGAACACCTTGGTCAGCCTCAATGCCCTGGCCAACCTGAACGCTTTGGTCAACCTCAACGCCTTGGTTAACCTCAGCGCCTTGACCAACCTGAATGCCTTGGCCATCCTTAATGCCTTGGCCAACTTGAAAGACCTGTCCAACCTCAACGCCTTGGTCAACCTCAACACCTTGGCCGACCTCAGTGCCCTTAGGGGGATTGCCTCAGGGGCACTGCGACCCTGGTGCTGGAGGCAGTGGGAGGGCACTAGGACCCTGGGGCGAGGGGAAGCAGGCGCGTACTAGGACCGTGAGGCGGGAGGCAGCGGGCGGGCACTAGGACCCTGGGGCGGGAGGCAGCGGGCGGGAACTAGGACCCTGTTACCGGAGCTATAGGGGTGGGCACTGGGACCGGTCCCTGACAGGCAGGAGGCATCCGGCAAGCACTAGGACCCTGATTCGGGAGGCAGCGGGCGGGCACTAGGACCTTGATACGGGTGGAAGCCGGCGGGCACTAGGACCTTGATAATCGCGCTTTAGGGGCGGGCGTCGGGACCGATGCCTGTCCGGCAGGAGGCAGCGGGTGGGCGCTAGGACCCTGGGCGGGAGGCAGGGGGCGGGCTCTACAACCCTGTTACGGCGCTATGGGGGGGGGCACTAAGACCCTGATACCGGCGCTGCAGAAGCGGCCATCGGGACCAGTCCCTGCTAGGGAGGATGCAGCGGACGGGCGATAGGACCCTGGGCAGGAGGCAGCGGGGAGGAACTGGGACCCTGATAACGGCGCTATAGGGAGGGGCACTGGAACTGATTTTTGGCAGGCAGGAGGCAGCGGGCGGGCACCAGCACCCTGATGCGGGAGGCAGCGGGCGGGATCTAGGACACTGATGCGGGAGGCAGAGGGCGGGCACCCCGACTCTGATACCGCGCTATGGGGGTGGGGGGGTGGGGCCTGGGACCGGTCTTTGCCAGGCAGGAGGCATCCGGCGGGCACTAGGACCCTGATGTGGGAGGCAGCGGGGGGGGCACTAGGACCCCTATGGGGGAGGTAGTGGGCGGGCCCTAGGATCCCGTTACCGCAGCTATATGGGGGCGGCCATCGGGACCGGTCTCTGCCGGGCAGGAGGGAGCGGGTGAACACTAGGACCCTGATACGGGAGTCAGCGGGGAGGCTCTAGGGCACTGGAATCGCAGCAATGGGGGGGTGACTGGGACCCGTCCCTGTCTGGCACTAGGCAGGGGGCGGGCAATAGGACCCTGATACCGGCGCTATGGTTGGGGGGGCACTGGGACCGGTCTTTGCCAGGCAGAAGGCAGCGGGCGGGCACTAGAACCCGGTTGCTGGAGGCAGCGGGCGGGCTGCAGGACCGTGTTACGGGAGGCCGCGGGCGGGATCTAGAGCCCTGTTACCGGAGCTACAGGGGTGGGCACTGGGACCAGTCCCTGACAGGAGGCAACGGGCGGGCACTAGGACCCTTGGCGGGAGGCAGCCAGCGGGCACTAGAACCCGGTTGCTGGAGGCAGCGGGCGGGCTGTAGTACCGTGTTACGGGAGGTAGCGGGCGGGCTGTGGGACCATTTTATGGCAGGCAGCGGGCGGGATTTAGGAGCCTAATGCGCTATAGGAAGGGACAACGGAACTGGTCTTTGGCAGGAAGGGGGCAGCGGGCGGGCACTAGAACCCTGACGCGGGAGGCAGCGGGGGGACACTAGGACCCTGATAACGGCGCTGTAGGGCGGGGCACTGCAACCGATCTTTGCCAGGCAGGAGGCAGCGGGCGGGCACTTGGACTCTTGGCGGGAGGCAGCCGGCGAGCGCTAGGACCCGGTTGCGGGAGGCAGCGGGCGGGCTGTAGGACCGTGTTACGGGAGGCAGCGGGCGGGATCTAGGACCCTGATACCGGAGCTATAGAGGTGGGCACTGGGACCGGTCCCTGCCAGGCAGGAGGCATCCGGCGGGCACTAGGACCCTGATTCGGGAGGCAGCGGGCGGGCACTAGAACCTTGATACCGGCGCTATAGGAAGGGCCACTGGAACCGGTCTTTGCCAGGAAGGAGGCAGCGTGCGGGCACTACGACCCCTATGAGGGAGGTAGTGGGCGGGCACTAGGATCCCGTTACCGGAGTTCTATAGGGGCGGCCATCGGTACCGGTGCCTGCCGGGCAGGAGGCAGCGGGTGAGCACTAGGACCCTGATACGGGAGTCAGCGGGGAGGCACTAGGACCCTGGAATCGCAGCAATGGGGGGTGACTGGGACCCGTCCCTGTCCGGCACTAGGCAGCGGGTGGGCACTAGGAACCTGGGCGGGAGGCAGGGGGTGGGCTCTACAACCCTGATACCGGCGCTATGGGGGGTGGCACTGGGACCGGTCTTTGCCAGGCAGGAGGCATCCGGCGAACAGTAGGACCCTGATTCGGGAGGCAGCAGGGGGAGAGCACTGGAACCCTGATACAGGCGCTATCGGGAGGGCCACTGGAACCGGTCTTTGGCAGGCAGGAGGCAGCGGGCGGGCACTAGCACCGTGATGCGGGAGGCAACGGGCGGGATCTAGGACCCCGATGCGGGAGGCAGCAGGCGGGCACTACGACCCTGGTGCGGGAAGCAGCGGGAGGGCAATAGGACCCTGGGGCGAGAGGAGGGGGCCGGGTACTAGGACCTTTATGCGGGAGGCAGCTGGCGGACTCTAGAACAGTGTTACGGGAGGCAGCGGGCGGGGTCTAGGACACCGATGCGGGAAGCAGGGGGCGGGCACTCCGACCCTGATGCCGTCGCTATCGGGGGGGGGGTGGGGGGGTGGGAGACACGACTGGGACCGGTCTTTGCCAGGTAGGAGGCATCCGGTGGGCACTAGGACCCTGGGATCGCAGCAATGCGGGGTGACTGGGACCCGTCCCTGTCTGGCACTAGGCAGCGGGCGGGCCCTAGGACCCTGATACCGGCGGTATGGGGGGGGGGGGGGGGGGGGTAGGGAGGGGCACTGGGACCGGTCTTTGCAGGCAGGAGGCAGCGGGCAGGCACTAGGACCCTGGGCG
Source organism: Pezoporus flaviventris (assembly GCF_033815535.1). Classification (NCBI taxonomy): domain Eukaryota; kingdom Metazoa; phylum Chordata; class Aves; order Psittaciformes; family Psittacidae; genus Pezoporus; species Pezoporus flaviventris. The sequence goes on along the minus strand of NW_026892609.1, from coordinate 230,679 downwards.
TGCGGCAGGGGGCGGGCACTACAACCCTGATCCCGGCGCTATGGGGGGGGCGCTGGGACCGGTCTTTGCCAGACAGGAGGCAGCGGGCGGGCACTAGGACGCTGTTACCTGAGCTATAGGGGTGGGCACTGGGACCTGTCCCTGCCAGGCAGGAGGCATCCGGCGGGCACTAGGACCCTGTTGCGGGAGGCAGCAAGGAGTCACTAGGACTCTGATACCGGAGCTATATAGTGCTGAGTGTGCTGGGGTTTCTGTCCGTGACCTGGGGGTGTTATGGGGGCTGGGGCTGCTGGGGTGCAATGGATGCTGTGGGTTCTGTGGGTCCTGGAGGTGCTGGATCTGTTGTGGTGCTGGCAGTGGTGGGGGTGGTACGGGTGCAGTTCATGCTATGGGTGCTGTGGGCTCTATGGGTCCTGCGGGTTCTATGGGTGCTGGTGGTGCAGTGGGTGCTGCGGGCTCTATAGGTGCTGCGGGTTCTGCCTGTGCTGGGGTTGCTATTGGTGCTCGGGTTCTATGGCTGCTGAGGCTGCTGGCATTCTATGGCTGCTGGGGGTTCAGTGGGGTTCTGTGGGTGCTGGTGCTCTATGGGTACTGGTGATGCTGGGAGTTCTGGGGGTGCTGTAGTTGCTATGGGTGCTGGGGGCTTTATGGGTGCTGTGAGCTGTATGGGTGCTGGGGGTTCTGTGGGTTCTGTGGGCTCTATAGGTGCTAGGGGTTCTATGGGTGCTGTGGGTTCTATGGGTGCTGGGGCTGCTATTGGTGCTTGGGTTCTATGGGTGCTGGGGGTTCTGTGGGTGCTGTGGGCTGCTGTGAGCTGTATGGGTGCTGGGGGTTCTGTGGGTTCTGTGGGCTCTATAGGTGCTAGGGGTTCTATGGGTGCTGTGGGTTCTATGGGTGCTGGGGCTGCTATTGGTGCTTGGGTTCTATGGGTGCTGGGGTTCTATGGGTGCTCTATGTCCAGTTCTATGGGTGCTGTAAGGCAATACCCTCCTTGTTGTAGGGGTGTAGCAGAAGTCCCTCGTGGTCACCTGTAACTACGAAGCCTGGCGCCATGGGGTGAAGAAGTCGATGTCCCTCAAGGAAGCCACAGAGAAGTGTCCTCACTTGGTGCTAGTCAATGGAGAAGACCTCACTCCCTATAGGGAGATGTCCTACAAGGTCATAGGTAGAGGGCAACCACTTTGGTACATCCCATAATAGCAGCATTTGATGTTCTCCTCTAGAAGGACGTCTTCTACTAAAGGATGCTCCAAGCTGGCCTTGGGCCAGGGATGGAGCAGCTCCAGCTTCTCCATCCAACCCATCCCAATGTCCTACAAGGTCACAGGTAGAGTGCAACCACTGCGTTACATCCCATAATAGCATCTGATACTCTTCTCCTTGAGCCCACCTTCTAAAGGATGCTCCAAGCTGGCCTTGGATCACGGATGGAGCAGCCCCAGCTTCTCCATCCAACCCATCCTGATCATCCCACCATCCTCACAGAGAAGAGCTCTGGACATAGGGGTGGGTTGGAGCACCCTTCCCTTGTCGGTGGCCCTATTGGAGCTCCATCCATAGGGAGCCGTCAACCTCTTGGAATCAGTTGTGTCCCTCTTATCCCGGGGTTGTCTTCTCCTCCTGGAGCTCCCTTTGGAACGTTGTCCATGGGTGGGAAGACTTGGTTGGGATGAGAACTTCCTGGAGATCATGGATGGAGGCTGCTTCCATCCAAGCAGATGGGCTTGGATCCCTGTCTCAGGCCACGTCTACAAGGAGCAAGATGAGTAGCCCATGGTCCACCTTGTCTTCAGAACAGCCAGAGAAGTGGTCTTGGGAATGTCCACGGATCCTGGAATAGCTTGGAGAGGACCTTCAGGGTCCATGGGGGCATCAGAGGGGCTCTGGGAAGATGGAGAAGGGCTTTGGAGGAGGAGCTGGAGGGATGGGACTATGGGAAGCTTGGGATGGGATCTTGGGAAGTTCGTCCCCATGAGGCTGGTGGGACAATGGGAATCTTGGGAAGGTCTTGGGATAGGATCTTGGGAAGTTCTTCCCCATGAGGCTGGTGGGACCTCAGGAGGTGGGAGATGTCCCATTGCCAAGGCCAAGCTGGAGCAACCTGCTCCAGTGCAAGGTGGCCCTGGCTGCACTTTAAGCTCCATCCATCCCATTCCATGATCTAGGAATGTGCTTCCACTTGATCCAGGTGACCAAACACTTCTGCAGGAGCGGAACGCCACCCCCTGGAAAACCCATGGAATTTAGGGTGCCAGGTGGGTGCTGTGGTCCCATCCAGGTGGGTGCTAGGGTCCCATCCATGTAGGTGCTGGGGTCCCATCCAGGTGGGTGCTGCGGTCCCACCCAGGTGGGTGCTGGGCACCCAAGGACTTCATCCTTGCATTAGACCCAATGCTTGCGGAGTCCTTTAGGAGGCCGGCTGAGCTGGCTTGGGTTGACGGCACCACCAGCATGGATGGGATCTCTCCCGCTTCCCATTATCCCATCATTCCCACAGGGAAGAGCTCCCATCCCAAGGCCCCCTAGGATAGGTTCTGAAGCTCCATGTGTCCAAGGTTCATTCCGTATCTCCCTGCTTCAATTCCTGTTGGGAATCTGGGATAGAATCCAAGCGATGGGATCCCTTCTGCTCTTCGTCCTTTAGTGATGGAGATTCCTTCTCAGAAGCGTTCTGCGGAGGCGGATGTCCAGGAGAAACTGGGAACGATGCCTCCAAGCCTCTTGGAAAGGTCATGGTCGCTCTTTCCAATGGGAATGGCTTGGAAAGGGCCTTCCCCATGGAGTCAAGAGGAATAGAGGGGGGCTTCGTGGTGTCCTTGAGGGTCTTGTCCAAGCTCCTGATCCCATGATTCAATGATCCATGATCCAATGCTATGGCAGCTTCCATAGACCCAGAATAGCACTTACTCCTTGGTGCTCCATGGAATCCACCAGGATGGGAGGCAATCCTGCGCTCCATCGGGAATGCCGCTGCATCTCCTTCCCAGACTTGGGAAAGTAAAGCTTGGAATGCCCCCCTCCAATCCCGTTCTTTGAGGTCATCCCATTCCCAACTCTTTAAGCTTTGGGAATCTTTCCCATTCCTTGATCCCATGGAAAAGGGGGAGATCTTCAGAAGCTCTTCCCTATGGGGCTGCTAGGACAATGGAATGGGGTGGTAGACGCTCCAGCCTCCTTTGTCTTTGCTTCTGATGTGGAGGCTATGAGGACATGGCTGGAGCATCCATGTGGGAATAGCCCTGAGGGCTGGAATCATCTCCCATTGGAATCGGGCTTGAGTGGACATAGGAGGCACTGAGACCAGGATGCTGGTTGTTGTGGGTGCTGGGGGTTCTGTGGGTGCTGGGGGTTCTATGGGTGCTATGGGTGCTGGGGGTTCTATGGGTGCTGGGGGATCTATGGGTGCTGGTGGGTTCTGTGTGTGCTGGGGGTTCTATGGGTGTTATGGGTGATGGGGTTCTATGGGTGTTGGGGGCTCTATGGTGATTTGGAGAAAACTCCAGGAACAAACTTGCCAACGAAATTTTCAAGCTGACAAGCAGGTATTCTTGATTGCGGCGCCGGGAGATATGGGCTCCTCCTAACGTGTGTCTCTCAGTTGCCACGCAAGCCGTCCTTTTCTAGCCACTGGGCATACATACCTATTCACGAGGCTACGTATGGGTGAAATAATTTTCCAGGAGTTTCCCCGCCTGCGTGCAGAATTGTGGTGGTGGTGGTGGTCTCTGAGGATCGTTTACTTCTTCCAACGATCTTCATCACTTCTGGCAGCCTTTGAAGCACGCACAGTAGATGCTCACATCAGTTTAATTGGCTCGTTAGCGCCAGAGACATAATAATCCTCCTATCCTCCTACTTATCAGGTAGTTGAACTGTAGCCCACCCTGGACACCTGCGGTTCCCAGATACTCCTTATCCCCATGTCCTGTTCTTCTAGACTTTTTCTTACAACTATGTCAACTGCAACGATTTCTCTTGTGAGAATTCTCAGTATGTTCTCTAAGCTGTAGTCTATTTTTTTTCTCTCTGTGTCATGCACCTCAGTAATTTTCCATTGCTACTGTTACAAAGCCATCAAACTTAACTTAAAACTAATTATAAAGGTTTCTGTATTCCATTTTGTGCCCCCTTGTTTCAATGGGTGCTGGGGGTGATGCGGGTTTAGTCTGTTTTTACCGGTTTCCATCCCTTTTTGTCCATTTCCATGCGGTTTTCCCCATTTCCCACTTTGGGAAACCCACTTTGAACCCATTCAAGCGCAGTTTAAGCCCAAACCCAGCCCCTCCCTTTCCCGCCCCCTTTACCCCCCCCCCTCGCTTTCCCGCTCTCCTTGGCCCCGCCTCCTGTGCTGGTCCCGCCCCCCGGCCGTACCACAGCACCACCTGGTAGCATCCGGTAACCACGGCAACGGGAGGGGGGCGTGGCTGCAGCTGCGGGCCAATCAGATCGAGCCTGCCCCAGGTAGTGCCCCATACAGCCTTCCCCATAGACCCTGCCCCATAAAACCTGTCCCATAGAGCAAGCCCTATAGAGCCAGCCCCATAGAGCCAGCCCCATAGAGCCTGTCCCATAGAGCCTGCCCAATAGAGCCAGCCCCATAGAGCCAGCCCCATAGAGTCAGGCCTATAGAGCCCGCCACAGGTACTGGCCCATAGAGCCTGCCCCATAGAGTCGGCCCCATAAAACCCATCCCATAGAGCCTCCCTGTCCTGGTTTAAACCCAGCTAGATGGCTTGTTCACTCACTTCCCCTCTTCTTGCCCTCCCCCTGCTCCCAGAGGGATGGAGAGGAGAGTCAAAAAGAATGCAACTCCCACGGGTTGAGATAAGAACAGTTTAGTAACTAAGGTATAACACAGATCACTACTGCTACCACCAAGAATGATAAAGGAAATAGAAGGGAAGAGAATACAACACCTCAGCACCAGCCAACTGATAACTCACTCCCCAGGCCCGAACAAGCACTGACCCATACCTCCTCCAACCCTGCAGTCTCCCAGCCCTTCCGGCTAACTCCCAGTTACCTCCTGGGCATGACGTGCTGTGGTATGGAATACCTCTTTGGTCAGTTTGGGTCAGGTGTCCTGTCTCTGCTTCCTCCTGGCTTTCCCTCCTCCCTGGCAGAGCATGAGGCTCACAAAGTCCTTGGCCAAACCAAAACATCATTGTTATCAGCTCTGTTCCCAGGCCGAAAGTCAAAACACTGCACTGCACCAGCTACCAAGGAGGAGAAAAATGACTGCTACTGCTGAACCCACGACACTCCCCCATAGATCCTGCCCCATAGAGCCAGCCCCATAGAGCCTGCCCCATACAGCCTGCTCCATAGAGCCTGCCCCAGGTACTGCCCCACAGAGCCTGCCCCATAGAGCCAGCCCCAAAGAGCCTGCCCCATAGAGCCTGTCCCATAGAGCCTGTCCCATAGAACCTGCCCCATAGAGCCTGACCCATAGCTCTGCCCCAGGTACTGCCACATAGCACTGCCCCAGAGAGCACGCCCCATAGAGCCTGTCCCATAGTGCCTGCCCCATAGAGCCTGCCTGTCAAGGTTTAAACCCAGCCAGACAGCTCATTCACTGACTCCCAGTGAGTGGTGCCGGGCTGGAAGCAACCGAGGCCTGTGTCCCCCACCCCAGGGGCTCTCCCCTTCCCTGCTCCCGGAGGGATGGGGTGGAGAATTGAAAGAGTGCAACTCCCACGGGTTGAGACAAGAAGAGTCCAGCAACCAACGTACAACACAAATCACCACCGCTACCACCAACGACAACAGTGATAAGAGAAAATAACAAGGGAAGAGAACACAGTACCACCTGCCGAGAAACGAATCCGACCCAGAAGACCCCGTGTCCTTCCGGATAATTCCCAGTTACCTCCCCGGGCATGACGTGCTGTGGTATGGAATACCTCTCTGGCTAGCTTGGGTCAGGTGTCCTGTCCCTGCTTCCTCCTGGCTTCCCCTCCTCCCTGTCAGAGCATGAGCCTCACAAAGTCCTTGGTCAGGGTAAACATTACTGAGCAACAACGGAAAACATCGGTGTTATCAGCACTGCTCCTAGGCTGAAAGTCAAAACACAGCGCTGCACCAGCTACCAAGAAGGAGAAAATCTGACTGCTACTGCTGAACCCAGGACACGCAATCACACTCCAAGTGTCCATGGATGGCTCTCTAGAAAATTGATGATGCAGCTTCATACTTTCAAACTGTTTAAAACTGAATGGAGGCCACTGCCAGGTAAGAGCCAGCTCCTCGTGGTCTTGCCACAGAACACTTTTCAGACTGGAGTTGTGATTTTGTGTGAACGCTTACAGTCTGCTAAGATGTGTGTAAGAAATAGAACCACTCACAAGGCCTGCTTGGAATGATCATCAAAGGACAATCTTCATCACGTAGAGCTTGAGCAACAGACTAAGAAGCGGAAAACCGGGAATGCTGAATACATAGCAGAATTAACTACGTGGGTTTTGTTTCCCACCCACTCTGAGAAAATGCCCCAAACTGGACTCTCTAGCCTCCTCTCCAAACTTGACTGCTGGAGCTGCAAGATACATTCATGATGTGAGAATCCAGCCTCTCAATGTGATTTGGGAAAAGCCTATTCTTTACTTTTCTAGTGACAAAAAAGACCTCTTCACTTTGTATCGGCAGGTAAAGCAGCAATGACTGGGCAATTGCTCCTTGCCTCCCCCTTAGTTTTCTCCTAAAGAAGAGTAAGAATTTAACACAACTTACACAGCTTTAGTGCAAGGTGGCTTAGAGATGGGAGAAATAACATAGTACATTTGAGTCCAAAATCAGTTCCATGAAAGACAGACTTCTTTTCCTAGCTAAATTACTGAGGATCTCTACGTAACTCAGGAGCCTTAAGAACTGGTTTGAGACACTCTGCTCCACTGCTTTGGAGTACTTAAGTACTAAAGGATACTTCTCACAGTACCGCAACCACATGGGTAGCTGCAGATACTCTTTAAGGAAACAGTAATCACTGAAAGAGTTAGGGATCTGATGTGCATACAAGACCTTCATCCCTGACCAAATCACTGTCAAAGTGTATGTATGGGACAACTCCTTATACGGTGAAATCAGAATAATTCAAAGCTTTGCTGTAGCTCAGTAAAATCAAGCTTATTAAACATTGCTTGAAGAAAAAAAAGTATTCCATCTCCTCCTGATACACACAGACCTTGTGAGGACTCCTAAAACCAGGTCTGCAGAACTGCTTCAAGTAATTCCACTGATCGGGTTTGGATCTGTAGGAAGCCTGAACATCAATGTAGGTCACAAACCTGCCTGTGCACTGTGCGACCCAAGCTGTAACAAAAGAAGACATACTGGGGGTAGAGAAGGGTAAGGAAAATCAGTGCAATCAAAAAGCAACAAAAAAGGCCATTTTGTAAGCGGCGAGGAGAAGCAGACAGGCCAACTCAATATGGGTGATAAGCAACTTCTACCTTATTTGTGACGCAGTTCACACATATATAGGAGTGGTATTCAGCCACTCCTTCTTGGTATAATAGTATTGGTTAGCCCCCACAGCTTCCTCCACATTCTCCTCCCAGGTCCAGTCTCCGGCCACCTGTGGGGGCCACCCCCTGCCTTGCTTGCACAGTCCTCCAGAACTCTATGGTTCTGCTCTTAGAGTCATTCTGCAACAATTCCCCCCTTTTTCTTTGTGCAAGCAAGGCATTATGGGTTATTCTGTTCACCTGTTTTATCACACAACTATAAACAAGTCTAATAGCTACGATGATTAACCTAACAATGATACATAAGTGCAATACTTCAAACAACAGTGTTTGACTCAACCTGTAATGCCCCGTGAAGACAACCATCTAGTTATTCTTAGGATATTGCTCATTTACTATTGCTGGGTAAGCTGAGCCAGGGTTCTCAGCTGTGCGTGCATCGAATTAGCATAATCAGAGAGACTCATACAACACATTCCATCAAACTCTTCACATCCATGTCCCTGTTCCAACAACAAAAGGTTCTGCAGTGTTGCATGTCTCACAGAGTCAACATTAAAACAAATCAGAAATTGCCTTCGATGTAGAATTGTCTGCTTAGCAACTCAGCAACCCAGTCTGCTTAGTTGAGCCAAGGCCCCGGCTGAAGCACTTACAGTGATTTGGCATATTATGATTGGATACATGTTTTGAAGACCCTTAGTGACTAACATATAATTGGTTAAACACACGTGTGAGAACTCAACCTTGAAAGCTTGCCAACAGTCCACAGTTCTCATTAACTTGGTGAATTCCAGCCTCTTATCTTGCTTGCTTAAGCTTCTTCGGGCCTCTCATGGCCTTGCTGTATCTTTCAGGACTATTCAAAGTTTATGTACCAATTATGCATTCTCCTGTGAGAACACTGTCTCCACATCTTCCCCCTTTTGTTTTATCCAGTAACAAGTCGCTACTACAGCAAGGCACACACACATTTACATTAGCAGAGTAACTATTACAGGGTGCAGCAGCATGTTGAAGATGCTGATGGCAGTGAAGGACTAGCCAAAGAAATTTCTTACCAGTGGAATTCTCCCACCCTCTTAATTTGTTCCATCACCTGCTTTATAACACTACCATTGTATTAAAATTTTTCTAGCTTTTGCCTTAGCATTTTCCAGCAGCTACTGCAAATTTCCATACTCTAACATCTCTTTTACAAGTGACAAATCTATACAATACAAGGTGCAGTTTCTTATTAGCAACTAGCTAGTAAATACAGGTGGTTTTATACACAAAATCACAACCTCTAATAATAGCTATTTTACAAGCACACATATTCAGGATGTTACTTTTCAGTTGCCCCCAAGTGATGTTTTGCAGTTATTTGTTCTTTCTCTTCCTCCATCTCATTCTGCTTGGGGTAATCACGGTCAGCTCCTGTAGCTGAGGCATCAGGTTTATCCATTCGTCTGTCCAGCTCATGACAGGGCTTGACAAACTTTGCAGACAGTCACCATGGACCTGTAGGCAGGTGGACATCTGCATCTCTGCAGAGGCTCTGCCTCCCCCACATCGTATGAGGCTTGGGCTTTTATACTGACCAAAATGCACACTCATTCCAACACAGGTGGCCAGCCTGTGCTGGAAGAAGTGGCCAGCAGTATCTACGGAGGTCTCCAAGGGTTGATAGAAACCTGGACATACTTATATTTACCAACTTCTAGTACATGAGTATCACAGAGAAACTGTATGGGCTCCCCCTGTCAATTGCAAGAAAAAATCATAACATATACAGCTTGAGTATAAGAGGATTTTAATGCATACGTGGTCACTGTTTGTCAGGCCTCCTTAACTATTTTGAGATCGCTTCCCACTCTTTAGCCCCCTGCTGTGTAGTAAACACAGGATATGCAAAGATGTCCATTGCAGAAAATTCCCCAATAATGATCACATATTTGGTTACCCATTGTTACAACTGAGCGTCTCCTGGGCCAGTAAGTGTGAGCAGACCGACCCGGGAGACAAAGAGTCAGGGTCTGGAAGCAGAGGATACAAATCTGGCTCGGATTCAGGGGATTCGGGGTCTGATCCTGCGCCGAACTTGGGGTCTCCGTTGCTCGCAGCTGTGTCTTTCTTATCAGATGTCTCTCGTTTGGTATGTAGCCATCTGCAGACCTGGCTCCTCCGTGACTGAGTTAAAAATTTTTTCACTCTAGGGCGTAGTGGGTTGGAGAGGCTTGTGGTTCCTTTAAATCTCCCGCTAACGCATGATCCCTATTTTCTACTGCGTGCTTCACAGTGGCGCTGCAATCGATCCGGTGCCGAGGCACTGCCCTCTTTCTTTCGGATTTCTCGACATTTATCATGCGTATACCTTCTAATATACTTTCTCCGTCCTTTTCAAAGTGGTGGGGGAGCAGGGGTTACACCTCTTCTGCGGCACCTTCTGATGGAGGGGGAGAAAAGGAAGGGGGGGGTGCGGGGTGGGGGGGGATGGGAAACCCTGTGCTCCCGCGAGTTGGGGGGGGGAACGAGTTGTAATCTTCCCCCGGTTTCAACTGACCGGGGACGTCTGTTCCTAGTTTCTCCGTTGCTACCGTGGCAGTTTTCTTTTCTGCCTTGTATCTTTTTATACAGTTCATTACTTCCCTCCGTGGTTTACCGAGTTTCTTTGCCTTTTTATAATCATTAAGCACTGAGTCAAATAGTTCATCACCAAACTTTTGCCACTCACTCTCCTCAAATATTGTATTAGGATCTGCAAAAAAAATCTCTTAGCCTTCCCTAGCCACTAGACCTGCTAGCTGCTTTAGAGTCTCAGGCTCAATTCCCTGCTTTTATAAAAAGCACTGTAAAAAGTTCAGGGCTCAGTTCCTCGCTTTTATAAGAATCACTGTAATAAGTCCAGGGCTACCTCTTGGTCCATTTTCATGGCCAGCCTTTTCCGGATCGTCTTCTTCTGGGTCGTCCTGTAACCTCGGTCTCCGGACCGGCCTCCCGACGCAGCAGTGTCTGGTTCGCCCCAGCGGCGGATTCTTTCGGTTAGTCGAAGCACCCGGGTCTGTCACGCCACCGCAGCAGCATTGCCCGCGCTTCCCGGCCGCTGCCGCCGGCGCCGCTCACTCGCCGTTCTGGGTCCCCGTCTACCGGGGCCCTGTATCCCGGGTCCCCGCTAGTCGGGGCCCTGTATCCGGGTCCCCATCGACCGGGGCCCTGTATCCCGGGTCCCCATCGACCGGGGCCCTGTATCCGGGTCCCCGTTAAACCGGGGCCCTGTATTCCGGGTCCCCGTCGGCCGGGGCCCTGTATCCGGGTCCCCGCTAGTCGGGGCCCTGTATCCGGGTCCCCATCGACCGGGGCCCTGTATCCCGGGTCCCCATCGACCGGGGCCCTGTATTCCGGGTCCCCGTCAGCCGGGGCCCTGTATCCGGGTCCCCGCTAGTCGGGGCCCTGTATCCTGGGTCCCCGTCGTCCGGGGCCCTGTATCTGGGTACCCGCTAGTCGGGGCCCTGTATCCCAGGTCCCCGTCGGCCGGGGCCCTGTATCCCGGGTCCCTGTCGGCTGGGGCCCTGTAATCCGGGTCCCCGCTAGTCGGGGCCCTATAATCCGGGTCCCCGTCGACCGGGGCCCTGTATCCTCGGTCCCCACTAGTCGGGGCCCTGTATCCCGGGTCCCCGCTAGTCGGGGCCCTGTAATCCGGGTCCCCAGCGACCAGGGCCCTGTAGTCCGCGTCCCTGTTCGGGCGCCATTTGTAAGCGGCGAGGAGAAGCAGACAGGCCAACCCAATATGGGTGATAAGCAACTTCTACCTTATTTGTGACGCAGTTCACACATATATAGGAGTGGTAGTCAGCCACTCCTTCTTGGTATAACAGTATTGGTTAGCCCCCACAGCTTCCTCCACATTCTTCCCCCAGGTCCAGTCTCCGGCCACCTGTGGGGGCCACCCCCTGCCTTGCTTGCACAGTCCTCCAGAACTCTATGGTCCTGCTCTTAGAGTCATTCTGCAACACCATTTGTAAAAGTTCCCCATTTTATGGAATTGCCTTCAGTGATGCTTACTGCAGCATTTGGAAAGGGACGCAATGCACTTGTGATTTCCTAGGTGAGTACTTCTCAAACTCTTTGGTAAATACCTTCCAAGTCTCTCCCCTTCCCTGGCACCTCGAGCACCGCCTGTATCCCTGTCAGCTCCACACATCCCGGTGGATCTGCAGAGCTTCCAGGCTGCTGGGGAAAAACAATCCTCACTTTTTTTTTAACAGCAGTAAAAACCATCTGCTGGGTCCTCCTCTGCTCCCTCAGCAGCTGTGTCCTGAGTGAGGCGGTGCAGTCGCTGCTCTCACAGTGCACACCTCATGTCCTTCTAGCACGTTTGTAAGGAAAACTTTATTTGGAAAAGGTCTCGTACAGCTGAAGTTCTTCAACCCTTCTATGCAGTCTCTTCAGTCAAACACAGCTCCACGGTTTTGTGTCAATCACTCAGAAGTGACTTTACTGCTGACTAATGATGAATGTTCCCTGGTTACAAAGCAGGAAGGGTGCACGTGCCAGCAATGAAGTTCTGAGCACTTCAAGTACAGCCATTATAAACCAGATCTATGTGAGAAATCAGTCAAGGACTGGGGTTTGGTGGAAGTATCCACTCAGAAGTTAGGATTCATGGAATGGAGAAGCAGCTGTCCCACTGCCCCCGAAGGCTCTGCTGGGCTCTGGAACCATGCAGGTGTACAGCCGGTCTGACTCCTTAGTGCTCCTAAACACTCCCGCATAGTCTGAAGTCCATCTGTTTAGCAAGTCTCAGCCTTTTCCAGAAGGCTGTTCACTGTTTCCAGAGCAGTGCTAACCAAACACGCTTTGCAAAGCTCTGCTATCCAAGCACCAGAGGACATCATGCACGAAGCTGTGCTTCACCTCGAGGTCACAAACATCTATCAAGCACAGGGATCAGGAGTAAGGACAAGCTGTAATGGGAAACATTTTTAAATGACAGTCAAATAAAGACAATTAACATTTGGAATCAGAAAATTGGTGACCATGTAACAACCCTCATCCGGATTAAGACCGGACCTCACTGAATATTATCAACATGGCCAAGACCATACTCGGTCACCTGCAGTTTAGTTACACAGTACAATTACTCTGGTAGCAAAGTTGGATCAGAGCAGCCCTTCACCTAAGTCCTCTGACCTACCCCATATCATAGGTTGTTGCCTCAGAAGATGGAACAGATGAGCATAACTGTGCAATTGTTCAACAAAGCAGGTCAGTGAAATGGTCTCATGGAGAAACATCAGCAGGATGATGTTAACCCACACATGCTCAGTGACTGGGTTTATTTCACAGCTTCATGGGATGCTGCAGCACAGCCAAGGGACTGCGAATTGTGGAACACGGCAAGAACAAGCCTTCGAGATCTTCACTTTGCAAAGTGCCGCAGGCAGTAATCATACCCAAATACTCCTGTCACTGGGGATATGCACATCTTCTTGAACACGTCTACTTTGGAAAGCCCTAGATGTCAATCAGAAGTATTTTCTGCATGCACTGATTACTACTCAACATCTGCTTGTGATGAACTCATAAGTTACAAATTGGTGCATTCAGCTAAACAGACTGGTTTGGTTTTTTTTTTTGTCAGCTCTTATCCAAAACACTCAATCTTGTTCATTTCTGAGTATTTCTTCTGACCACCATAGGCTACAGGGACCATGTGCTACAGGTCATCTGTAAGCCAGCCATGTTACCTTTTGAAGGATATGAATTTTTAAATCAAACAAATGTTGTCTATTTCTTAAGCACCATGACTAAGAGGCAGGGAGAATACATCATCTCGGTACTTCACTCATCTGTGTTGTAGGGCACTGTATGTTTATTAACATTACGGGGCTGGCACATTTCAGAATGTTGAAGTGAAACAGAATGATCTTGTTCCTATAGAAGTGGATATAAGATAAGTAACGTTAGGGTTATGGGTGCTTGTATATCCTACCTTGTACATCAAAACCTGACAGCACATGTTGATATTTAAATTCTACTACTGTGATTGGTGACACTGCAAACACGAAACAAAACAAAACAAGAAAACCAACCAAACAAATCCCAAGCAGACCCTGGGTGTTTCATGCCAAGGCATCTCTGAAACCAGAAGATTTGGTCTAAAGAACTATGATAGCTAAAGAATGCTAACTTTTGAGAAGGTGTTTTCACAGCACGGTTTTAAGCTGAAACAACCCAGGCACTGTTACAGGCATCTGTAGTCCTGCTTCCGAGAAGTGAGGTCTGTAAAATGCCCCTGCAAAAACTCTGTGGCTCCTCTGCTTGCACTGAACAAACTGTGTGCGCGCTGCATGCCAAATCACTATTGGCATACGCTACACTGTGAAAGCTGCTTGTTTCTGGCTGGTCAGAAGGAGGCACCAAAATCAACCACAAGCTTTTTACGGCTGAAACCCGAAAGCAGCTGGCCAGGAAACAGTATGATAATGATAGCATCTGCTCCTAGCCCTGACAAACCTCCTGTGATGTAAAGAAGGGACAGTCTGAGGAGTTTGCACCCCAGATCCTCACACTTGACAGCTTCTGGAATTTCACTGCACATTCAAGTTCCCTTTAAAATTGGGGTTAGCTCAACTGTCCCACATTTTACAAGGTTAAATTGTTTTCACCAAGGTCCGTTCTACGGTGCACTGGTAACAAACCACACATCCTGGCAAAACCAGTTTCACTAACATTCGCTGTGATTTCTTCAAATCCACAGAGTAAACTTTTGTCATCGCTCTTCAACAGCTTCTTGACAGTGCTCATGACTACTCCTCAGTGACACTGCTGCCAATGCTTCCTCCAAGTACAAGACTCAAAACACAGAGACTGCAATCACTTGTCAAGGAAAACTTCTCAGACTAAAGCCTTAGAGACTCAGGAAAACCATAGTCCTGGGTTAGCCTTTCACAGTGCTTACTTTCAGGACATCAGAAAACCCTGACAATGGCAGCAGTGAAGGCATCATGAGCACATCCCACACCTCCACTTTTAGGGACCAGAGGGACTTGTTCAGAGGGGCCTCCTGGCCTACTGCTACCAACACTCCTGCTTTCCCAGGAGGTTGTGTTATGTCTCTTTTGGCTTATATTTTTATGAGAAACTCCTCAACATAGCCAGGAAATGCCAAAATGCAGTCTCAGCAGCTGTACTATTCTCCAGCAATGGTAGATATGGAGGGACATTTTTGGATAGGAACTGGAAATCACATTGTATAAAACAACCAAAGGGAAGTCCTGATTAACAAAGAGAAAGAAGGAATGGGAGTGTAACAATGCAGAAGAAGGAACGAGAGTGGATTGTAACAGAGACGCACAACTGCCCCCCCATAGCAGCCTGTGGTGCCCCAATGAGATAGGAACGACACCCCCTGGTGCCAGCCTGAGCCTGTCACAGACTATGTTGGGGGGGCACAGCACAATCCCACACCCCAGTCACTGTGCCCCTACTGGGGGAAGGGGGGGCTGTTTAAGGGGGGGAGGGTCTTGTGTTGTGTGTGTCGTGACCCCCCCCCCCCCCCCCCCCCCGGGGCTTATTTTTGTATCTGTCCTAAAGGTGATTTTGCCATAAAGAGGAGAATTTGGGTGGGTGGCAAGGATGTGGAGGGGCTAGGATGGGAGTGTGGGTTTGTGAGGCCCACCCATAAGAGCTCCCATAATGGCTGCTGGGTCCTAAAGGGATATTAATGGATATTAAGGGGTCCTAATGGGATCCTCAAGGGATCTTAATGGGGTCTTAATGGATCTTAATGGGGTCTTAAAGGATTTTAATGGGGTCCTAATGGGATATTAACAGGTTCCTAATGGGATATTAAAGGGGTCCTAAAGGGATACTATTGCGATATTAATGGGGTCCTAATAGGATCCTAATGGGGTTTTAATGGGATCTTAATGGGGTCCTAATGGGATCCTAATGGGGTTTTAATGAGTTCCTAATGGGATCTTAATGGGATCTTAATAGGATCTTCATGGGATCTTAACAGGATGAGGGGTGAATGGGGACCCAGTGACACAGACAAGGGTGAGCCCTGGCCCCAGTCCCTGCTTCAGGCACTGGGGACCCCAATGCTGGGATTTGGGAGAGGTCCAAAGGGTGCTGGGATGGGTGTTGGGAGCTGGGATGGGTGCTTGGTGCTGGGATGGATACTGCCTTGGAGCTTGTGAGGTCCTAAAGGAAGATCTCAAGCCTGGAAGTGGGAAGTGAGGGTGCTGGGACCCTGGGATAGGCTAGATGGAGAAGGATGGATGGGGCTTGGAGCAACCTGGTCTAATGGAAGCTGTTCCCCCTCCCTCTTCATGCCATGTTTTAATGGTGGGGCAGTGATTGTACTTGATGCTCCTGAAGGTCTTTCCCAACCTGGTTGATTCCCTGATTCCCAGCTCCCGCTTCCCACTGTTCCCTGCCCTCTGTCCCTCATCCCCACCCCTCCCCATGGACCAGAAAAAGAGGTGGGCATGCAAAGCATCCTCTCTATGGGAAAATAAGGCAACTTTACTGAAGGTCAAGCCACCTGCAAGCGATGGCACTCCTCAAGTCTTCTCCCCCCTTAGAGCCTGCAGCAAGTCCTGCATCCGAGTGATGAATTCCAACAGCACCCGAACAGGGAAGTAGCAGAAGCCACTGATGCTCGAGGCCGTGGGTGCAGGCATTGTCTCCTGGACGGGGGTATGGGAGATGTGCTGGTGGCTCCATGTTGGGGGCGTCGCGAAGGCGGCCGCGGAGCGGAATGTCCTCAGCTGGTAGAGGATCCACTCATGGAAGTGCTGCGTCGAGGTGTAGACCCCCGGTTTCTTGGCCCTGGCGCAGCCGCGGCCCCAACTCGTCAGCCCCACAACCCAGTAGAAGTTGGCTCGCTTGTCCCGGCACATGAGGGGACCGCCGCTGTCACCCTATGGAGGAGAAGGAGCGGGGATGGGGATGGGTCGCCATGGCAATGCCGGAGGGGACCACCACTGTCAGCCTATGGGGATGGAAGGGTTCTCCTTCATCATTTGGGTGTGGAGAGGGATCTTCAGCATGAATGGGAGCCATAGGACGAGGGCTGATGGCATCCAACTGGAACAGGGGAGTTTGGGTTGGAGATAAAGAGAAGTTGTTCCCTATGAGGGTGGTGGGACACTGGCATGGATAGGATGGAGAAGGATGGATGGGGCTTGGGGCAATCTGGTCTAATGGAAGGCGTCCCTGCTCCTTGCTTAGAACTGGATGCTTTAAGCTCCTTCCCAACCTAAGCCATTCCATGAATCCATACTCATGACATGGTTTAGTGGTGGAATCTCAATGCTGTTAAGGCTCCAAGCTCTATGGTCCCTGCGTAGGGATGATGCTCTTCTGAAGCTGGGATAAAGGGGGATGCAGAGCAAGGCCCTGCAGATGGGAGAGGAGAAGGGAGCCCCAGTGGCACATCCCTACCTGGCAGGTGTCGATACCACCCTGCGGGTACCCAGCACAGAGGTTGTGGCTCTTGATGGCCCCTCGGTACCATTGGCTGCTATTGCAGAGCTTGACATCGATGAGGCGGACCTTGGCCTCCTGCAGGGCTGATGGGGACGATGCCCCTGCTGTGGGGAAACAAAGGGGTTCAGGATTAGGGAAACAAAGGATGGATTTGGGGGTATTGGGGGATAAGAAGCTCAACGGAAGCCATCAACAGCGCCCTATGGCCTGGGCTGCGTCCCCTTTGCTCTGCATCCTCAACGTAAGGAGGACATGGAGGGACCTTCAGCGATGGGGCAAGGGGTGATGGGTTCCAACTGAAGCAGGGATGCTC
The DNA here is from genome assembly GCF_033815535.1 of Pezoporus flaviventris. Taxonomy (NCBI): domain Eukaryota; kingdom Metazoa; phylum Chordata; class Aves; order Psittaciformes; family Psittacidae; genus Pezoporus; species Pezoporus flaviventris. Next base: position 213,423 of record NW_026892609.1, on the reverse strand, counting down.
AGGTTGGAGAGAAGGAAACGGTGGGACACTGGGATGGGCTGGATGGAGAAGGCTGGCGTGCTCCATCCCCAGTCGGAGCAACCTCCAATAGACCTGGATGAGCTTTACCCTCCCTTCCATCCCATTCCATGAATCCATGACCTGTCATTCCAAGGCCAATGGAGCCGTCGGGCACTCACTTCTGGCCTCCCTCGCGCCCCATCCGCTGATGAAGCATTCGGAGAGCTGGGATTGCCTGAGCGTCGCATCGGGCAGGCAAGCGAGCTGCACGTGGTACCCGCACTGCACCGGCTGGTCCAGCTCCAGCAAGGCGATGTCAAAGCCACCAGAGATGCCGGTGTAATATTCATGGACCACGACGTGCCGGATCCCACGCTTCTGGGTCTCGGAATTGGCCCAAGCCAGGTCTGTGACTCCGACCATCACGAACCAATCCGTGGTGAAGCTGGGAGGGAGTGGAAGAGCAGGGATTAGAGCCATTGGACAAGGGGTGATGGGTTCCCACTGGGAATTGCAGGGTGGAGATAGGGAAGGAATTTCCTATGAGGGCACTGGGGTACTGGGATGGGATGGATTGGAGAAGGTTTGGATGCTCCATCCCTGGCAGTGCTCAAGGCCAGCTTGGAGCAAGCTGCTCTATGGAAGGCATCCCTGCCCATGGCAAGGGCTTGGAAGTGGATGATCCCAAGCTCCTTTCCAACCCAGCCCATTCCATGATCCATTCCATTCCATCCCATTCCATTCCGTCTCATTCCATGCCATTCCATTCCATTCTATGGAGAAGAGGGGTGGGAAGGAGCAACATTCCTGCTGCTTCCCAAAGGAAAGCACTGCCCCAGCGTGCCTCAGGCTCAAGGGCTGTCAAGTTGGAAGCAGCCTTCTCCCGAGCGCTCTTCCCAGTGCATCCAGGATGGGGAAGGGGACGGGATTGGAGCTGCTCCTTGGCTATTCCCTATGGCTGGAATCCCTTCTCCCCCTTACTTTTGCCCGACGAAGCAGTGAGCGGCTGTGAGGACCCACTGGGGGGTGATGAGAGACCCCCCGCAGATGTGTGAAGAGCCGCTGGCTGTGGGGACCTGGATGCTGACCATCCATGGCCAGGCGCCCTGCTGCGCATCCACGCCTCCGACGATGCGCGACATCCCATAGTAATCAGCCATGGGACGGGTACCGCAGGTCCCTCTGGAAGCAGAAGCCCAACATTTGATGGTTAGGGATGAAGGGCAAGCATCGTCCCACCCATAGGGTGCTGCAGGGAGAAGAGACCCTATGGGGTGCCCCATAGCTGCACTGTGCCACTGCATGGGGTGATGGCAAGGAAGTGGTGCTCCCCAGTCCCACCACCCCATTGGTGTGACCATGGTTGGGAGCAGCAGTATCTCCCTATGGAATACCGGGAGCCCCAGAGCCTGGTGCTACTCACCCACAGCTGTCCCAGGAGCCATGCACCAGCCAGGCCAATGCCAGCAGGATGAGGACACGGAGCAAAGCCTTTGCTGCCATTGCTGCTAAGGGTGACACCAAGGAGCTGCCACCGAGGAGCTGCAACCAAGGAGCTGCAACCGAGGAGCTGCTACCAAGGAGCTGCTACCAAAGAGCTGCTACCAAAGAGCTGCAACCGAGGAGCTGCTACCAAGGAGCTGCTACCAAGGAGCTGCTACCAAAGAGCTGCAACCGAGGAGCTGCTACCAAGGAGCTGCTACCAAGGAGCTGCTACCAAAGAGCTGCAACCGAGGAGCTGCTACCAAGGAGCTGCTACCAAGGAGCTGCCACCAAGGAGCTGCTACCAAGGAGCTGCCACCAAGGAGCTGCAACCAAGGAGCTGCTACCAAGGAGCTGCCACCAAGGAGCTGCAACCACAACTGTGCCCAAAGTGCAACTGCCCCAGGGATATGGGTGCTGGATGCAGGTCCCTTGGTGCTGGGGCTGATGTCACAGAGATGCAGGTTCCATGGGGCAGGTTCCATAGCGGGGCGGGAGGTGGGTCCAACGCGGGGTCCATCAGGGGTTCTGTGAGGGGGGCATGGGGACATGGGGGTGGTTCTGATGGGCTTGGGGTGATCTGAATCCTTATGGGATGCTCTGGAGCTCTGTGGAATGCTCTGGAGCCCTGTGGGATGCTCTGCTTGTGGGATGCTGTGAATCCCTGTGGGATGCTCTGAACCCCTATTGGATACTCTGCTTGCGGGATGCTGTGAATCCCTATGGGACTGGAGCTCTGTGGGATGCTCTGGAGCCCTGTTGGATTCTCTGAATCCCTATGGGATGCTCTGCTTGTGGGATGCTCTGGAGCTCCCTTGTGCCACTAGCTCCTTCCTAAGATCCATACACCAGAGAACATCCACACTGCAGCACAGAGGTGTGGGATCATGGATTCATGGAATCACAGAGTCATGGAATGGGTTAGGTTGAAGGCATCTTAAAGCTCATCCAGCTCCAATCTCTGCCATGGGCAGGGACACCTTCTATAGAGCAGGACGCTCCAAGCCGCATCCAACCATGCCCGCTTCCAGGAACACCCCACAAACGCCATTCCTTCTGCCCCAGTCCCTTTCCAATCCCTTCTTTTCCCCAAACACCCCCCCTCCCCCCATGCCCCCCAAATTCCATGGATTTGGCACCATTTGAACTCCCAACTCCCCTCCAAAGCTGGCTTTTAACAATAACCTGGGCCCCATTCCACCTCTTCTTGGCCCAAAGCAGAGGCTGGGAAGCTGCTTCTGGGGCAGCAACCATGTCCTTGGATCCACGCCTGCACAGAGGCTCCTGCTGCCGGATCCCACTTTCAGGCTCTGCGATTTAAGGACAACCCCTTCACCGCTCCTTTCCCCCCAAAACCCGGGATTTTGGGTGCTTTCCAGGGGAAAAAAGTGGCGGTTTTGGGATCAATGTGGGATAAATCCTCACCAGGGAACTTGCTCACCAGGGAAAGTCGCTCACCCTACAAACGCCGGCCTGCTCGGCAGCAGCTACAGCAGCCTGCCTGCTTCAGCAGCAACCATTAATACCTCCCAGAAACCGCACTTTTGCATTAACCCTTTCATGTCCGAAATGTTAAATTGCTACCCGTTAAAAACTTTTACATGAACCCGACAACAACAACAAAAAAATACACAGAACACCGTCTGCCCTCAACACACACACACACACGTATGGGATTCCACAATCACGCTCAACACAACTACAATATTTGAAGCACAAAATGCAGACAATCGTTATTCCCACTACAGTCCCATGTACAGAACGTGGCACAAGGATCCTGTGGAGAATAACAGCAAACCAGCTCCGAGAAGCATCATTGCAGTGCGAGGTGGCAGGCTCAACCTTAGCCGGCATCCCTGCAGAGGCTCTGCCTCCCCCACAGAGCATGAGGCTTGGGCTTTTATACTGACCAAAATGCACACTCATTCTGACACAGGTGGCCAGCCTATGTTGGAAGAAGTGGCCAGCAATATCTATAAAGGTCTCCAAAGGTCGATAGAAACCTGGACGTACTTTTTTTTTTTTTTTTTTTTTTTTACTTTAACGTAAAAAAGGTTGCTCCCTTCACTTTAAGGAGGACTGAAAACATCCATAAAACGAAAGCCCTAGGCTCAAATTTCAATTCATTCAATCACTGACAAGGGGGGTGTCCTGGGGCGGTGCTGACTCTTTCCAGGGTTTCACCCATTGAGCTGGCACCCACCACAGACCGGAATCTGTAATTACACACATATATCCTCGACCAGTTAGTTTTACTTCCACAGGACCTTTCCAAATGCCGGTTTCCAAATCCTTGTACTGGACCAGGATACCTGGAGTTTTAGTCATATAACCTGAACTTAATGCCTGACCATGTATTATAGCAGGGGGGTCATTAAAGTCTCCTGTCAATAGCACAAAATTCATAACATTTACAGCTTTCTGCATATGTTATGAATTTCTGTATAGGGGGAGGGAAAGAAGGGGGGGAGTGAGTGAACGAGTTACCTGACTGGGTTTAAACCACGACACCTTGCTACCAGTGTACGTCCTTCTTCCCCCATTTTTTGTTTTTTCCAACAACTGTTTCAAAGTTTGATGTGTTCATTCAATAATAGCTTGTCCTGTAAGAGAATAGTGTCAATAGTAACATGGACATATTTCAATTTCCCAGAAGAGGGTACATGAGTCACATCCATTTGCCAAAGCTGAATAGACTGGAGGCCTCGAGGGTTGATTCCAGGGCCTATACCTACTGCTTGGCCTTGACAATCGGGACAAGATTGCACAATGCCTCGGGCATCTGTTAGGGACAGTCCAAACTGTCAAACTAACATTTTTGCTGATTGATGGAAGAATGCATGGGGTGCTTGAGCTTTTGAAAGATATTTACAGAGGGTCCTGCCCATGCTGGGGCAACTAATTTATCCACTTTGTTATTGCCTTCACTAAGGCTTCCTGGAAGGCCTGAATGACTGCGAATATGCATCATAAAATATGTACATTTACGAGTATTCACAAGATGTAATAATGTTTTTAACAAGATTCACAACCTGTGATTAGCAACTTCTTGTAAAATTGCCCTTTCTATGCATTGAACAATGCCTACAACATATAAAGAATGGCAGACAACATTAAGAGGGGTGTCAGGCCGTCGTTGAAATACTGCAATAACAGCACATAGCTCTAGTGTTTGTAGTGAATTCTAACTTTTTGAGGCCTAATTTCAGTTCCGGAAATGATCCACCCCAGATATTTCTAAGGGGCTTCACGTTGCACCTTGTCTGGTGCAATTATCAGTCCTGCTTTCGCTAATTCTGATTGTAGCAGGTAGAGGAGATGGTCCTTGTTTAAATCTTTGCCTGCAATTAGGATATCATCCATATAGTGATAGATAACCAGGAGCCTCAACTCAGAGTGACAAGAGCCACCAAGGGAGCCTCAAGTCCTCGACAGGACCCGCCCAGGAGCCGGCAGCTCAGCTGACACCAGCAGCTGACTCACAGGGGGCAGAGCCAGGAGGAACCACAGCAGATTTAAACCAGGCATCACCAACCATTGCCGGTCAATTGCTGAGGTAAGTAGCTCGAGAGAGGATGCCTTCAACAACTGAGCGGGGGGGAGATCAGCATCCAGGAGCCTCAACTCAGAGCGACAAGAGCCACCGAGGGAGCCTCAAGTCCTTGACAGGACCCCCCAGGAGCTGGCAGCTCAGCTGATGCGAGCATCTGACTCAAAGGGGGCGGAGCCAGGAGGAACGGCACCATCCCTGACTGGTTAAAATCCTGCCCCAGGGAGCGCGAGCGACCAGGAGCACAGAGAACAGAGAGGGCAAACAGTACGGGTCGAGGTAGTTCACACGGGCAGGCGAGCGGGATGGTGAGCACTCGTCGTATGACCAGGGCCTGGTCCAGGAGCTCTGCTCTGCCTGCCCCAGCGGTGGCCAGCACAGGCACCCAGACAGAGCCAATGAGAGGGGAGGCTGCAGTGCAGAGCTCGGAGTGTAGAGAGTGCCTGCACTGGTCTTGTGAGGGGAGGGTGCACAGTGGGCAGGGGCGCACTCGGTGCTCCCTGGTGGAGGTCCTCCTGCAGGAGGTGGCTGAGCTGAGGGATGCTGTCAATAGGCGGCAAGATGTCAGGGCAGCTGAGAGTAAGCAGGAATGCTTGCTCCTGGCCCAAACTGTGCAGGGGCCTTGAGCTTCACCTCTACCTCATGAAGGAAAGAAGGAGGCCGTTAACCTGGGAAGCTGGGAATTAGTGACAAAAAAAAAAAACAACAAAAAGAAGAAGGAAAAGGACAGCCAAAAGCAAGGGGCTTCGCCCTAAATCCCCTGTCCCCACGCAGAACTGCTTTGATGTCCTGCAGGGGGCTAATGAGGAAACGCACTCGCACCATGAACAGCCGGCTAATGCCCTGGTAAAGAAGATCTCTACTGGTACTGCTAGGAAAAAGCATAATAGTAGGGAACTCTACACTGAAAGGGACAGAAGCTCTCATCTGCCGTCCAGACCCCGTCTCAAGGGAGGTGTGTTGCCTACCGGTGGCACGGATCAGGGATGTGGCAGAGAGGCTGCCTGCTCTAGTAAGTCCCACGGACTATTACCCACTTCTGGTGATATATGTGGGTGCTAGGGATGTAGACAGTAGTAGCCTGGGGAACATAAAGAAGGACTACAGAGCCCTGGGGGAGGTGGTTAGGGGCTCTGGAGCCCAGGCAGTCTCTTTGTCAATTCTCCAGGATACAGGGGAGGACCTAAAAAAAGCTAGGAGGATTAGCCAGGTTAATAACTGCTTAAAAGGGTGGTGTCATAGTCAGGGGTTTGGGTGTCTTGAACACGGGACCCAAGTTTGTAGGCCAGGTCTAGTGGGGGCTGGTGGAGCTGGTCTAATGATAAAGAAGGGAAAGAATAGTTTTGGTAGGAGGCTTGCCAGGCTGGTCAAGGAGGTTTTAAACTAGATGTGTTGGGGGAGGGGGGCATCATTCCATCCCAACACACCCAGTCAGTTGCCAGAACCTATAATAAATGCTTGGAGCAATGTAGAGATATCCCAGCCACTCCAGCCAGTGATCCGGCTTCATTTGGAGCTCAGCTCAGATGCTCCTATACAAATGCACGGAGCATAGGGAACAAACAAGAGGAGTTAGAGATGTGTGCACGTCTACGGGGGTATGATATAATGGGCGTCGCAGAAACATGGTGGGATGGCTCCTATGACTGGAGTGTTGGAATGGAAGGTTACAGGCTTTTTAGAAAACACAGGCCTGGCAGGCGGGGAGGGGGAGTTGCCCTTTATGTTAGGGATAGGCTGGAGAGTATGGAACTCTGTCTGGGGACAGGTGAGCAGTCCACAGAGAGTTTGTGGGTCAGGGTTAAAGGGAATATAGCTATGGGAGACATTACTGTGGGGATCTGTTACAGACCACCTGATCAAGGAGAACCTGCGGATGAAGCACTCTATAGACGGATAGCAAAAGCCTCACGCTCACAGGCCCTTGTTCTCATGGGTGACTTCAACCACCCTGACATCTGTTGGAAGGACGGTACAGCCTGCCACAAGCAATCCAGCAGGTTCCTCGATTGTGTAGAAGACAGCTTCCTTCTGCAAGTAATAGAGGAGCCAACAAGGAGAGGTGCCATGCTTGACCTCGTGCTCACCAACAGGGAAGGGCTCATTGGAAATGTGATGCTCCAGACAAGCCTTGGATGCAGCGATCATGAGATGGTCAAATTTGAGATCCTCAGGACAGTGAGAAGAGCTTGCAGCAAGCTCACTGCCCTGGACTTCAAAAGAGCAGACTTTGGCCTCTTCAGGAACCTGCTTAGTAAGGCTCCATGGGATATAGCCCTAGAGGGCAGGGGGGCCCTCTCTTGGTTGATATTCAAGGATCACCTGCTACAAGCTCAGGAGTGTTGCAACCCAACCAGAAGGAAGTGCAGCAGGAGGGCCAGGAAACCTGATTGGATGAATAAGGAGCTCCTGAGGAAAATTCAAATGGAAAAAGAGGCCTTATAGTAAGTGGAAGCAAGGACAGGCGGCCTGGGAAGAGTACAGGGATGTTGTCTGGGAAGCTAGGGACCAGGTTAGGAAAGCAAAGGCTCAGTTAGAATTAAACTTAGTTAGAGGAATTAAAGATAACAGGAAGGGATTCTACAGGTATGTATCAAATAAAAGACAGACTCGGGAGAATGTAGGCCCCCTCAGGAAGCTCTCAGGAGAACTGGCTACACAGGATTTACAGAAGGCTGAGGTTCTGAACGACTTCTTTGCCTCGGTCTTCACTGGCAAAGGCTCTGACCACACCACCCAAGTCTTGGAAGGCAGATGCAGGGACTGTGAGAATGAAGACCTTGTGCCCACTGTAGGAGAGGAACTGGTTTGAGACCATCTTAAAAATCTGAACGTGCACAAGTCCATGGGTCCTGATGAGATCCATCTGAGGGTCCTGAAGGAGCTGGCGAATGAAGTTGTGAAGCTGCTGGCCATCATATTTGAGAAATCATGGCAGTCAGGTGAAGTTCCCGACAACTGGAAAAAGGGAAATATAACCCCCATTTTCAAGAAGGGGAAAATGGATGACCCAGGGAATTACAGAGCAGTCAGTCTCACCTCTGTGCCTGGCAAAATCTTGGAGCAGATTCTCCTGGAAGGCATGCTAAGGCACATGAAAATCAACAAGGTGCTTGGTGACAGCCAGCATGGCTTCACTAAGGGGAAATCCCGCCTGACCTATTTGGTGGCCTTCTATGATGGGGCCACAGAACTGATAGACAGGGGTAGAGCAGTTGATGTCATCTACCTGGACTTGTGTAAAGCGTTCGACACTGTCCCACACGACATCCTTGTCTCTAAATTGGAGAGACATCAATTTGATGGATGGACCACTCGGTGGATAAAGAACTGGCTGGATGGCCTCACGCAAAGAGTTGTGGTCAATGGCTCAATGTCCAGCTGGAGGCCAGTAACGAGTGGCGTCCCTCAGGGATCGGTGTTGGGACCGGGTTTGTTTAACATCTTCATCGCTGACATGGACAGTGGGATCGAGTGCGCCCTCAGCAAGTTTGCAGATGACACCAAGCTGTGTGGTTCGGTTGATACCCTGGAGGGAAGGAATGCTATCCAGAGGGACCTTGACACGCTTGTGAGGTGGGCTGATGCCAACCTCATGAGGTTTAACCATTCCAAGTGAAAGGTCCTACACCTGGGTCGCAGCAATCCCAGGCACAGCTACAGGTTGGGCAGAGAAGAGATTCAGAGCAGCTCTGCAGAGAAGGACTTGGGGGTGTTGGTTGATGAGAAAATGAACATAGGCCAGCAGTGTGTGCTTGCAGCCCAGAAAGCCAACCGTATCCTGGGCTGCATCAAAAGGAGCGTGACCAGCAGGTCGATGGAGGTGATCCTGCCCCTCTACTCTGCTCTTGTGAGACCTCACCTGGAGTATTGTGTGCAGTTCTGGTGTCCTCAACATAAAAAGGACATGGACCTGTTGGAACAAGTCCAGAGGAGGCCACGAGGGTGATCAGGGGACTGGAGCACCTCCCGTATGAAGACAGGCTGAGGAAGTTGGGGCTGTTCAGCCTGGAGAAGAGAAGGCTGTGTGGAGACCTCATAGCAGCCTTCCAGTATCTGAAGGGGGCCTATAGGGATGCTTGGGAGGGACTCTTCATTAGGGACTGTAGTGATGGACAAGGGGTAACGGGTTAAAACTTAAACAGGGGAAGTTTAGATTGGATATAAGGAGGAAATTCTTTCCTGTTAGGGTGGTGAGGCACTGGAATAGATTGTGAATGCTCCATCTTTGGCAGTGTTCAAGACCAGCTTGGATGAGGCCTTGGGTGATATGTTTTAGTGTGAGGTGTCCCTGCCCATGGCAGAGGGATTGGAACTAGATGATGTTAAGGTCCTTTCCAACCCTAACTATTTTATGATTCTATGATTCTATAACAGATTTTTGCAGTTTTTGTCAGATTGGTTGCAATGCCCAGGCAACATACAGTTGACAAATAACAGGAGAATTTTCATACCTTGAGGTAAAACAACTCATTCATATCTCTTAGCAGGCTCTCCTTTGTTAATTTCTGGGACAGAGTAAGCAAATTTTTCATAATCGCTTGGGTTTAGAGGAATTGTGAAAAAACAGTCTTTAAAATCAATGATTATTAAATCCCAATCCTGAGGTATCATTGAAGGGCTAGGCAAGCCCTCTTGGCTCTTCGGTGGTGGGATCAGAGGCCAAATGTTCGTGCTCTAATCACTGTGCTGCTGGGCAGAAAAGGGCAAACTCCACAGAGGTTGCATTCAAATGCACTTTCTTGTATGAAAGTGAGCAGTGACAGCACTGATAGAGGTGCCCTTGCAAACCTGACTGTGTGCTGAAGATCCCCAGCACCAGCTTTCTCTCGGGGCTCTTCAGCTGTGTGAGCAGAGGCCTAAAGTTCATGCCCTATGCACTGTGCTGCTGGGCAGACGAGAGCGAGCTCCGGAGAGTTACGATTCAAGTAGTCTTTTCGGTATGAAACCGAGGATTGAGAGCAATGATGGCGACACCGTTGTAAAGCTGCCTGTGTGCTGAAGAGGCCCAGCACCAGCATTCCCTCCTGGCTCTTCGGCTGTGGGAGCAGAGGCCAAATGTTTGTTCTCTCCTCACTGTGCTGCTGGGGCCCCTAGAGCAAGCTCCAGAGAGGTTGTGTTCAAATGCACTTTCAGGTATGAAAGTGAGCAGTGACAGCAATGATGGTGGCACCATTGAGAAGGTGACCGTATGCTGAAGGGGCCCAGCAGCAGCTTTCCCTTCTGGCTCTTCGGCTGTGAGAACAGAGGCCAAACGTTCATGCTCTACTTACTGCACTGCTTGGCGGCTGAAAGCAAGCTCCGGAGAGGTTGCATTCAAATGGACTTTTAGGTATGAAACGGAGGAATGACTGCAATGATGCTGACACCGTCACAAAGCTGACTATGTCCTGAAGTGGCCCAGCACCAGCTTTCGCTCCTGGCTCTTCGACTGTGGGAGCAGAGGGCAAACATTTGTGCTCTACTCACTGTGATACTGGGCAGCCGAGAGCGAGATCCGGATAGGTTGCATTCAAATGCACTTTTAGGTTTGAAACCGAGGAGTAACTGCAATGTTAGTGAGGCCGCTGCAAAGATGACTGTGCTCTGAAGATGCCCGGCACCACCTTTCCCTCCTGGCCAAACGTTCGTGCTCTACTAACTGTGCTGCTGGGCAGCCGAGAGAGACCACCAGCGAAGTTGGATTCTAATGAATTTATAGGTATGAAACCGATTAAAGACTGCAATGATGGAGCACAGTTTCAAAGCTGACTGTGTGCTGAAGAACCCCAGCACCAGCTTTCCCTGCTGGTTCTTTGGCTGTGGGAGCAGAGGCCAAACGTTCGTGCTCTACTCACTGTGCTGCTGGAGAGCTGAGAGCGACCACCCAAGAATTTGTATTCAAATGGACTTTTAGGTATGAAACCGAGGAGAGACTGCAATCATGGTGACCCTGTTGCAAAGCTGACTGTGTGCTGAAGACGCCCAGCACCAGCTTTCCCTCCTGGCTCTTCTGCTGTGGGAGAAGAGGCCAAACGTTCATTCTGTGCTCACTGTGTTGCTGCGAAGCAGAGAGCAGGCTCTGGAGAGATTGCATTCAAATGCTTTTCATGTATGAAAGTGAGCAGTGAAAGCAATGATGGAGGCACCGATGCAAAGCTGAGTGTGTGCTGAACTGGCCCAGCACCAGCTTTCCCTGCTGGCTCTTCTGCTGTGGGAGCAGAGGCCAAACATTCATGCTCTACTCAGTGTGTTGCTGGGCAGCAGAGTGCAGAATCCGGAGAGGTTGCTTTCAAATGCACTTTCATGTATGACAGTGAGCAGTGAAAGCAATGATGGAGGCACTGTTCCAAAGCTGCCTGTGTGCTGAAGAGGCTCAGCACCAGCTTTCCCTTCTGGCTCTTTTGCTGTGGGAGCAGAGGCCAAACGTTCATTCTGTGCTGTGTTGCTGCGAAGCAGAGAGCAGGCTCTGTAGAGACTGCATTCAAATGCTTTTCATGCATGAAAGTGAGCAGTGAAAGCAATGATGGAGGCACTGTTGCAAAGCTGACTGTGTTCTGAAGTGGCCCAGCATCAGCTTTTCCTCCTGGCTCTTCTGCTGTGGGAGCAGAGGCCAAACGTTCGTGCTCTACTCGCAGTGCTGCTGGGCAGCTGAGAGTGACCACCCGAGAATTTGTATTCAAATAGACTTTTAGGTATTAAACCGAGGAGAGACTGCAGTGATGGTGACTCTGTTGCAAAGCTGCCTGTGTGCTGAAGAGTCTCAGCACCAGCTTTCCCTCCTGGCTCTTCTGCTGTGGTAGCAGAGACCAAACGTTCGTGGTCTACTCACTGTGCTGCTGGGCAGCTGAGAGCGACCACCTGAGAATTTGTATTCAAATGGACTTTTAGGTATTAAACCGAGGAGAGACGGCAATTATGGTGATGTTATCAATAATGTAGCCAATTTCGTTTTAAAGTATAAATTTTATTAAACTGAGTAAGCGATAGCAGATAAAACAGCGCTGGGTGCGCCGGGGAGTCCTCTGCTCCGCTCAAGATGCACACGCAGTCTCTGGGAGGTGGTCATTTATTTTTTTCGGTTCAAGGCCCCAGCCAATCCTGTCGCCTCTCCTCACTCGGATGTTGACATGGCTCTTCCCCATTGGTTCCCTTTGTTGCAGGGGTCTCATTCCTGAGAAGTTTCGGGAAGTTTTGAGAAGCTCCCAGAGGCTTCGAGAAGCGTCCACTGCCAGCTTCCTCACCGTCGCAGCCCCCTCCCCTCAAGCGTTGCAACAAGACACCACTTCGAGCCACCCAGCCCCCCTTTTCTCTCTCACAATCCTGTGCAACAATACAACTGACCTCCCCCCCATTACTTGCAGAGTACAACAGTTACAGAATCAAAAAGGAGTATTGTTTCACATAATGACAGCCACAGAGAGCCTCCCTCCCCCCAAACTTCTTGATGAACAAACCCCACACATTACAATTTTCCCCCTTTTTCTTTTCATCATTTTTGTTCATCAAATCGTTTTAACACATCTTGGCTTAACAGCAATGAATTTTCTTGTTCTACAGTTTCATATTTCGTTCCTATCGGCATTAGGTGAACTGCTTAGAGTCTACCTCGTGCAATTTCTAATATTTTATTAAAAATAAATGGTCCAAATGTTAATCCCAATATAATTAGTATCAGGGGACCTGCTATTGTTGACGGTAAGGTTGTAAGCCAGGAGGATTGACTAAACCAAGATTCATACCAACTGCGTTGTGCCTCTCGTTCTTTTCGCCTTTTTTCCAGTCCTTCTTGAAGTTTGGTCACAGTATCCTGTACCACCCCTGTGTGATCTGTGTATACACAGCACTCTTCCTTAAGTGCTGCACATACCCCTCCTTGTTGTAAATACATTAAATCTAGTCCTCTTCAGTTTTGTAAGACCACTTCTGACAGCGACCTAACAGATTTCTCTAAAGCCGCTATTGATTGTTCAATTCTTACGAGGTCCTCGTCTACTGCTATCCTCAGTGCTTTAAATTCTTGGCTTTGTTGTATCAATGAGGTTACTCCTGTGCCTACTCCCACACCCCCCAAGATCATTAAAGTGGCTATTGTTAATGCCGTGAATGGCTCTCGTTTAGTCAGGTGGTGTCCCTGAGTAATTTATGCATCGTAAATAAAGTTCTCAGGGTGATAAAAAATTTTAGGGACTATTGTTACTTGAATACAAAAGTCTGAGGATTCATTAAATGTTTTAATGACAGGCAAGGTGTAACTCCTATAGCGGAGCAAACCCACTTGGTGTTATCAGCTGGTACTAACCATTTTGCAGGTTTCTCGGGTCTTTTTGACCCTATTTTATCAATATTGGCACATAACCTCTTTTTGTGTTCTGGAATTTTTCCTATGCACAGGCCTTTTCCCGTCACTTGGGTTAAGGTGATTCCTGGTTTTTCTGTGTCCCACATACACTGTGCCGGGTTAGTACCATTTAGGCATTTAGGTTTCTTAGTTACTCCAACAGCCTCATAAAAGGGTGGTTTCACCCCATAACACAACCAACAGTGTTCCGTAAGATTTGGATTGATTTTGTTCAACACCAAGTAACTAGCATGCATTAACTTCCAAAGGGGATTAATTTCAGGGGTTTCGTTAGGGGTTGGGTTATTCCCAAGGGTTTCATCAGGAGTTTGGGTGATTCGAGTAATCTTCATTTCAGGAGTTATCCTTATATTGTCTGTTTTAGGAATTCTTGTTGTACTATCCATTGTTCTTTCGGCCAAATCATCAGTTAATATCTGGTTAGGGTCTACCGGCAGTGGATCATTTGGGACTACTTCCTTTTTTATGAGAATTAAACCGCCCTTATCTGTCCCTGGTTCTGTATACCTCACTCCCCACACTCTTCCAATTATCCATCCTACGTCTTCAGGGCTGGTGACATTTAAGAAGAGGTATTTGCAGTTTCCACGTCCTCCCCACCCTTGTGGTGGTCTGCACCCATATGGACCCCACTGAACCTTTAGGTACTTGTCTATACCACTACCCGGTATCCAACCAGGGGCTATAGTCTCACAACCCCAATAACTGCAGTAATATTGATTAGGGTAGTTACAATATCCCTTTCCAGGGTTCGAACTAGGGCACATATAGAATCCCAGGTATTCCCAGCGTTGGGGTCTCGGGACAAGCTGACATAGGGTAGCATTGAAGCTTGGTTCTCCCGGTGTTATTTGGGTTGCGATAACCTGTTGGTCCTCAGATCGGAGTAGGGTCCACTTAAACGGTTGGTGGGGTTGGTAGTTAATTCCCTTAGCCCATGTTTGTGGTATACATATTATAAGTAGAATAAGCAGTATGTCTAGGATGTGCCAAAAAGGGTGGATTTTTTTCCATTTCTTTGTTGTTAATAGTTTTGGATCAATTATACCAATATTATCCCTCCAATTAGAACCTTGGATATACTTTTTATAAGGGACTTTCAAGTCCCTTTGGGCATTGAGGCGGTTCTTCCAGTACTCCCGTATAGCTCTAATGACAAGAGTCAGCTCTCCACAGTATTTTACCTCTCTACCTCGCTCGCTGACTCGGTTGCTTCGAGCCACGAGGGATAACATCTTCTCGGTAGCAGGGGTAGTCTTCAGGAGAGGGAGTGCTATTTCGGGTGTTTGCCTCCGTTTATATAGTTCCCTTACCTGGTTCCTTTTTGGAATAATATTTTGATAGATTCAATTTATATATATATATATATATATATATATATATATATATATATATATATAACTTAATGTATTCTATTACCACCGTTCTCGGCACTCTTACAGACAACCGATTTCACACCAATCTCAAAATGTTATTACTGTTATTACGTACCCCAGTCCCCTTTATGTCCATTTAAACCTTCTTGAGGGTGACTTTCAGATCTCCAGGTGGGCTCACAACTTCCCAAGACTGGTCCGAGTCTCAGATAGGTCCTTTTGCACGTCTCGCATGAGTCCAACCCTTCTCTGCCCTCCGGATGGCAGTTTCTGTGGTGAGTAAAACAAGATAGGGTCCTTCCCAATGAGGGATTAGTGGGGATTCCTTCCAAGTTTTAATTAGTACCTTATCCCCTGGTTTTATAGAATGAATGTGCATATTTAAAGGAGGTCGTTGAGATATCATACCTCGTTTACGTAACTCCTCTCTTCGTTTGGTTAGATGAATTAGGTATGGTCTCAACATTATGTCTTCAATTATTGGATGTTCAACTAGCATTTCCATATTATAAGGCATACCATATAACATTTCAAAGGGAGAAACTCCCAAATCGGACCTGGGTTGTGTTCTGATGTTTAACAAAGCTAGTAGTAGACATTTAGTCCAGGAGAGTTTTGTTTCTATCATGATTTTAGTTAATTGTTTCTTGATTTCTCCATTCATTCTTTTCACCCGTCCTGGGCTTTGGGGATGCCAAGGGGTGTGATACTCCCATTTTATGCCCAGTTGATTCATTGTTTCCCTAATTACCTTTGAAGTAAAATGTGGGCCTTTGTCTGAGTCTATGGCTTCAACAATTCCATATCTTGGAATTATAAGTTCTAAAAGAATTTTTACCACAGTTCGTGTCATTGCCCGGGAGGTGGGAAATGCCTCTACAAAATGGGTTAGATGATCTACCATCACTAAGATGTATTTGTAGTTACCACTCATAGGCATTTCAGTAAAATCAATCTGTATTCGTGAAAAGGGTCTGACAGGTAATTCGCGACCTCCTGGAATTGTTTTTCGTTGATGTTGTTTGTTTACCCTTTGACAAGTTAAACAGGATCTTACTATTTCCTTTGCTATATCATATATTCCTATACACATATACTGCAGGGCAAATTGGTGGACAAGGGCTTGGGTTCCCCAGTGCGTTTTTTCATGTACTCTCACCATAACTTGGTGAGCTAAAGTCTTTGGGACAACTTGTCTCCCATCTTCTAATTTTCATTTTCCTTGTTGTTCTTCTAGACCCATTTTAGTCAATTTTTCTTTTTCTACTTGAGTAAATTTATGTGCTTCGTTTATTTTTTCAGACTCCATAGAGGAGTTTGGCATTATTCTTACAACCCCCAGAGCTGCCTGTTTTGCCTCCATGTCTGCTAAATTGTTTCCTCTTATCTCAAATGTTGTTCCTTTTTGGTGTCCTTTTATATGGACTACCGCAATGCTTTCAGGTTCTCTCAGGGCTTGGAGGATTCGAATTATTAGGTCTTCATGAATTAAGCCTTTTCCTTGAGAATTTATCAATCCTCTTTCCTCCCAAATTTTTCCAAAAGTATGTACTACACCATATGCATATTTGGAGTCTGTATATATCGTGCCCCGTCTATTCTTCAATAGTTTTAAGGCCTGTAATACTGCATATAGCTCACATGCCTGCGCGGACCAACTGGGGTTCAGGGGTCCCGATTGCACAACATTAATTTTTTTCCCATCTATAATGGCATATCCTGACTTCCTTTTCCCTTCTATCACTCTTGAAGAACCATCTACAAAGAATTTTTCGCCTCCTATTAATTCTTCTTCCTCCAAATCTGGGCGTATTTTTACTTGCTCCTCTATATTATGTATACAATCGTGATAATTCTTGAGTAGATTCCCCATATAAAAATTGGGCAGGGTTTTGGAGGCTCGTGCTTTCTAATTCCAATTTAGGAGAAGAAACTAGAATTCCTTCGTATTTGAGGAGCCTAGTATCAGTAATCCATTTGTCAGCCTTCTGCTGTAGTACTCCCCAAATGTTGTGGGGTTATAATACCTTTAATTCCCCCCCGAATGTGATTTTTCTGGCTTCTTCTACCGGAAGCGCAGTAGCCACCAGGGCTTGTAAGCAGGTTGGCCACCCTCTACTGACTGGATCTAATGATTTTGATAGATATCCTATAGGTTTTTTCCGTCCATCCCAATCCTTTGCCAAAACCACACACCTGGTACCCTCGTCTACATTTACAAACAAATAAAAAGGTCTTTTCAGATCAGGTAAACTTAGGACAGGTGCATTAACTAAATCCTCTTTCAGCTCCAGTAACTGAGTCTTGTCTGATTCGGTCCATTTTAATAGGCCATCTTTGGTTAATTTTGCGTATAAAAACCTTTTTACTATAGTCTTCTGTCCATTGCCTACAATAATCAAGTAAGCCAAGCAATTGCCATACCTGTCTCTTAGTAGCTGGGGCTTTTAGAGATAATACACCAGTAACTCTCTCTGGATCTAGTTTCTTTGTTCCTCTGCTGAGCCAGTGTCCCAGATATTTTACTTCCTCCTCCACAAACTGTAATTTTGATTGAGATACTTTCAACCCTTGTAAACTTAAAAAATTTAATAATCTAATACTCTCTCGACGAACATCCTCCTCTTGTGCTCCCGCTTATAACAGATCATCAACAGATTGTATTAATGTCACACTACTCCCCTTTTCATATTTTTGTAATATATGCTCTAAGGCTTGCCCAAATAGGTTAGGGGATTCTGTGAAGCCCTGAGGGAGAACTGTCCACCTTAATTGCTGCTTCCAATGTGTCTCAGGGTCTTCCCATTCAAAAGCAAAGAAATCTCTACAATCCTCCTGTAAGGGACAAGCCCAAAACACATCTTTTATATCTATTACACTATACCGACAGTCTTTGGGATTTATTTTGCTCAGGATTGTATATGGATTTGCTACTACAGGGAATCTAGAAACTGTTCTTTTATTTATTTCTCTCAAGTCGTGGACCAACCTGTATTTTCCATCTGCCTTTTTCACAGGTAAGATTGGAGTATTAAAAGGGGACATACAGGGCTCCAACAGTCCCTTTTCGAGTAAACGATCTATTTCAGGTTTTAACCCCCATCATCCCTCTTCCGAGAGAGGATATTGTTTGATCCTGACAGGTTTATCCAGGTCTCTAATTATTACTGAAAAGGGTTCGATATCCAATTTTCCTACTGTATCAGGATTATACCATACTTCCGGATTGATCTTTTCTCGGTCTACTAATCGAAGGGAACATAATTTTACTTGCAGTTCCTCATTTTGAACTTGTAGACTAATTCCTAATTCTACCATTAAATCTCTTCCCAAAAGATTGTAGTCTGCCTCAGGTACGAGTAGCAGTGACCCCACCCCAATTTTAGAACTTGTTTCAAACATCACGTCTTTAATTACAGCACCCCAAAGGGTTCCCCTTTTGCCCCTATAACTTGTACAACTTCTGAAGATTTTTTACAGCCCCAAGGAAGTCTTTGAACGGTCGATCGCTCTGCCCCTGAGTCCACGAGGAACTCAATTTCTTGCTGCTGGGGACCCACTTTAAGTTTTATCAAGGGCTCTTTGGTCTCTCGAGTCCCCAGCAGCTAGAGCCCCTGACCTCCTCAGTCCTCCTTCCACATTTTCTCATCAGCTATACGCTTCCTACATTCACGTCTCATGTGGCCTTTACCCCCGCAATAGAAACATATCAGTTGTTCCCTCTCTCTTTCACTGGGAGGGCCTTTGAATCCTCGATCCTGCTTATACTCAGGCTTCCTCCCAGATATTCCCCTTCCAAATTCCTTTTGTCCCTCTCTAACAGCCGCCACTAACATTCGTGTGTGTCTCCTATGGGTTTCTTCTAACACTCTGGCCTGTCTCTTATTTGCCTCTTCTTGTCTTACATATACTTTCTGAGCCTCTCTCAATAATTCATCAAGCCCTCTAGACTGCCAATCATCTAACTTTTCCAATTTTTTCCTAATGTTGATCCATGAACTAGCTACAAATTGGGCCTTAATTAATGCTTGCCCAACCGGCGTGTCGGGGTCTACTCCTGAATATAGCTGGTAACTCTTTCGCAAACGCTCCAGCCATTCTGTGGGAGTTTCATCCTTTTTCTGGTGTTCGCTAAAAGCCTTATTGATATTCTGGCCTCTGGGGACCGAGTCTCTTATACCTTGGATTATTATAGTCCTCAGATCTTGCATATGACCTCTGTGTCTTTCATTTTGGTTATTCCGATTAGGTCTCTGTAGAGGCCATTTTATGTCAGCTGCGGGACCCTGTTGGTGTGGTTGGTCCCATATTCTCATACCGGCTCTCCTGATCATATCCCTCTCCTCGGCTGTAAACAAAATCCCCAGTATCGCCTGCAACTCCTCCCAAGTATATATATTACGCCCTAGGAATTGATCCACTCTCTCTGCAACCCCCAAGGGATCTTCCAGCAAAGTCCCCATTTCTTTCTTAAATTCCCTAGCATCTGCTGAATTTAAGGGTACTGAAACATATCCCATTTCTGGGTGTGCCCCTCCCATTGATATTTCCCTTAAAGGGTATAGCGGGGCTTCAGTCTGTTTCTTACTTTTACTTTGTGTGACCGGTCCCTCGGTCTCAAAAGTATCGGGGGGTGCCTCCAGGTCCTTCGGGGCACTTGGAACGTTAGAGGGAGTCTCGGTGGGGGCGAAGGCTGAGGTGGAGGAGGAAGAGGTATATATGGTGGGGGCGACACGGGAACCTCCTCCTCTGGCCTAGTCTTTTTTTGTCACCCTTTTTCTTTTAAGGGGTATAGATTGGCTCTAGTCTCTGATCCTATCCACAATTGGGCATATTCACTTTCTTCCAAATCAAAAGGCTCTTTCAAGTTGACATAGATATTCAGGGCCTGACATATCCAATTTTCAAAAGACCCATATACTGGCCAATATAGGTGACCAGTCCTAATCTGTTTACCCCCCCATACTTCCATGCAATAATGTATCATTTTTGCCCTGGCTTTCCCTTTTCTAGAGGGATAATCATTCCAATACTTAATCATCAAACCTAAAGGACTATCTGGAGGTATCTGAGGTAACTTTAAGGTCTCCTTAGAACCTCCCATGGGATCAGAACCCTTACTCTTTTTCTGTCCCATCTTCCGGTGTGCCCTGTTTCACTCAGTTTTTCATATGCCCTCTCCTCGCGGCCCAGCCCCTCGTGGGAGATGGGAACTGCACTACTAAGAGGTCCACACTCACTTTGTCCGTACTTGGATGTCTCACTCATGCACACACCGGGATCCCAACCCCAACAGAACAAATCTCAGTTTCGCAATATACTCACGTCTTCGTTTCTGCTGTCTTTGTTCAGGCTTCGTGCACAAAATTAAGGGGCTGCCGGCTTCATCTTTTATCTGCTATCGAATTTTGGGTTTGTCGGTGGAGAAGCTGGCAGAATGAACCACAAACAGGGGGCCACTCCTGAGAGTGGGGCGCCCCCCCCCTAGAATGTGAGTCCCGTCAGAATTTCTCCATCCGAGTCACGGCACCAATTTGTTATCAATAATGTAGCCAATTTCATTTTAAAGTATAAATTTTATTAAACTGAGTAAGCGATAGCAGATAAAACAGCGCTGGGTGCGCCGGGGAGTCCTCCCCTCCGCCCAAGACTCACACGTGGTCTCTGGGAGGTGGTCCTTTATTTTTTTCGATTCAAAGCCCCAGCCAATCCTGTCGCCTCTCCTCACTCGGATGTTGACATGGCTCTCCCCCATTGGTTCCCTTTGTTGCAGGGGTCTCATTGCCGAGAAGTTTTGGGAAGTTTTGAGAAGCTCCCAGAGGCTTCGAGAAGCGTACACTGCCAGCTTCCTCACCGTCGCAGCCCCCTCCCATCAAGCGTTGCAACAGGACACCACTTCGAGCAACCCAACCCCCGTTTTCGCTCTCACAATCCTGTGCAACAATACAACTGACCTCCCCCCCATTACTTACAGAGTACAACAGTTACAGAGTCAAAAAGGAGTATTGTTTCACATAACGAAAGCCACAGAGAGCCTCCCTGCCCCCAAACTTCTTGATGAACAAACCCCACGCATTACAGTGACACCATTGCAAAGTGGACTGCGTGCTGAACAGGCCCAGCACCAGCTTTCCCTCCTGGTTCTTCTGCTGTGGGAGCAGAGGCGAAATGTTCATGCTCTGCTCACTGGGTTGCTGTGCAGCAGAGAGCAGGCTCCGGAGAGATTGCATTCAAATGCTTTTCATGTACGAAAGTGGGCAGAGAAACCAATAATGGAGGTACCTTTGCAAAGCTGACGGTGTGCTGAGGATCACTAGCACAATCTTTCACTCCAGGATCTTCGTCTATATGGGCAGAGGCCAAACGTTCATGCTCTGCTTAGTTTTATTTCCGGGCAGCAGAGAACAAGCTCCGGATAGGTTGCATTCAAATGGACTTTTAGGTATGAAACCGAGGAGAGACTGCAATGATGGTGACACCGTTGCAAAGCTAACTGTGTTCTGAAGAGGCCCAGCACCAGCTTTCTCTCCTGGCTCTTCAGCTGTGGGAGCAGAGGCCAAACATTCATTCTGCGCTGTGTTGCTTCGAAGCAGAGAGCAGGCTCTGGAGAGATTGCATTCAAATGCTTTTCATGTATAAAAGTGAGCAGTGAAAGCAATGATAGAGGCACCGATATAAGGTGAGTGTGTGCTGAAGAGGCCCAGCACCAGCTTTGCCTGCTGGCTCTTCTGCTGTGGGAGCAGAGGCCAAGCTTTCATTCTGTGCTGTGTTTCTGCGAAGCAGAGAGCAGGCTCTGGAGAGATTGCGTTCAAATGATTTTCATGTATGAAAGTGAGCAGTGAAAGCAATGATGGAGGCACCGATGCAAAGGTGAGTGTGTGCTGAACAGGCCCAGCACCAGCTTTTCCTCCTGGCTCTTCTGCTGTGGGAGCAGAGGCCAAACATTCGTGCTCTACTCACTGTTCTGTTGGGCCGCTGAGAGCGACCACCCGAGAATTGGTATTCAAATGGACTTTAAGGTATGAAACCGAAGAGAGACTGCAATGATGGTGACCCTGTTGCAAAGCTGACTGTGTGATGAGGAGGCCCAGCACCAGCTTTCCCTCCTGGCTCTTCTGCTGTGGGAGCAGAGGCCAAACGTTCATTCTGTGCTGACTGTGTTGCTGCGCAGCAGAGAGTAGGCTCTGGAGAGATTGCATTCAAATGCTTTTCATGTATGAAAGTGAGCAGTGAAAGCAATGATGGAGGCACCGATGCTAAGGTGAGTGTGTGCTGAACAGGCCCAGCACCAGCTTTCCCTCCTGGCGCTTCTGCTGTGGGAGCAGAGGCCGAATGTTCATGACCTACTCACTGTGCTGCTGGGCAGCTGAGAGAGACCACCCGAGAATTTGTATTCAAATGGACTTTTAGGTATGAAACCGAGGAGAGACTGCAATGATGGTGACACCATTGCAAAGCTGACTGTGTGCTGAAGACGCCCAGTACCAGCTTTTCCTCCTGGCTCTTCTGCTGTGGGAGCAGATGGCAAACGTTCATTGTGTGCTCACTGTGTTGCTGGGAAGCAGAGAGCAGGCTCTGAAGAGGTTGCATTCAAATGCACTTTCCTGTATGACAGTGAGCAGTGAAAGCAATGATGGAGGCACCGATGCAAAGCTGAGTGTGTGCCGAACAGGCCCAGCACCAGCTTTCCCTCCTGGCTCTTCTGCTGTGGGAGCGGAGGCCGAATGTTCGTGATCTATTCACAGTGCTGCTGGGCAGCTGAGAGCGACCACCCAAGAATTTGCAGTCAAATGGACTTTTCGGTATGAAACCGAGGAGAGACTTCAATCATGGTGACACCGTTGCAAAGCTGACTGTGTGCTGAAGAGGCCCAGCGCCAGCTTTCCCTCATGGCTCTTCTGCTGTGGCAGCAGAGGCCAAACGTTCATTCTGTGCTGACTGTGTTGCTGCGAAGCAGAGAGTAGGCTCTGGAGAGATTGCATTCAAATGCTTTTCATGTAGGAAAGTGGGCAGTGAAAGCAATAATGGAGGCAGCTTTGCAAAGCTGACTGTGTGCTGAATACCACTAGCACAAGCTTTCACTCCTGGCTCTTCGGCTGTGTGAGCAGAGGCCAAATGATCATGCTCTGCTCACTTTTACTTCCAGGCAGCAGAGAAAAAGCTCCAGATAGGTTGCATTCAAATGGACTTTTAGGTATGAAACCGAGGAGAGACTGCAATGATGGTGATACCGTTGCAAAGCTGACTGAGTGGTGAAGATTCCCAGCACCAGCTTTCCCTGCTGGCTCTTCTGCTGTGGGAGTAAAGAACAAATGTTCATGCTCTACTCACTGTGCTGCTGGGTAGGCGAGAGCAGGCTCCGGAGATATAATGCACTCTCAGATATGAAAGTGAGCATTGAGAGCAATGATGGAGGCACCGTTGCAAAGCTGACTGTGTGCTGAAGATCCCTCGCACCAGCTTTCCCTCCTGGCTCTTCAGCTGTGGAAGCAGAGGGCAAACGTCCGTGCCCTCCTCGCTGTGCTGCTGGGCCCCCTAGAGCAAGCTCCGGAGAGGTACAATTCAAATGGACTTTTACGTAGGAAAGTGAGCAGTGTCAGGAATGATGGTGACACCATTGTAAAGCTGCCTGCGTGCTGAAGAATGCCAGCACCAGCTTTTCCTCCTGGCTCATCTGCTGTGTGAGTAAAGAACAAACGCTCATGGTCTGCTCACTGTGCTGCTGGGCAGCAGAGTGCAGGTTTCAGAGAGGTTGTATTCAAATGCTTTTTCAGGTATGAAAGTGAACAGTGACAGCAATGATGGTGACACACTTTAAAGCTGACTGTGAGCTGAAGAATCCCAGCACCAGCTTTCCCTCGTGGCTCTTCTGCTGTGGGAGCAGAGGCCAAACATTCATGCTCTACTCAGTGTGTTGCTGGGCAGCAGAGTGCAGGCTCCGGAGAGGTTGCATTCAAATGCTTTTCATGTATAAAAGTGAGCAGTGAAAGCAATGATGGAGGCACCGATGCAAAGCTGCCTGTGTGCTGAAGGGGCCCAGCACTAGCTTTCCCTCCTGGCTCTTCTGCTGTGGGACCAGATGCCAAACTTTCGTGCTATACTTACAATGATGCTGGGCAGCTGAGAGTGCCCACCCGAGAGTTTGCAGTCAAATGGACTTTTAGGTATGAAACCGACGAGAGACTGCAATGATGGTGACACCGTTGCAAAGCTGACTGTGTGCTGAAGAGGCCCAGCACCAGCTTTGCCTCCTGGCTCTTCTACTGTGGAAGCAGAGGCCAAACATTCATTCTGTGCTCACTGTGTTGCTGCGAAGCAGAGAGCAGGCTCTGGAGAGATTGCATTCAAATGCTTTTCATGTAGGAAAGTGGGCAGTGACACCAATAATGGAGGCACCTTTGTAGAGCTGACTGTGTGCTGAATACCACTAGCACAAGATTTTACTCCTGGCTCTTCGGCTGTGTGAGCAGAGGCCAAATGATCATGCTCTGCTCACTTTTACTTCCGGGCAGCAGAGAACAAGCTCCAGATAGGTTGCATTCAAATGGACTTTTAGGTATGAAACCGAGGAGCGACAGGATTGATGTTGAAAGAGTTGCAAAGCTGACTGAGTGGTGAAGATTCCCAGCACCAGCTTTCCCTGCTGGCACTTCTGCTGTGGGAGTAAAGAGCAAACATTCATGCTCTACTCACTGTGCTGCTGGGTATGCGAGAGCAAGCTCCGCAGGTGTTGCATTCAAATGCACTCTCAGATATGAAAGTGAGCAGTGAGAGGAATGATGGAGGCACCGCTGCAAAGCTGACTGTGTGCTGATGATCACTCGCACCAGCTTTCCCTCCTGGCTCTTCTGCTGTGGGAGCAGAGGCCAAACGTTCATTCTGTGCTGACTGTGTTGCTGCGCAGCAGAGAGTAGGCTCTGGAGAGATTGCATTCAAATGCTTTTCATGTATGAAAGTGAGCAGTGAAAGCAATGATGGAGGCACCGATGCTAAGGTGAGTGTGTGCTGAACAGGCCCAGCACCAGCTTTCCCTCCTGGCGCTTCTGCTGTGGGAGCAGAGGCCGAATGTTCATGACCTACTCACTGTGCTGCTGGGCAGCTGAGAGAGACCACCCGAGAATTTGTATTCAAATGGACTTTTAGGTATGAAACCGAGGAGAGACTGCAATGATGGTGACACCATTGCAAAGCTGACTGTGTGCTGAAGACGCCCAGTACCAGCTTTTCCTCCTGGCTCTTCTGCTGTGGGAGCAGATGGCAAACGTTCATTGTGTGCTCACTGTGTTGCTGGGAAGCAGAGAGCAGGCTCTGAAGAGGTTGCATTCAAATGCACTTTCCTGTATGACAGTGAGCAGTGAAAGCAATGATGGAGGCACCGATGCAAAGCTGAGTGTGTGCCGAACAGGCCCAGCACCAGCTTTCCCTCCTGGCTCTTCTGCTGTGGGAGCGGAGGCCGAATGTTCGTGATCTATTCACAGTGCTGCTGGGCAGCTGAGAGCGACCACCCAAGAATTTGCAGTCAAATGGACTTTTCGGTATGAAACCGAGGAGAGACTTCAATCATGGTGACACCGTTGCAAAGCTGACTGTGTGCTGAAGAGGCCCAGCGCCAGCTTTCCCTCATGGCTCTTCTGCTGTGGCAGCAGAGGCCAAACGTTCATTCTGTGCTGACTGTGTTGCTGCGAAGCAGAGAGTAGGCTCTGGAGAGATTGCATTCAAATGCTTTTCATGTAGGAAAGTGGGCAGTGAAAGCAATAATGGAGGCAGCTTTGCAAAGCTGACTGTGTGCTGAATACCACTAGCACAAGCTTTCACTCCTGGCTCTTCGGCTGTGTGAGCAGAGGCCAAATGATCATGCTCTGCTCACTTTTACTTCCAGGCAGCAGAGAAAAAGCTCCAGATAGGTTGCATTCAAATGGACTTTTAGGTATGAAACCGAGGAGAGACTGCAATGATGGTGATACCGTTGCAAAGCTGACTGAGTGGTGAAGATTCCCAGCACCAGCTTTCCCTGCTGGCTCTTCTGCTGTGGGAGTAAAGAACAAATGTTCATGCTCTACTCACTGTGCTGCTGGGTAGGCGAGAGCAGGCTCCGGAGATATAATGCACTCTCAGATATGAAAGTGAGCATTGAGAGCAATGATGGAGGCACCGTTGCAAAGCTGACTGTGTGCTGAAGATCCCTCGCACCAGCTTTCCCTCCTGGCTCTTCAGCTGTGGAAGCAGAGGGCAAACGTCCGTGCCCTCCTCGCTGTGCTGCTGGGCCCCCTAGAGCAAGCTCCGGAGAGGTACAATTCAAATGGACTTTTACGTAGGAAAGTGAGCAGTGTCAGGAATGATGGTGACACCATTGTAAAGCTGCCTGCGTGCTGAAGAATGCCAGCACCAGCTTTTCCTCCTGGCTCATCTGCTGTGTGAGTAAAGAACAAACGCTCATGGTCTGCTCACTGTGCTGCTGGGCAGCAGAGTGCAGGTTTCAGAGAGGTTGTATTCAAATGCTTTTTCAGGTATGAAAGTGAACAGTGACAGCAATGATGGTGACACACTTTAAAGCTGACTGTGAGCTGAAGAATCCCAGCACCAGCTTTCCCTCGTGGCTCTTCTGCTGTGGGAGCAGAGGCCAAACATTCATGCTCTACTCAGTGTGTTGCTGGGCAGCAGAGTGCAGGCTCCGGAGAGGTTGCATTCAAATGCTTTTCATGTATAAAAGTGAGCAGTGAAAGCAATGATGGAGGCACCGATGCAAAGCTGCCTGTGTGCTGAAGGGGCCCAGCACTAGCTTTCCCTCCTGGCTCTTCTGCTGTGGGACCAGATGCCAAACTTTCGTGCTATACTTACAATGATGCTGGGCAGCTGAGAGTGCCCACCCGAGAGTTTGCAGTCAAATGGACTTTTAGGTATGAAACCGACGAGAGACTGCAATGATGGTGACACCGTTGCAAAGCTGACTGTGTGCTGAAGAGGCCCAGCACCAGCTTTGCCTCCTGGCTCTTCTACTGTGGAAGCAGAGGCCAAACATTCATTCTGTGCTCACTGTGTTGCTGCGAAGCAGAGAGCAGGCTCTGGAGAGATTGCATTCAAATGCTTTTCATGTAGGAAAGTGGGCAGTGACACCAATAATGGAGGCACCTTTGTAGAGCTGACTGTGTGCTGAATACCACTAGCACAAGATTTTACTCCTGGCTCTTCGGCTGTGTGAGCAGAGGCCAAATGATCATGCTCTGCTCACTTTTACTTCCGGGCAGCAGAGAACAAGCTCCAGATAGGTTGCATTCAAATGGACTTTTAGGTATGAAACCGAGGAGCGACAGGATTGATGTTGAAAGAGTTGCAAAGCTGACTGAGTGGTGAAGATTCCCAGCACCAGCTTTCCCTGCTGGCACTTCTGCTGTGGGAGTAAAGAGCAAACATTCATGCTCTACTCACTGTGCTGCTGGGTATGCGAGAGCAAGCTCCGCAGGTGTTGCATTCAAATGCACTCTCAGATATGAAAGTGAGCAGTGAGAGCAACGATGGAGGCACCGTTGCAAAGTTGTGTGCTGAAGATCCCTCGGACCAGCTTTCCCTCCTGGCCCTTCAGCTGTGGAAGCAGAGGGCAAACGTTCGTGCCCTCCTCGCTGTGCTGCTGGGCCCCCTAGAGCAAGCTCCGGAGAGGTACAATTCAAATGGACTTTTACGTAGGAAAGTGAGCAGTGTCAGGAATGATGGTGACACCGTTGTAAAGCTGCCTGTGTGCTGAAGAATGCCAGCACCAGCTTTCCCTCCTGGCTCATCTGCTGTGTGAGTAAAGAACAAACGCTCATGGTCTACTCACTGTGCTGCTGGGCAGCAGAGTGAAGGCTTCAGAGAGGTTGTATTCAAATGCTCTTTCAGGTATGAAAGTGAACGGTGACAGCAATGATGGTGACACACTTTAAAGGTGACTGTGAGCTGAAGAATCCCAGCACCAGCTTTGCCTCCTGGCTCTTCTGCTGTGGGAGCAGAGGCCAAACATTCATGCTCTACTCAGTGTGTTGCTGGGCAGCAGAGTGCAGGCTCCGGAGAGTTTCCATTCAAATGCTTTTCATGTATAAAAGTGAGCAGTGAAAGCAATGATGGAGGCACCGATGCAAAGCTGAGTGTGTGCTGAACAGGCCCAGCACCAGCTTTCCCTCCTGGCTCTTCTGCTGTGGGAGCAGCGGCCGAATGTTCGTGATCTGCTCACTGTGCTGCTGGGCTTCTGAGAGCGACCACTCGAGAGTTTGTATTCAAATGGACTTTTAGGTATGAAACTGAGGAGAGACTGCAATGATGGTGACACCGTTGCAAAGCTGACTGTGTGCTGAAGAGGCCCAGCACCAGCTTTCCCTGCTGGCTCTTCTGCTGTGGGAGCAGAGGCCAAACGTTCATTCTGTGCTGACTGTGTTGTTGCGAAGCAGAGAGCAGGCTCTGGACTGATTGTGTTCAAATGCTTTTCATGTATGAAAGTGAGCAGTGAAAGCAATGATGGAGGCACCGATGCAAACCTGAGTGTGTGCTGAAGAGGCCCAGCACCAGCTTTCCCTCCTGGCTCTTCTGCTGTGGCAGCAGAGGCCAAACGTTCATTCTGTGCTGTGTTGCTTCGAAGCAGAGAGTAGTCTCTGGAGAGATTGCATTCAAATGCTTTTCATGTAGGAAAGTGGGCAGTGACACCAATAATGGAGGCAGCTTTGCAAAGCTGACTGTGTGCTTAATATCACTAGCCAAGCTTTCACTCCTGGCTCTTCGGCTGTGTGAGCAGAGGCCAAATGATCATGCTCTGCTCACTTTTACTTCCGGGCAGCAGAGAACAAGCTCTGGATAGGTTGCATTCAAATGGGCTTTTAGGTATGAAACCGAGGAGTGACAGGATTGACGTTGAAAGATTTGCAAAGCTGACTGAGTGGTGAAGATTCCCAGCACCAGCTTTCCCTGCTGGCTCTTCTGCTGTGGGAGTAAAGAACGAACATTCATGCTCTACTCACTGTGCTGCTGGGTAGGCGAGATCAAGCTTCGCAGATGTTGCATTCAAATGCACCCTCAGATATGAAAGTGAGTGATGGGCGGATTGACTCCGCAACTCGTTAAAGTTGTAAAGTAGGTATGCTTTTTATTCAGCTCTGAGACGCACGAGGATAATTCCTCAACGTCATGTGTACCTCAGTGTTGTTTCCCTCTACATTTATTCTCTAAAGTTATATATATATTCATAAGGTTGCACAACACGCCTATACATATTCATGTCCTATCCCCACTTCGTATTATAATGAGCCAGAAGGTCCTCTGCGCCTGTGCAGTGCCCCCTCTTGTCATGGGCAGGGGTCTCAAGATGAAGTGAATGAGTCTTCCTCCTCTGTGTAGGGGTCTTCAAGATAAAGTAAATGAGTCTTCCTCTTCTTGCACTTTTCACCTTTTTTAGTCTTTATGTGTGGTCTTAGAGTTTGGTCAGTGTCCCAGCCGTAAATCCTCTACTTCTCCCCTTTATCAGTAGATTCAGGCGTCTGCTTATCAACAGGACCGGAGGTCTCTGTTCTGCTTAGCAGGCATTTACAACTGATAGTCCTTTTGTTTAAGCAAGCAAATTCCTCTAACTCCCTTGTATAACCCCCCTGTACAACCCCCTTGTACAACCCCCCTGTACTACCCCCCTGTACATTGGTCAACCCTCTGTATCAATCCCCCCTTTTTCTTTTAAAGTTAGTAAATTCTTTTACTATAGTATTCATGACAGAGCTATCCATGTTCCTTCTATCGATTTATGAAGTGATTTTGATATACACTGTATTATACAAGGTACAATCATAAAAGGCCTTGTTTCAGTATGTCCCTGAACCATCCAGTAACTCCTAGGTTATTTAACCACTCATCCAATCTGCCTCCAACAATTCTAAGCTCTTGCATATTTTCCTGCAATTTTCGCAGCTTAGCATGAATTGATTCAGAATGATCAGATAAGTTCATGCAGCACATGCCTTCGAAATCCTCACAACCATGTCCATGGGCCAATAATAAAAAGTCAGTTGCTGCTCGGTTTTGTAAAGATGCATGTCTTACACTATCTGTGTCTGTGGCTAGCGAAGATATCACATCTGAAGTTATATTTAATTGCTTAGCCGCCCAACATGCCAAATGATGTATATCTGCCAATGCTTTCCCCGCAGCTACATTTGGTACAAATAATGCCATGAAAAATCTTGCTGTGTGATTTCAGATTCTTAAAGTGGAATCGCAATTCGGGCCTAATTGCCCAATGGATCGTTTGTTTCTGCGGAGGCTGTCCTTCATGTCCTGGACTAAATGCCTTTTGGAGGCTGCAAACAGGGACAATTCACCTAGATAACATGGTCCTCCAAAGGGTTTGGTAGGAATCCCTGGCCATGCATGGTCTCCACATATCAAGAAATATCCTGGGGGTAGAGCTTTAGGTATTTTATCATTGTATCGTAACATTGGAAATGATCCTGAGCAGTAAGTGGTTATATTATGATACCATGTCTTCCCACTAGTTACCTTGGTCTTAGGGACTTTGCTTGACCATGTATTAAGTTATACAGCTCTGATTAGTCTTGTCAGATCCCAAGAGTTGGAGTAATTTAGGTTTCTTCCATTTGCGCTGATGCAACTGTCCAGTCGGTTCCATGAGCTCTCTGGACCATTTTGATAACTGTGCTAGGATTTAGAATCGAGTCATTCCTAACCCATCCCCGAAAATCAAAGGGGTTCAAGTATGGTATACCAATTAGGCACGTTTGAAAGGGATTTTCTACCTGTGCCAAGGTCAGACAAAAATCAGTAATCCCAGTCTTGTTTGCCCATGTGAGCCAGACATTCGTATTTGAACCCAGTATTGAAGTTTCTTTTTCTATGGCTTGGACTATGGTACAGGTATAGGGGATTAATATCAATAATCGCTCCGTTTTAACTATTCTACTTAACTATATATGTTGATTACAATTGCAACATCATATTGACACCCATGAATCACTCTATTTTTTTTTAACTGTTTTCCCAGATTGACCAGAAATTTTAGGAGATAAACTTCTCCCACTTCCAGAAGACTTTCTCCTTTAAACTGGGACCGATATGGTCTTCCACATAAAATTTTTACATAGGATAGCCTCTGGTACTCCAAAACCTACAAGGGAATGCTTCTGGCCACCCTAAAAAAAGCATTTGTTAACACCAACAAATATTGGTAAAAAAAAATTATTTGTCTAATTGAACCATTATATATAGATTCCTTCCTTCAATTTGTTCATATATATAAAGACTTGCTATCTCAATGAGTTTTATTATGTTCCTCCTGAACTAGCGTCCAGAGTTGGTTATAGGGGATTATAATTCTCCCATCAGGTATCTGAACCCAATCTTCTTTGTTTTCCTCTCCTCCTCTGAGATCTTCAATAAATTTTCTATCCTCCTTTGATTTTCTAGGTTTAGATTTCTCAATTGTTAGTTTGCCGTCAGGGATTAAGGGAATGAGTTTAGATTGTTAAAATCAGCCAAATTTCATCTTGTTGATATCCTTGACAACACATAAGAGCTACTTCCTCAGGTAGCTGAACAGCTCTCAGTAGTCATAGCATGTTTATTCTGTTTTTCCTGTGTGTTCAAAGCTCCTCGTTCTTTCCAGATGGCACCATGTGCATGGAACACACCAAATGCATATTTAGAACCAGTGGGCTTCTTTCTGTTCCAGGAATGCTGATACAACACAGGACACTAGTACAGTAATTTTTGTCCCAAGGTAAATAAGCGGGCCTCTTCAATATTGATGATAACTGCTGTCACAGCTCGTAGGCATCTGGGCCATCCTTTGCTTGCTTCATTCAGCTGTTTTGAAAAATACACCACTGTTCTCTTACAGGGTCCTAGTTTCTGAGTAAGGACCACTAAAGCTGTTCCCTGTTCTTCATAGGAATATAGCCAGAAGGGTTTAGTCACATCCAGAAGTCAGAGCTGCAGCTCTCATTAGCTCTGCTTTTAAATTTCTAAAGCCCTCCTCTGCTGAATCAGTCCATTCCAAAGAGAGAGGGGTTTCTTTTAACAGTTCATATAGGGGTCTTACCAGAACACCATAATCATGCATCCAAAGTCTGCATCACCCAGTGATTCCCAGGAACGTCTGGAGCACCTTGATGGTTGTCAGTCGTGGAGTTTGACAAATGGTTTCTTTTCTAGCAGTTCCAAGTTTTCTCCGTCATCCTAGGTAGGAAACTCGGGTTTGGATTAGTTGGGCCTTTTGTCTGGTTACCCAATAACCATTCAGTCCCAGAAAATTCAATAATTCCACCATTCACTGGACACATTTTTCCTTTGTTTCTGTGGCAATAGGTCATCCACATATTGTAACAGAGTCCCTGTCTGAGTGGGTGGTTTCATGATCCTAGTTCCAGTGTTAACTGATTTGAGATAATGCTGTCCACGTTAATTGGGTTTTCCTTACAGTGTCAGGATGTTCCCATTCGGAAGCAAATAAATTCTGGTTTTCTCTGGCCAATGGTAAGCAAAAGAAAGAGTCCTTTAAACCCAAGGCGGCAAACCTTTTCTGATTCGATTTAGTCAATACGGATTAGCTGTTACTGAATATCCTCTACAAATTTGTTGATTTCTGAGATCTTGAACCAATCTGCAACTTTTCTTTACTGGCAAGATAGGAGTATTATATTCCAATTGACATTCATGATTTTTTTTTTTAATTCCCTTTCCTGCAATTTTAGGGGCTATTGTTTTATTCTAATTGGGCAGGCCCCCCTTTTTATTTCTACTTTAACAGGCAAAGCATTTTTCGCTTTACCTGGAACTTCAGATGTCCATATTCTCAGGTATACCTGGATTAAGGATTTCTTCTATTTCAGGGAGGTCCTCCTGTTCGCTTTTTCTGTTGAATTAAAGATAAACTCAAAACTGCAATTAATTGATTTTTAACTCTTTAATTCCATTTTGCCTTCTTTAAATGTTGCTTTTTTCCAATTTGTGCCTCTTTTTGCCTTTTTTTTTTTTTTGTTGTTTTGGTTTTGTTTTTTTTCTTTTCTTTTCCTTGGTGGCCAGTAGCTCCCACATCTGTAACAAATTCTTTTCCCTCTGAATTAACGCCGAATAAGTTGCTCCTGTATCCACTAAAATTCCACTTTATTTCCTCTGGTCTCTAGTTTTAATTTAATCAGTCGATCTACTAGGGCAGATTCCCCAGGTCCTTTGTCAGTCTAGTTTCAATTCAGCCACTGGAGTCACTCCATGGCATTCATTACAGATGCCTGCCTCTGCAACAGCACTTCTGGGTTAATGTGAATGTGTTGCTTGTTGCCAGTGACAGAATCTCCTCCTCCTTATCAATATCTGATAGGACAGATATAGAGGATGCTCCTCTCAGAGGTATCTGTGATATATAATTTTTCTATTTATTTTCCTGATTCAACTTTTAAACATCAATCTCCCAATATCACAGGCTGAACAACATCTCTTCAGCTTAGCTTTCTGGTTTTCTCTGTCCTTTTCCAAAGCCAAAATTAGGTTTTTCACTTTAAGAAACCACCCGGAGTGGCAGACAGGATGTGAAATTAACATAGCTCTGCCAGATCCCTATGTGTATATAGTACTTCATCCCATTTTCCTGGCCACCTCAAACCCAACATTAATTGTAACAATGTATTATAATTCAAAGTTCCATTTTTAGGCCATTTCTCCTGATCACAGAATTGTAGAATTAACCGGGTTGGAAAAGACCTTTAAGATCATTAAGTCCAACCATTACCCCAGGACTGCCAAAACCACCACTAAGCCATGTCATTAAAGGCCTCATCTCAAAGTTTTTTTGAACACTTCCAGGGACACATATTCCACCACTTCCCTGGGCCACCTGTTCCAATGCTTGATCACCTTCTGGTGAAGAAATTTTTCCTAATACCCAAACTAAGCCTCCCCATGCCCAGCTTGAGACATGAGATTAAAATGTGGTGATTTTTTTTTTTTTTTTTGAAATCTCTCTCCTATAATTCAACCATTTTCATTGCTTTATATAATTAAATTCACTAAGAGTTACCAGACAATGGGAGCTGTAGCCCCATTTTCTGGCCTGACAAATTTAAAATAAATAAAAAAAAAAGAGTCCTGATCCGCTGTTCCATGTTGTCCGCGAGGAGAGCGGCCGGAGACGGGCATCTTTGTTTTGTGTTGTTCCTAAGTGCTTTGTGTGTGTATATGTTTGTCTAGTGTTAAAGACTAGTGTTTAAGCAGTGGGGGAGGAGTAGACAAAAGTAAACTGTGGCTAATGGGGGTTTAAGAAGAGTTCCCTCTCTGCACCCCAGTGGCTGTATAAGAGAAGTATAACCTCTAATATCTAGTCCTATTCTTGAGATCTGGACTTTACACTCAGTACCAGAGGCTTGTAGCCTCACGTATGGGTGCATAGTAACTTCTGAACAGTGGAACCTGCCGTGGATACTAGTGTAAATTTTGCTGGAACCGAAACTATGATCTAACAACAGGGGAACTGATCTGCAGAACCCAGAGATACTATTTTACTGAACCCCTGAGAATATCATAAAACTTGTGTGTAGGTGCTCTCATATTTTTAAGTGTATTTGCAGAGCACTAGGAAAGAGGAGCTATAGATTTGTAAAAGATTGTTTGAAATGGGAGCCGGTTGAAATAAGGGAATTCTGAAGAAAAGCCCATTGGGTTACATTTTGGCACATTGGAAAGAACTGGGAGGGTCTTCTGGGGGTTCGGTAAACAAGAAAACGTTGATAAAATATTGTAACCAATGTCTGTTTTTAGTTAGACTGTTGCCAACTTAAAAGTTAAAATTCTCCACTCCTGTAATTTTGCATGATGTACACACCTGTTATTTTTAACTTGTAAAATTTGATAGGAAACTTCTGGATAAAGTTGAGTATTTGATGCATACGTATGGAATATCAAGTCTTGTGTGCAGGTATATTTTTTTTATGAAGACTGTGATGTTCCTATCTGTAAAAATGTTGCGAGTGTAAAAAGCTTACTTTTGAAAAATTAATTGCCAAGCTTGTGATTGTTTATGAGATTGGGGAAAGTATTAATTGGGATTTTGGTGTGAAGTTTCTGAAGTTGATTACCGGAGGACAGGTATTAGCCCCCTATTTATTATATCCATAAAAAACCCATAAGACATTCAGGAATGATATGGAAAGAGAACAGTGTGTCAATGAAATGACTCTTTCCCATGGTCATCATCTATATGTGTTTGATTTGCCTTTCCAGACTTGGATTGTTCTGGAGACTGCTAAGCATTATTCCAATTTGATATGGAATTTTCCCTGACTTGGATTCCTCCTTCTGTCTGTCATGTGTTAGGGTTTGATGGCAGTTCTTTAAGGATGTTTGATGCCTAAGGCAGAGGATCCTTTATGGCAGTGTGTACATGTATAATTTATTTATTTTAAATTTGTCAGACCAGAAAATGGGGCTACAGCTCCCATTGTCTGGTAACTCTTAGTGAATTTAATTATATAAAGCAATGAAAATGGTTGAATTGTAGGAGAGATATTAAAAAAAACAACCAAAAAAAAAAAACCCCAAACAAAACCACCACATTTTAATCTCATAATGACATGTCTCCAGCTGGGCATGGGGAGGCTTAGTCTGGGTATTAGGAAAAATTTCTTCACCAGAAGGTGATCAAGCATTGGAACAGGTGGCCCAGGGAAGTGGTGGAATCAGTGTCCCTGGAAGTGTTCAAAAAACATTGAGATGAGGCCTTTAATGACATGGCTTAGTGGTGGTTTTGGCAGTAATGGGGTAATGGTTGGACTTGATCTTAAAGGTCCTCTCCAACCTGGTTAATTCTACAATTCTGTGATCAGGAGAAATGGCCTAAAAATGGAACTTTGAATTATAATACATTGTTACAATTAATGTTGGGTTTGAGGTGGCCAGGAAAATGGGATGAAGTACTATATACAGATAGGTTTTTCATTTTAAGAAACCACCCGGAGTGGCAGACAGAATGTGAAATTAATATAGCTCTGCCAGATCCCTAATTTTGGCTTTGAAAAAGGACAGAGAAAACCAGAAAGCTAAGCAGGAGAGATGTTGTTCAGCCTGTGATATTGGAAAAATTATATATCACAGTTACCTCTGAGAGGAGCATCCTCTATATCTGTCCTATCAGATATTGATAAGGAGGAGGAGATTCTGTCACTGGCAACAAGCAGCACATTCACATTAACCCAGAAGTGCTGTTGCAGAGGCAGGCATCTGTAACCCCTGCAGAGCAGGGTGAGCAGCCGTGAGAAAAAGAGAAAACTGGGAAAGGAGGGGAGCTCGCGCAGCTCCTGTGTTTGAGCAAGGGATGGGTGCTGGGGCAGGCAAACAAGTGGGAACAGACATGTTGATAGACGGGACTGAGGGGCTGTTGAATGTTTTGAAACTGGTGAAGGAGGAATGTCGGACAAAGGTGGGGGAAGTGGGTTCTTCTCCTATGGAACCGGGTCGGTGTGTGTGTGCTGTGGAGAGTTTTGGACGTTGGAAGTGAGACTGTCACTGCCCTGGGGGGGAGAGTGCCATGGAGTGACTCCGGTGGCTGAATTGAAACTAGACTGAAAAGGGACCTGGGGAATCTACCCTAGTAGATCCACTGGTTAAATTAAAACTAGAGACCAGGGGAAATAAAGTGGAATTTTAGTGGATACAGGAGCAATTTATTCGGCATTAATTCAGAGGGAAAAGAATTTGTTACAGATGTGGGAGCTACTGGCCACCAAGGAAAAGAAAAAAACAAAACAAACAAACAAAAAAAAAAAGGCAAAAAGAGGCACAAATTGGAAAACAAATAAGAATGCATAAAATTTTTATGCATACTAAATTCTTGGAAATCCTTATTAGGACAAGAAGCAACATTTAAAGAAGGCAAAATGGAATTAAAGAGTTAAAAATCAATTAACTGCAATTTTGAGTTTATCTTTAATTCAACAGAAAAAGCAAACAGGAGGACCTCCCTGAAATAGAAAAAATCCTTAATCCAGGTATATCTGGGAGTATGGACATCTGAAGTTCCAGGTAAAGCGAAAAATGCTTTACCTGTTAAAGTAGAAATAAAAAGGGTGGCCTGCCCAGTTAGAATAAAACAATAGCCCCTAAAATTGCAGGAAAGGGAATTAAAAAAAATCATTAATAAATTTTAAAATATAAATTCTTAATTGAATGTGAATTGGAATATAATACTCCTATCTTGCCAGTAAAGAAAAGTTGCAGATTGGTTCAAGATCTCAGGAATCAACAAATTTGTAGAGGATATTCAGTAACAGCTAATCCGTATTGACTAAATCGAATCAAAAATGATTTGCCGTCTTGGATTTAAAGGACTCTTTCTTTTGCTTACCATTGGCCAAAGAAAACCAGAATTTATTTGCTTTTGAATTTGAACATCCTGACACAGTAAGGAAAACCCAATTAACTTGGACAGTATTACCTAAAGGGTTTAAAACAGTCCAACAATTTTTGGAAACCAGTTAGCACAGGAATTAGAGTCATGGAAACCACCCGCTCAGACGGGGACTCTGTTACAATATGTGGATGTCTTATTAATTGCTACTGAAACAAAGGAAGAATGTATCCAGTGGACGGTGGGATTTTTGAATTTTCTGGGACTGAATGGTTATTGGGTAACCAGACAAAAGGCCCAGCTAATCCAAACCCAAGTTTCCTACCTAGGATAACTGTTGCAGAATGACTCTAAGAGCAGAACCATAGAGTTCTGGAGGACTGTGCAAGCAAGGCAGGGGGTGGCCCCCACAGGTAGCCGGAGACCGGACCTGGGAGGAGAATGTGGAGGAAGCTGTGGAGGGCTAACCAATACTGTTGTGCCAAGAAGGAGTGGCTGAATACCACTCCTATATATGTGTGAACTGCGTCACAAATAAACTAGAAGTTGCTTATCACCCATATTGAGTTCGCCTGTCTGCTTCTCCTCGCCGCTTACAAATGGCGCCCGAACAGGGACGCGGACTACAGGGCCCTGGTCGCTGGGGACCCGGATTACAGGGCCCTGACTAGCGGGGACCCAGATTACAGGGCCCCGACTAGCGGGGACCCGGGATACAGGGCCCCGGGCGACGGGGACCTGGATACAGGGCCCCGACTAGCGGGGATCCGGATTACAGGGCCCCGACTAGCGGGGACCCAGATTACAGGGTGATCATTACTGGGGAATTTTCTGCAATGGGCATCTTTGCATATCCTGTGTTTACTACACAGCAGGGGGCTAAAGAGTGGGAAGCTCTTGATCTCAAAATAGTTAAGGAGGCCTGACAAACAGTGACCACGTATGCGTTAAAATCCTCTTATACTCAAGCTGTATATGTTATGATTTTTTCTTGCAATTGACAGGGAGAGCCCATACAGTTTCTCTGTGATACTCATGTACTAGAAGTTGGTAAATATAAGTATGGCCAGGTTTCTATCAACCCTTGGAGACCTCTGTAGATACTGCTGGCCACTTCTTCCAGCACAGGCTGGCCACCTGTGTCGGAATGAGTGTGCATTTTGGTCAGTATAAAAGCCCAAGCCTCATACGATGTGGGGGAGGCAGAGCCTCTGCGGGGACGCCCGCTAAGGTTGAGCCTGCCACCTCGCACTGCAGTGATGCTTCTCAGAGCTGGTTTGCTGTTAGTCTCCACAGGGTCCTTGTGCCACGTTCTGTACATGGGACTGTAGTGGGAGTAATGATGGTTTTTGCAGGGACTAAAAAAAAAAAAAAACAACAAACAAAAAAAAAAAGGGGGGGGGGGGAGAGAGAGTAATGATGCTGCACTTAAACTGTCTAACCTGTCTACTTCTCAAGAACTGAAGAACTGATAACCTGGGGGAGGGAGTATGCTTGTGTCCTCCTGCCTACAGGTCCATGGTGACTGCCTGCAAAGTTTGTCAAGCCTTGCCATGAGCTGGACAGACGAATGGATAAACCTGATGCCTCAGCTACAGGAGCTGACCGTGAATACACCAAGCAGACTGAGATAGAGGAAGAGAAAAACGAATGACTGCAAAACATCACTTGGGGTCAACTGAAAAGTAACATCCTGAATATGTGTGCTTGTAAAGTAGCTATTATTAGAGGTTGTGATTTTGTGTATAAAACCACCTGTATTTACTAGCTAGTTTCTAATAAGAAACTGCACCTTGTATAGATTTGTCACTTGTAAAAGAGATGTTAGAGTATGGAAATTTGCAGTAGCTGCTGGAAAATGCTAAGGCAAAAGCTAGAAAAATTTTAATACAATGGTAGTGTTATAAAGCAGGTAATGGAACAAATTAAGAGGGTGGGAGAATTCCACTGGTAAGAAATTTCTTTGGCTAGTCCTTCACTGCCATCAGCATCTTCAACATGCTGCTGCACCCTGTAATAGTTACTCTGCTAATATAAATTTGTGTGTGCCTTGCTGTAGTAGCGACTTGTTACTGGATGAAGCAGGTGAAACTCTGCATTGACAACAAGGTGCAAGGACTGAGGCTGACCAAATGCCTGCTACCACAATCAAGGGCAAGACTGGGTTGGCTTCTGTGTTTGCCACCAAGAAGAACCTTTAGCTCCGCTGTTGGCTGCAACCCAGCAGGCGTGGAGTGGTGGGGACACATGCCATGCCAGACCTTGATGTGAAGGAACAGAGAGCTATACAGCCTGTTACCAGAGAGCCATACAGCAGAAAAAAGGGGCAGGCCCAGCAGCCTGTAGTTGGCATATGTTGGAGATATAATTTAGCCCAGACTCCCTGCTCAAGTAGGGCCACCCAAACCATATATAAAACATAAAGGGGGAAGATGTGGAGACAGTGTTCTCACAGGAGAATGCATAATTGGTACATAAACTTTGAATAGTCCTGAGAGATACAGCAAGGCCATGGGAGGCCCGAAGAAGCTTAAGCAAGCAAGATAAGAGGCTGGAATTCACCAAGTTAATGAGAACTGTGGACTGTTGGCAAGCTTTCAAGGTTGAGTTCTCACACCTGTGTTTAACCAATTATATGTTAGTCACTAAGGGTCTTCAAAACATGTATCCAATCATAATATGCGAAATCAGAGTGCTTCAGCTCAACTAAGCAGACTGGGTTGCTGAGTTGCTAAGCAGACAATTTTACGTTGAAGGCAATTCCTGATTTGTTTTAATGTTGACTCTGTGAGACATGCAACACTGCAGAACCTTTTGTTGTTGGAACAGGGACATAGATGTGAAGAGTTTGATGGAATGTGTTGTATGAGTCTCTCTGATTATGCTAATTCGATGCACGCACAGCTGAGAACCCTGGCTCAGCTTACCCAGCAATAGTAAATGAGCAATATCCTAAGAATAACTAGATGGTTGTCTTCACGGGGCATTACAGGTTGAGTCAAACACTGTTGTTTGAAGTATTGCACTTATGTATCATTGTTAGGTTAATCATCGTAGCTATTAGACTTGTTTATAGTTGTGTGATAAAACAGGTGAACAGAATAGCCCATAATGCCTTGCTTGCACAAAGAAAAAGGGGGGAATTGTTGCAGAATGACTCTAAGAGCAGAACCATAGAGTTCTGGAGGACTGTGCAAGCAAGGCAGGGGGTGGCCCCCACAGGTAGCCAGAGACGGGACCTGGGAGGAGAATGTGGAGGAAGCTGTGGGGGGCTAACCAATACTGTTGTGCCAAGAAGGAGTGGCTGAATACCACTCCTATATATGTGTGAACTGCGTCACAAATAAACTAGAAGTTGCTTATCACCCATATTGGGTTGGCCTGTCTGCTTCTCCTCGCCGCTTACAGATAACAGAGAAAACTTGGAACTGCTAGAAAAGAAGCCATTTGTCAAGCTCCACGACTGTCAACCTTCAAGGTGCTCCAGACGTTCCTGGGAATCACTGGATGATGCAGACTTTGGATGCATGATTATGGTGTTCTGGTAAGACCCCTATATGAACTGTTAAAAGAAACCCCTCTCTCTTTGGAATGGACTGATTCAGCAGAGGAGGGCTTTAGGAATTTAAAAGCAGAGCTAATGAGAGATGCAGCTCTGACTTCTGGATGTGACTAAATCCTTTTGGCTATATTCCTATGAAGAACAGGGAATAGCTTTGGTGGTCCTTACTCAGAAACTAGGACCCTGTAAGAGAACAGTGGTGTATTTTTCAAAACAGCTGAATGAAGAAAGCAAAGGATGGCCCGGATGCCCAAGAGCTGTGGCAGCAGTTATCATCAATATTGAAGAGGCCCGCTTATTTACCTTGGGACAAAAATTACTGTACTAGTGTCCTGTGTTGTATCAGCATTCCTGGAACAGAAAGAAGCCCACTAGTTTTTTTTTTCAATCCAGCAACTATTAGACTGATTCTAAATATGCATTTGGTGTGGTCCATGCACATGGTGCCATCTGGAAAGAACGAGGACCTTTGAACACACAGGAGAAACGACTACTGAAAGCTGTTCAGCTACCTGAGGAAGTAGCTATTATGTATTGTCAAGGATATCAACAAGGTGAAATTTGGCTGATTTTAACAATCTAAACTCATTCCCTTAATCCCTGACGGCAAACTAACAATTGAGAAATCTAAACCTAGAAAATCAAAGGAGGATAGAAAATTTATTGAAGATCTCAGAGGAGGAGAGGAAAACAAAGAAGATTGGGTTCAGATACCTGATGGGAGAATTATAATCCCCTATAACCAATTCTGGACGCTAGTTCAGGAGGAACATAATAAAACTCATCGAGATAGCAAGTCTTTGTATAAATACTTAGATGAACAAATTGAAGGAAGGAATCTATATATCATAGTTCAATTAGACAAATAATTTTTTACCAATTTTTGGTGTTAACGAAATACTTTTTTAGGGTGGCAAGAAGCATCCCGTTGTAGGTTTTGGAGTACCAGAGGCACTTTCTTCCGACCAAGGCTCGCCCTTTAGTGCAAAATAGTTACAAGGGCAACTACTAAACCTCAGTCGAAAGAAGAGGCTATCCTATGTAAAAATTTTATATGGAAGACCATATCAGTCCCAGTTTAAAGGAGAAAGTCTTCTGGAAGTGGGAGAAGTTTATCTCCTTAAATTTCTGGTCAATCTGGGAAAACAATTAGAAGAAATAAGAGAATACTAAGGACAAGAGTGAGAGGCATGGATTACCCGACTCACCCTTTTAGATCCAGAGACTGGGTTTATGTTAAGAATTTTTCAGGAGATCCTCTACAGGAGAAGTGGAGTGGACTGTATCAGACAATATTGGCCACCTTTACAGCAGTGAAGATGAAGGAACAACCTGCTTGCAAGAATAAAGAAAGCACCAGAACCAGAGAAGACATGGCGGATTGAACCTTCAGGACCCTCGCATATGAAATTATATCAGTCATAATTTGGATTTATGTGATAACTGACATACCATCTTGGGTCTAATACTTATACCTGAAATTAATGCAGAATGTTACTAAAGTTGTTAATTGTAGTGACTGTTGGGTGTGTGCACAGTTGCCTGAATCAGAAGAAGATCAGGGCCTTCCTGAAACAGATAAATATGTATTACACCAGGAACCAGAATAGGAGACTATGTTTATTTAAATACCACAGGTGTAAGTCACTATTCAAATTGTATAGATGGTACCGTGGTTCAGTGATAGCTTGATTCCTGAAGGGAAAGGATGGTATTGTTCAAGCGAATGTTTAACCCTATTGCATTTTGTGAGATGTTTTGTGAGGCAATCATAAATATCTCAGCAACCATAGAGGAAATACAGAAAAAGTTAACTTCATGGTTACCGGATCTCTCCTGCTTAAGGCAACTGGTTGCAGGAATATTATTATTAATTGTTTTAATATTGATTACTTGTGGTATAACAAAATTTTCTGGAATAGTAAACGGAAAATATGTTGCAAAAAGAATTTGCAAAATGATAGAAAAAGAGGTATAGACATTTGTTAATACTAACAGACACCTTTTCAGGTTGACCAGAAGCCTTTCCAACTAGAAGCACATAAGCCCGGGAGGTAACAGAGATTGTTATAGGATGGTCGTGGGGATTTCAAAAGTATGTGCTGCATGAACTTATCTGACC
Organism: Pezoporus flaviventris; assembly: GCF_033815535.1. NCBI lineage: Eukaryota > Metazoa > Chordata > Aves > Psittaciformes > Psittacidae > Pezoporus > Pezoporus flaviventris. Next base: position 170,630 of record NW_026892609.1, on the reverse strand, counting down.
ATTCTGAATCAATTCATGCTAAACTGCAAAAATTGCAGGAAAATATGCAAGAGCTTAGTATTATTGGAGGCAGATTGGATGAATGGTTAAATAACCTAGGAGTTACTGGATGGTTCAGGGACATAATGAAACAAGGCCTTTTAATCTCGGCTTTAGGACTAAGGAACATGGATAGCTCTGTCATGAATCATACAGTAAAAGAATTTACTAACTTTACAGAAAAAGGGGGGATTGATGCAGAGAGTTGACCAATGTACAGGGGGGTTGTACAGGGGGGTTGTACAAGGGGGCTAGAGGAATTTGCTTGCTTAAACAAAAGTATTGTCTGTTGTAAATGCCTGCTAAGCAGAACAAAGGCACCTGGTCCTATTGATAAGGAAAAGCAGACACTTGGTCCTATTGAGAAGCAGCTGTTGATAAGGAAAAGCAGACACCTGAATCTACTGATAAGGGGGAGAAGCAGATGGTTTATGGCTGGGATACCGACCAAACCCTAAGGCCATATGTGAAGACTGAAAGGTGAAAAGTGCAAGAAGAGGAAGACTCATTTACTTCATCTTGAAGACCCCTACCCACAGGAGGAAGACTCAGTTACTTCATCTTCAGACCCCTGCCCATGACCAGAGGGGGCACTGCACAGGTGCAGAGGACCTTCTGGCTCATTATAATATGAAGCGGGGATAGGACATGAATATGTATAGGCGTGTTGTGCAACCTTATGAATATATATAACTTTAGAGAATAAATGTAGAGGGAAACAACACTGAGGTATGCATGACTTTGAGGAATTATCCTCGTGCGTCTCAGCGCTGAATAAAAAGCATACCTACTTTGCAACTTTAACGAGTTGTGGAGTCAATCCTCGCATCACTTCCACTACGGTCATTAGCAGATCCTTCCTGGCTCCCAAAACTTGGGATGCAGCGAAAACCTGAACTCACCCGATCCACCCTCAGGATCGCTAGCGGCCGCTCTACCGGTCGGCGAGTGCCCTGCTTGCAAGCCCTACCTGCCAAAGGGAACTACGCTGTGTCCCAGACGTCTCTGCGCGCCTTACCAGCAGCCCTGGGCCATGCGTAGGCCTTACAGGCCCCCTAAGTTTCAAGCATACCGTTTCTCCGCAGCCGCCACAGGTTGTTGTCTGTCCTCGCAGTGAGCGGACGAGGAGCGGAGCTCCTCCAGGCAAGCGGCCTGGGGCGCCTAGGATATCCACCCCTCAGCTGATCCTGCAGCCGAACAGAGACCTCCTGCCTGGCTCGCCAAATTGATGCGCGGATTGACTCCACAACTCATTACAGTTGTAAAGTAGGTATGCTTTTTATTCAGCGCTGAGACACACGGGGATAATTCCGCAAAGTCATGCGTACCTCAGTGTTGTTTCCCTCTGCATTTATTATCTAAAGTTATATATATTTATAAGGTTACACAACACACCTATACATATTCATGTCCTATCCCTGCTCTCCTCGCGGTGCTGCTGGGCCCCCTAGAGCAAGCTCCGGAGAGGTACAATTCAAATGGACTTTTTACGTATGAAAGTGAGCAGTGTCAGGAATGATGGTGATACCGTTATAATCTGACTCTGTGCTGAAGGATCCGAGCACCAGCTTTCCCTCCTGGTTCTTCTGCTGTGGGAGTAAATAAGAAACGCTCACGCTCTACTCACTGTGCTGCTGGGCAGCAAAGTGTAGGCTACAGAGAGCTTGTATTCAAATGCTCTTTCAGGTATGAAAGTGAATGGTGACAGCAATGATGGTGACACACTTGAAAGCTGACTGTGAGCTGAAGAATCCCAGCACCAGCTTTCCCTCGTTGCTCTTCTGCTCTGGGAGCAGAGGCCAAACATTCATGCTCTAATCGGCGTGTTGCGGGGCAGGAGAGTGCAGGCTCCGGAGAGGTTGCATTCAAATGCTTTTCATGTATGACAGTGAGCAGTGAAAGCAATGATGGAGGCACCGTTGCAAAGCTGCCTGTGTGCTAAAGAGGCCCAGCACTAGCTTTCCCTCCTGGCTCTTCTGCTGTGGGAGCAGAGGCCAAACGTTCGTGCCCTGCTCACAGCGCTCCTGGGCAGCTGAGAGCGACGACCCAAGAATTTGTATTCAAATGAACTTTTAGGTATGAAACTGAGGAGAGACTGCAATCATGGTGACACCGTTGCAAAGCTGACTGTGTGCTGAAGAGGCCCAGCACCAGCTTTCCCTCCTGGGTCTTCAGCTGTGGGAGCAGAGGCCAAATGTTCAATCTGTGCTCACTGCGCTGCTGCGCAGCAGAGAGCAGGTTCTGGACTGATTGCGTTCAAATGCTTTTCCTGTATGAAAGTGAGCAGTGAAAGCAATGATGGAGGCACCGATGCAAAGGTGACTGTGTGCTGAACAGGCCCAGCACCAGCTTTCCCTCCTGGCTTTTCTGCTTTGGGAGCAGAGGCCAAACGTTCGTGCTATACTCACTGTGCTGCCTGGCAGCTGAGGGCGACCACCTGAGAATTTGTATTCAAATGGACTTTTAGGTATGAAAGCGAGGAAAGACTGCAATGATGGTGACACCGTTGCAAAGCTGACTGTGTGCTGAAGAGGCCCAGCACCAGCTTTCCCTCCTGGCTCTTCTGCTGTGGGAGCAGAGGCCAAACGTTCATTCCGTGCTGACTGTGTTGCTGCGCAGCAGAGAGCAGGCTCTGGAATGATAGCATTCAAATGCTTTACGTGTATGAAAGTGATCAGTGAAAGCAATGGTGGAGGCAACGATGCAAAGGTGTGAGTGTGTTGAAGAGGCCCAGCATCAGCTTTCCCTCCTGGCTCTTCTGCTGTGGGAGCAGAGGCCAAACGTTCGTGTTATACTCACAGCGCTGCTGGGCAGCTGAGAGCGACCACCCGAGAATTTGTATTCAAATGGACTTTTAGGTATGAAACTGAGGAGAGACTGCAATGATGGTGACACCGTTGCAAAGCTGACTGTGTGCTGAAGAGGCCCAGCACCAGCTTTGCCTCCTGGCTCTTCTGCTGTGGGAGCAGAGGCCAAATGTTCATTCTGTGCTCACTGTGTTGCTGCGCAGCAGAGAGCAGGGTCCGAAGAGATTGCATTCAAATGCTTTTCATGTATGACAGTGAGCAGTGAAAGCAATGATGGAGGCACCTTTGCAAAGCTGACTGTGTGCTGAGGATCACTAGAACTAGTTTCCCTGCTGGCTCTTCGGCTGTGTGAGCAGAGGCCAAGCGATCATGCTCTGCTCACTTTTACTTCTGGGCAGCAGAGAACAAGCTCTGGATAGGTTGCATTCAAATGGACTTTTAGGTATGAAACCGAAGACCGACAGGATTGATGTTGAAAGAGTTGCAAAGCTGACTGAGTGCTGAAGATTCCCAGCACCAGCTTTCCCTGCTGGCACTTCTGCTGTGGGAGTAAAGAACAAACGCCCATGCACTACTCACTGTGCTGCTGGGTAGGCGAGAGCAAGCTCCGCAGATGTTGCATTCAAATGCACTCTCAGATATGAAAGTGAGCAGTGAGAGGAATGATGGAGGCACCGCTGCAAAGCTGACTGTGTGCTGATGATCACTCGCACCAGCTTTCCCTCCTGGCCCTTCAGCTGTGGAAGCAGAGGCCAAACGTCCGTGCTCTCCTCGCTGTGCTGCTGGGCCCCCTAGAGGAAGCTCCGGAGAGGTACAATTCAAATGGACTTTTATGTATGAAAGTGAGCAGTGTCAGCAATGATGGTGACACCGTTGTAAAGCTGCCTGTGTGCTGAAGAATCCCAGCACCAGCTTTCCCTTCTGGCTCATCTGCTGTATGAGTAAAGAACGAACGCTCATGCTCTACACACTGTGCTGCTGGGCAGCACAGTGCAGGTTTCAGAGAGGTTGTATTCAAATGATCAGTCAGGTATGAAAGTGAACGGTGACAGCAATGATGGTGACACACTTTAAAGCTGACTGTGAGCTGAAGAATCCCAGCACCAGCTTTCCCTCGCGGCTCCTCTGCTGTTGGAGCAGAGGCCAAACATTCATGCTCTCCTCAGTGTGTTGCTGGGCAGCAGAGTGCAGGCTCCAGAAAGGTTTCATTCAAATGCACTTTCATGTATGACAGTGAGCAGTGAAAGCAATGATGGAGGCACTGTTGCAAAGCTGCCTGTGTGCTGAAGAGGCCCAGCACTAGCTTTCCCTCCTGGCCCTTCTGCCCTGGGAGCGGATGCCAAATGTTTATTCTGTGCTGTGTTGCTGCGCAGCAATCCTAACCCTAGCCCTAAGCCTAAACTTAAACCTAACCCTAACCCCTAACCCTAACCCTAACCCTATTCCAACCCTAACCCCTAACCCTAACCCTAACCTAAACCCTAACCCTAACCAAAACCACTAACCCCTAACCCTAACTGTAACCCCCGAACCCTAACCCTAACCCTAACACTAACCCTAACCCTAAACTATCTCTCCCCTGTAACTGTAACAAAGTAAGTGCAATAGTATATATATATAGATATATGGGAAAACACAGTGAACGTAACAAAGTGAGCAAAATAAAGAGTGTTCAAGAGCATTCTAATGACCCACAGAGGTTCCCAACCCTAACCCTAACCCCAACCCTAACCCTAACCCTAACACTAAGCCTAACCCAAAGTGAGCAAAATAAAGCATGTCCAAGAGCATTCTAATGACCCACAGAGGTTCTCAACCCTAACCCTAACCCAAAAAGGTTTCATTCAAATGCACTTTCATGTATGACAGTGAGCAGTGAAAGCAATGATGGAGGCACTGTTGCAAAGCTGCCTGTGTGCTGAAGAGGCCCAGCACTAGCTTTCCCTCCTGGCCCTTCTGCCCTGGGAGCGGATGCCAAATGTTTATTCTGTGCTGTGTGGCTGCGCAGCAATCCTAACCCTAGCCCTAAGCCTAAACTTAAACCTAACCCTAACCCCTAACGCTAACCCTAACCCTAACCCTAACCCTAACCCAAAACCTAACTCTAACCCTAACCCTAACCCTAACCCACTTCTCCCCGGTAACTGTAACAAAGTGAGTGTAATACTATATATATAGATATATAGGAAAACACAGTAAACGTAACAAAGTGAGCAAAAGAAAGCATGTTCAAGAGCATTCTAATGACCCACAGAGGTTCTCAAGCCTAACCCTAACCCTAACCCTTACCCTATCCCGTTTCTCCCCTGGAACTGTAACAAAGTGAGTATAATACTATATATATAGATATATAGGAAAACACAGTAAACGTAACAAAGTGAGCAAAGTAAAGCATGTTCAAGAGCATTTTAATGACCCTCAGAGGTTGTCAACCCTAACCCTAACCCTAACCCTAACCCTAACCCTAGCCCTATCACTAACCCTAACCCTAACCATTACCCCAACCCTAACCCACTTCTCCCCTGTAACTGTAACAAAGTGAGCGTAATACTATATATATAGATATATAGGAAAACACAGTAAACGTAAGAAAGAGAGCAAAATAAAGCATGTTCAAGAGCATTCTAAAGACACACAGTGGTTCTCAAGCCTAACCCTAACCCTAACCCTAACCCTAACCCTAACCCTAACCCTAACCCTAACCCTAACCCAAAACCTAACCCTAAACCTAACTCGAACTCATTTCTCCCCTGTAACTGTAACAAAGTGGGTGTAATAATATATATATAGATATATAGGAAAACACAGGAAACATAACAAAGTGAGCAAAATAAAGCATGTTCAAGAGCATTCTAATGACCCACAGAGGTTCTCAAGCCTAACCCTAACCCTAACCCTAACCCTAACCCTAACCCTAACCCTAACCCTAACCCTAACCCTAACCCTAACCCATTTCCCCCAGTAACTGTAACAAAGTGAGTGTAATACTATATATATAGATATACAGGAAAACACAGTAAACGTAACAAAGTGAGAAAAATAACGCATGTTCAAGAGCATTCTAATGACCCACAGAGGTTCTCAACCCTAACCCTAACCCTAACCCCTAACCCTAACCCTAACCCTATTCCAACCCTAACCCCTAACCCTAACCCTAACCTAAACCCTAACCCTAACCAAAACCACTAACCCCTAACCCTAACTGTAACCCCCGAACCCTAACCCTAACCCTAACACTAACCCTAACCCTAAACTATTTCTCCCCTGTAACTGTAACAAAGTAAGTGCAATAGTATATATATAGATATATAGGAAAACACAGTGAACGTAACAAAGTGAGCAAAATAAAGAGTGTTCAACAGCATTCTAATGACCCACAGAGGTTCCCAACCCTAACCCTAACCCCAACCCTAACCCTAACCCTAATACTAAGCCTAACCCAAAGTGAGCAAAATAAAGCATGTCCAAGAGCATTCTAATGACCCACAGAGGTTCTCAACCCTAACCCTAACCCAAAAAGGTTTCATTCAAATGCACTTTCATGTATGACAGTGAGCAGTGAAAGCAATGATGGAGGCACTGTTGCAAAGCTGCCTGTGTGCTGAAGAGGCCCAGCACTAGCTTTCCCTCCTGGCCCTTCTGCCCTGGGAGCGGATGCCAAATGTTTATTCTGTGCTGTGTGGCTGCGCAGCAATCCTAACCCTAGCCCTAAGCCTAAACTTAAACCTAACCCTAACCCCTAACGCTAACCCTAACCCTAACCCTAACCCTAACCCAAAACCTAACTCTAACCCTAACCCTAACCCTAACCCACTTCTCCCCGGTAACTGTAACAAAGTGAGTGTAATACTATATATATAGATATATAGGAAAACACAGTAAACGTAACAAAGTGAGCAAAAGAAAGCATGTTCAAGAGCATTCTAATGACCCACAGAGGTTCTCAAGCCTAACCCTAACCCTAACCCTTACCCTATCCCGTTTCTCCCCTGGAAATGTAACAAAGTGAGTATAATACTATATATATAGATATATAGGAAAACACAGTAAACGTAACAAAGTGAGCAAAGTAAAGCATGTTCAAGAGCATTTTAATGACCCACAGAGGATGTCAACCCTAACCCTAACCCTAACCCTAACCCTAACCCTAGCCCTATCACTAACCCTAACCCTAACCATTACCCCAACCCTAACCCACTTCTCCCCTGTAACTGTAACAAAGTGAGCGTAATACTATATATATAGATATATAGGAAAACACAGTAAACGTAAGAAAGAGAGCAAAATAAAGCATGTTCAAGAGCATTCTAAAGACACACAGTGGTTCTCAAGCCTAACCCTAACCCTAACCCTAACCCTAACCCTAACCCTAACCCTAACCCTAACCCTAACCCAAAACCTAACCCTAAACCTAACTCGAACTCATTTCTCCCCTGTAACTGTAACAAAGTGGGTGTAATAATATATATATAGATATATAGGAAAACACAGGAAACATAACAAAGTGAGCAAAATAAAGCATGTTCAAGAGCATTCTAATGACCCACAGAGGTTCTCAAGCCTAACCCTAACCCTAACCCTAACCCTAACCCTAACCCTAACCCTAACCCTAACCCTAACCCTAACCCTAACCCATTTCCCCCAGTAACTGTAACAAAGTGAGTGTAATACTATATATATAGATATACAGGAAAACACAGTAAACGTAACAAAGTGAGAAAAATAACGCATGTTCAAGAGCATTCTAATGACCCACAGAGGTTCTCAACCCTAACCCTAACCCTAACCCCTAACCCTAACCCTAACCCTATTCCAACCCTAACCCCTAACCCTAACCCTAACCTAAACCCTAACCCTAACCAAAACCACTAACCCCTAACCCTAACTGTAACCCCCGAACCCTAACCCTAACCCTAACACTAACCCTAACCCTAAACTATTTCTCCCCTGTAACTGTAACAAAGTAAGTGCAATAGTATATATATAGATATATAGGAAAACACAGTGAACGTAACAAAGTGAGCAAAATAAAGAGTGTTCAACAGCATTCTAATGACCCACAGAGGTTCCCAACCCTAACCCTAACCCCAACCCTAACCCTAACCCTAATACTAAGCCTAACCCAAAGTGAGCAAAATAAAGCATGTCCAAGAGCATTCTAATGACCCACAGAGGTTCTCAACCCTAACCCTAACCCAAAAAGGTTTCATTCAAATGCACTTTCATGTATGACAGTGAGCAGTGAAAGCAATGATGGAGGCACTGTTGCAAAGCTGCCTGTGTGCTGAAGAGGCCCAGCACTAGCTTTCCCTCCTGGCCCTTCTGCCCTGGGAGCGGATGCCAAATGTTTATTCTGTGCTGTGTGGCTGCGCAGCAATCCTAACCCTAGCCCTAAGCCTAAACTTAAACCTAACCCTAACCCCTAACGCTAACCCTAACCCTAACCCTAACCCTAACCCAAAACCTAACTCTAACCCTAACCCTAACCCTAACCCACTTCTCCCCGGTAACTGTAACAAAGTGAGTGTAATACTATATATATAGATATATAGGTAAACACAGTAAACGTAACAAAGTGAGCAAAAGAAAGCATGTTCAAGAGCATTCTAATGACCCACAGAGGTTCTCAAGCCTAACCCTAACCCTAACCCTTACCCTATCCCGTTTCTCCCCTGGAACTGTAACAAAGTGAGTATAATACTATATATATAGATATATAGGAAAACACAGTAAACGTAACAAAGTGAGCAAAGTAAAGCATGTTCAAGAGCATTTTAATGACCCACAGAGGTTGTCAACCCTAACCCTAACCCTAACCCTAACCCTAACCCTAACCCTAACCCTAGCCCTATCACTAACCCTAACCCTAACCCTTACCCCAACCCTAACCCACTTCTCCCCTGTAACTGTAACAAAGTGAGCGTAATACTATATATATAGATATATAGGAAAACACAGTAAACGTAAGAAAGAGAGCAAAATAAAGCATGTTCAAGAGCATTCTAAAGACACACAGTGGTTCTCAACCCTAAGCCTAACCCTAAGCCTAACCCTAACCCTAACCCTAACCCTAACCCTAACCCTAACTCTAACCCTAACCCTAACCCTAACCTTAACCCGTTTCTCCCCTGTAACTGTAACAAAGTGAGTGTAATACTATATATACAGATATATAGGAAAACACGGTAAACATAACAAAGTGAGCAAAATAAAGCATGTTGAAGACCATTCTAATGACCCACAGAGGTTCTCAAGCCTAACCCTAACCCTAACCCTAACCCTAACCCTAACCCTAACCCTAACCCTAACCCAAAACCTAACCCTAAACCTAACTCGAACTCATTTCTCCCCTGTAACTGTAACAAAGTGGGTGTAATACTATATATATAGATATATAGGAAAACACAGGAAACATAACAAAGTGAGCAAAATAAAGCATGTTCAAGAGCATTCTAATGACCCACAGAGGTTCTCAAGCCTAACCCTAACCCTAACCCTAACCCTAACCCTAACCCTAACCCTAACCCTAACCCTAACCCATTTCCCCCAGTAACTGTAACAAAGTGAGTGTAATACTATATATATAGATATACAGGAAAACACAGTAAACGTAACAAAGTGAGAAAAATAACGCATGTTCAAGAGCATTCTAATGACCCACAGAGGTTCTCAACCCTAACCCTAACCCTAACCCCTAACCCTAACCCTAACCCTATTCCAACCCTAACCCCTAACCCTAACCCTAACCTAAACCCTAACCCTAACCAAAACCACTAACCCCTAACCCTAACTGTAACCCCCGAACCCTAACCCTAACCCTAACACTAACCCTAACCCTAAACTATTTCTCCCCTGTAACTGTAACAAAGTAAGTGCAATAGTATATATATAGATATATAGGAAAACACAGTGAACGTAACAAAGTGAGCAAAATAAAGAGTGTTCAACAGCATTCTAATGACCCACAGAGGTTCCCAACCCTAACCCTAACCCCAACCCTAACCCTAACCCTAATACTAAGCCTAACCCAAAGTGAGCAAAATAAAGCATGTCCAAGAGCATTCTAATGACCCACAGAGGTTCTCAACCCTAACCCTAACCCAAAAAGGTTTCATTCAAATGCACTTTCATGTATGACAGTGAGCAGTGAAAGCAATGATGGAGGCACTGTTGCAAAGCTGCCTGTGTGCTGAAGAGGCCCAGCACTAGCTTTCCCTCCTGGCCCTTCTGCCCTGGGAGCGGATGCCAAATGTTTATTCTGTGCTGTGTGGCTGCGCAGCAATCCTAACCCTAGCCCTAAGCCTAAACTTAAACCTAACCCTAACCCCTAACGCTAACCCTAACCCTAACCCTAACCCTAACCCAAAACCTAACTCTAACCCTAACCCTAACCCTAACCCACTTCTCCCCGGTAACTGTAACAAAGTGAGTGTAATACTATATATATAGATATATAGGAAAACACAGTAAACGTAACAAAGTGAGCAAAAGAAAGCATGTTCAAGAGCATTCTAATGACCCACAGAGGTTCTCAAGCCTAACCCTAACCCTAACCCTTACCCTATCCCGTTTCTCCCCTGGAACTGTAACAAAGTGAGTATAATACTATATATATAGATATATAGGAAAACACAGTAAACGTAACAAAGTGAGCAAAGTAAAGCATGTTCAAGAGCATTTTAATGACCCACAGAGGTTGTCAACCCTAACCCTAACCCTAACCCTAACCCTAACCCTAACCCTAACCCTAGCCCTATCACTAACCCTAACCCTAACCCTTACCCCAACCCTAACCCACTTCTCCCCTGTAACTGTAACAAAGTGAGCGTAATACTATATATATAGATATATAGGAAAACACAGTAAACGTAAGAAAGAGAGCAAAATAAAGCATGTTCAAGAGCATTCTAAAGACACACAGTGGTTCTCAACCCTAAGCCTAACCCTAAGCCTAACCCTAACCCTAACCCTAACCCTAACCCTAACCCTAACTCTAACCCTAACCCTAACCCTAACCTTAACCCGTTTCTCCCCTGTAACTGTAACAAAGTGAGCGTAATACTATATATATAGATATATAGGAAAACACAGTAAACGTAAGAAAGAGAGCAAAATAAAGCATGTTCAAGAGCATTCTAAAGACACACAGTGGTTCTCAAGCCTAACCCTAACCCTAACCCTAACCCTAACCCTAACCCTAACCCTAACCCTAACCCTAACCCAAAACCTAACCCTAAACCTAACTCGAACTCATTTCTCCCCTGTAACTGTAACAAAGTGGGTGTAATAATATATATATAGATATATAGGAAAACACAGGAAACATAACAAAGTGAGCAAAATAAAGCATGTTCAAGAGCATTCTAATGACCCACAGAGGTTCTCAAGCCTAACCCTAACCCTAACCCTAACCCTAACCCTAACCCTAACCCTAACCCTAACCCTAACCCATTTCCCCCAGTAACTGTAACAAAGTGAGTGTAATACTATATATATAGATATACAGGAAAACACAGTAAACGTAACAAAGTGAGAAAAATAACGCATGTTCAAGAGCATTCTAATGACCCACAGAGGTTCTCAACCCTAACCCTAACCCTAACCCCTAACCCTAACCCTAACCCTATTCCAACCCTAACCCCTAACCCTAACCCTAACCTAAACCCTAACCCTAACCAAAACCACTAACCCCTAACCCTAACTGTAACCCCCGAACCCTAACCCTAACCCTAACACTAACCCTAACCCTAAACTATTTCTCCCCTGTAACTGTAACAAAGTAAGTGCAATAGTATATATATAGATATATAGGAAAACACAGTGAACGTAACAAAGTGAGCAAAATAAAGAGTGTTCAACAGCATTCTAATGACCCACAGAGGTTCCCAACCCTAACCCTAACCCCAACCCTAACCCTAACCCTAATACTAAGCCTAACCCAAAGTGAGCAAAATAAAGCATGTCCAAGAGCATTCTAATGACCCACAGAGGTTCTCAACCCTAACCCTAACCCAAAAAGGTTTCATTCAAATGCACTTTCATGTATGACAGTGAGCAGTGAAAGCAATGATGGAGGCACTGTTGCAAAGCTGCCTGTGTGCTGAAGAGGCCCAGCACTAGCTTTCCCTCCTGGCCCTTCTGCCCTGGGAGCGGATGCCAAATGTTTATTCTGTGCTGTGTGGCTGCGCAGCAATCCTAACCCTAGCCCTAAGCCTAAACTTAAACCTAACCCTAACCCCTAACGCTAACCCTAACCCTAACCCTAACCCTAACCCAAAACCTAACTCTAACCCTAACCCTAACCCTAACCCACTTCTCCCCGGTAACTGTAACAAAGTGAGTGTAATACTATATATATAGATATATAGGAAAACACAGTAAACGTAACAAAGTGAGCAAAAGAAAGCATGTTCAAGAGCATTCTAATGACCCACAGAGGTTCTCAAGCCTAACCCTAACCCTAACCCTTACCCTATCCCGTTTCTCCCCTGGAAATGTAACAAAGTGAGTATAATACTATATATATAGATATATAGGAAAACACAGTAAACGTAACAAAGTGAGCAAAGTAAAGCATGTTCAAGAGCATTTTAATGACCCACAGAGGATGTCAACCCTAACCCTAACCCTAACCCTAACCCTAACCCTAGCCCTATCACTAACCCTAACCCTAACCATTACCCCAACCCTAACCCACTTCTCCCCTGTAACTGTAACAAAGTGAGCGTAATACTATATATATAGATATATAGGAAAACACAGTAAACGTAAGAAAGAGAGCAAAATAAAGCATGTTCAAGAGCATTCTAAAGACACACAGTGGTTCTCAAGCCTAACCCTAACCCTAACCCTAACCCTAACCCTAACCCTAACCCTAACCCTAACCCTAACCCAAAACCTAACCCTAAACCTAACTCGAACTCATTTCTCCCCTGTAACTGTAACAAAGTGGGTGTAATAATATATATATAGATATATAGGAAAACACAGGAAACATAACAAAGTGAGCAAAATAAAGCATGTTCAAGAGCATTCTAATGACCCACAGAGGTTCTCAAGCCTAACCCTAACCCTAACCCTAACCCTAACCCTAACCCTAACCCTAACCCTAACCCTAACCCTAACCCTAACCCATTTCCCCCAGTAACTGTAACAAAGTGAGTGTAATACTATATATATAGATATACAGGAAAACACAGTAAACGTAACAAAGTGAGAAAAATAACGCATGTTCAAGAGCATTCTAATGACCCACAGAGGTTCTCAACCCTAACCCTAACCCTAACCCCTAACCCTAACCCTAACCCTATTCCAACCCTAACCCCTAACCCTAACCCTAACCTAAACCCTAACCCTAACCAAAACCACTAACCCCTAACCCTAACTGTAACCCCCGAACCCTAACCCTAACCCTAACACTAACCCTAACCCTAAACTATTTCTCCCCTGTAACTGTAACAAAGTAAGTGCAATAGTATATATATAGATATATAGGAAAACACAGTGAACGTAACAAAGTGAGCAAAATAAAGAGTGTTCAACAGCATTCTAATGACCCACAGAGGTTCCCAACCCTAACCCTAACCCCAACCCTAACCCTAACCCTAATACTAAGCCTAACCCAAAGTGAGCAAAATAAAGCATGTCCAAGAGCATTCTAATGACCCACAGAGGTTCTCAACCCTAACCCTAACCCAAAAAGGTTTCATTCAAATGCACTTTCATGTATGACAGTGAGCAGTGAAAGCAATGATGGAGGCACTGTTGCAAAGCTGCCTGTGTGCTGAAGAGGCCCAGCACTAGCTTTCCCTCCTGGCCCTTCTGCCCTGGGAGCGGATGCCAAATGTTTATTCTGTGCTGTGTGGCTGCGCAGCAATCCTAACCCTAGCCCTAAGCCTAAACTTAAACCTAACCCTAACCCCTAACGCTAACCCTAACCCTAACCCTAACCCTAACCCAAAACCTAACTCTAACCCTAACCCTAACCCTAACCCACTTCTCCCCGGTAACTGTAACAAAGTGAGTGTAATACTATATATATAGATATATAGGAAAACACAGTAAACGTAACAAAGTGAGCAAAAGAAAGCATGTTCAAGAGCATTCTAATGACCCACAGAGGTTCTCAAGCCTAACCCTAACCCTAACCCTTACCCTATCCCGTTTCTCCCCTGGAAATGTAACAAAGTGAGTATAATACTATATATATAGATATATAGGAAAACACAGTAAACGTAACAAAGTGAGCAAAGTAAAGCATGTTCAAGAGCATTTTAATGACCCACAGAGGATGTCAACCCTAACCCTAACCCTAACCCTAACCCTAACCCTAGCCCTATCACTAACCCTAACCCTAACCATTACCCCAACCCTAACCCACTTCTCCCCTGTAACTGTAACAAAGTGAGCGTAATACTATATATATAGATATATAGGAAAACACAGTAAACGTAAGAAAGAGAGCAAAATAAAGCATGTTCAAGAGCATTCTAAAGACACACAGTGGTTCTCAAGCCTAACCCTAACCCTAACCCTAACCCTAACCCTAACCCTAACCCTAACCCTAACCCTAACCCAAAACCTAACCCTAAACCTAACTCGAACTCATTTCTCCCCTGTAACTGTAACAAAGTGGGTGTAATAATATATATATAGATATATAGGAAAACACAGGAAACATAACAAAGTGAGCAAAATAAAGCATGTTCAAGAGCATTCTAATGACCCACAGAGGTTCTCAAGCCTAACCCTAACCCTAACCCTAACCCTAACCCTAACCCTAACCCTAACCCTAACCCTAACCCTAACCCTAACCCATTTCCCCCAGTAACTGTAACAAAGTGAGTGTAATACTATATATATAGATATACAGGAAAACACAGTAAACGTAACAAAGTGAGAAAAATAACGCATGTTCAAGAGCATTCTAATGACCCACAGAGGTTCTCAACCCTAACCCTAACCCTAACCCCTAACCCTAACCCTAACCCTATTCCAACCCTAACCCCTAACCCTAACCCTAACCTAAACCCTAACCCTAACCAAAACCACTAACCCCTAACCCTAACTGTAACCCCCGAACCCTAACCCTAACCCTAACACTAACCCTAACCCTAAACTATTTCTCCCCTGTAACTGTAACAAAGTAAGTGCAATAGTATATATATAGATATATAGGAAAACACAGTGAACGTAACAAAGTGAGCAAAATAAAGAGTGTTCAACAGCATTCTAATGACCCACAGAGGTTCCCAACCCTAACCCTAACCCCAACCCTAACCCTAACCCTAATACTAAGCCTAACCCAAAGTGAGCAAAATAAAGCATGTCCAAGAGCATTCTAATGACCCACAGAGGTTCTCAACCCTAACCCTAACCCAAAAAGGTTTCATTCAAATGCACTTTCATGTATGACAGTGAGCAGTGAAAGCAATGATGGAGGCACTGTTGCAAAGCTGCCTGTGTGCTGAAGAGGCCCAGCACTAGCTTTCCCTCCTGGCCCTTCTGCCCTGGGAGCGGATGCCAAATGTTTATTCTGTGCTGTGTGGCTGCGCAGCAATCCTAACCCTAGCCCTAAGCCTAAACTTAAACCTAACCCTAACCCCTAACGCTAACCCTAACCCTAACCCTAACCCTAACCCAAAACCTAACTCTAACCCTAACCCTAACCCTAACCCACTTCTCCCCGGTAACTGTAACAAAGTGAGTGTAATACTATATATATAGATATATAGGTAAACACAGTAAACGTAACAAAGTGAGCAAAAGAAAGCATGTTCAAGAGCATTCTAATGACCCACAGAGGTTCTCAAGCCTAACCCTAACCCTAACCCTTACCCTATCCCGTTTCTCCCCTGGAACTGTAACAAAGTGAGTATAATACTATATATATAGATATATAGGAAAACACAGTAAACGTAACAAAGTGAGCAAAGTAAAGCATGTTCAAGAGCATTTTAATGACCCACAGAGGTTGTCAACCCTAACCCTAACCCTAACCCTAACCCTAACCCTAACCCTAACCCTAGCCCTATCACTAACCCTAACCCTAACCCTTACCCCAACCCTAACCCACTTCTCCCCTGTAACTGTAACAAAGTGAGCGTAATACTATATATATAGATATATAGGAAAACACAGTAAACGTAAGAAAGAGAGCAAAATAAAGCATGTTCAAGAGCATTCTAAAGACACACAGTGGTTCTCAACCCTAAGCCTAACCCTAAGCCTAACCCTAACCCTAACCCTAACCCTAACCCTAACCCTAACTCTAACCCTAACCCTAACCCTAACCTTAACCCGTTTCTCCCCTGTAACTGTAACAAAGTGAGTGTAATACTATATATACAGATATATAGGAAAACACGGTAAACATAACAAAGTGAGCAAAATAAAGCATGTTGAAGACCATTCTAATGACCCACAGAGGTTCTCAAGCCTAACCCTAACCCTAACCCTAACCCTAACCCTAACCCTAACCCTAACCCTAACCCAAAACCTAACCCTAAACCTAACTCGAACTCATTTCTCCCCTGTAACTGTAACAAAGTGGGTGTAATACTATATATATAGATATATAGGAAAACACAGGAAACATAACAAAGTGAGCAAAATAAAGCATGTTCAAGAGCATTCTAATGACCCACAGAGGTTCTCAAGCCTAACCCTAACCCTAACCCTAACCCTAACCCTAACCCTAACCCTAACCCTAACCCTAACCCATTTCCCCCAGTAACTGTAACAAAGTGAGTGTAATACTATATATATAGATATACAGGAAAACACAGTAAACGTAACAAAGTGAGAAAAATAACGCATGTTCAAGAGCATTCTAATGACCCACAGAGGTTCTCAACCCTAACCCTAACCCTAACCCCTAACCCTAACCCTAACCCTATTCCAACCCTAACCCCTAACCCTAACCCTAACCTAAACCCTAACCCTAACCAAAACCACTAACCCCTAACCCTAACTGTAACCCCCGAACCCTAACCCTAACCCTAACACTAACCCTAACCCTAAACTATTTCTCCCCTGTAACTGTAACAAAGTAAGTGCAATAGTATATATATAGATATATAGGAAAACACAGTGAACGTAACAAAGTGAGCAAAATAAAGAGTGTTCAACAGCATTCTAATGACCCACAGAGGTTCCCAACCCTAACCCTAACCCCAACCCTAACCCTAACCCTAATACTAAGCCTAACCCAAAGTGAGCAAAATAAAGCATGTCCAAGAGCATTCTAATGACCCACAGAGGTTCTCAACCCTAACCCTAACCCAAAAAGGTTTCATTCAAATGCACTTTCATGTATGACAGTGAGCAGTGAAAGCAATGATGGAGGCACTGTTGCAAAGCTGCCTGTGTGCTGAAGAGGCCCAGCACTAGCTTTCCCTCCTGGCCCTTCTGCCCTGGGAGCGGATGCCAAATGTTTATTCTGTGCTGTGTGGCTGCGCAGCAATCCTAACCCTAGCCCTAAGCCTAAACTTAAACCTAACCCTAACCCCTAACGCTAACCCTAACCCTAACCCTAACCCTAACCCAAAACCTAACTCTAACCCTAACCCTAACCCTAACCCACTTCTCCCCGGTAACTGTAACAAAGTGAGTGTAATACTATATATATAGATATATAGGAAAACACAGTAAACGTAACAAAGTGAGCAAAAGAAAGCATGTTCAAGAGCATTCTAATGACCCACAGAGGTTCTCAAGCCTAACCCTAACCCTAACCCTTACCCTATCCCGTTTCTCCCCTGGAACTGTAACAAAGTGAGTATAATACTATATATATAGATATATAGGAAAACACAGTAAACGTAACAAAGTGAGCAAAGTAAAGCATGTTCAAGAGCATTTTAATGACCCACAGAGGTTGTCAACCCTAACCCTAACCCTAACCCTAACCCTAACCCTAACCCTAACCCTAGCCCTATCACTAACCCTAACCCTAACCCTTACCCCAACCCTAACCCACTTCTCCCCTGTAACTGTAACAAAGTGAGCGTAATACTATATATATAGATATATAGGAAAACACAGTAAACGTAAGAAAGAGAGCAAAATAAAGCATGTTCAAGAGCATTCTAAAGACACACAGTGGTTCTCAACCCTAAGCCTAACCCTAAGCCTAACCCTAACCCTAACCCTAACCCTAACCCTAACTCTAACCCTAACCCTAACCCTAACCTTAACCCGTTTCTCCCCTGTAACTGTAACAAAGTGAGTGTAATACTATATATACAGATATATAGGAAAACACGGTAAACGTAACAAAGTGAGCAAAATAAAGCATGTTGAAGACCATTCTAATGACCCACAGAGGTTCTCAAGCCTAACCCTAACCCTAACCCTAACCCTAACCCTAACCCTAACCCTAACCCAAAACCTAACCCTAAACCTAACTCGAACTCATTTCTCCCCTGTAACTGTAACAAAGTGGGTGTAATACTATATATATAGATATATAGGAAAACACAGGAAACATAACAAAGTGAGCAAAATAAAGCATGTTCAAGAGCATTCTAATGACCCACAGAGGTTCTCAAGCCTAACCCTAACCCTAACCCTAACCCTAACCCTAACCCTAACCCTAACCCTAACCCTAACCCATTTCCCCCAGTAACTGTAACAAAGTGAGTGTAATACTATATATATAGATATACAGGAAAACACAGTAAACGTAACAAAGTGAGAAAAATAACGCATGTTCAAGAGCATTCTAATGACCCACAGAGGTTCTCAACCCTAACCCTAACCCTAACCCTAACCCTAACCCTAACCCTAACCCTAACCCTAACCTAAACCCTAACCCTAACCAAAACCACTAACCCCTAACCCTAACTGTAACCCCCGAACCCTAACCCTAACCCTAACACTAACCCTAACCCTAAACTATTTCTCCCCTGTAACTGTAACAAAGTAAGTGCAATAGTATATATATAGATATATAGGAAAACACAGTGAACGTAACAAAGTGAGCAAAATAAAGAGTGTTCAACAGCATTCTAATGACCCACAGAGGTTCCCAACCCTAACCCTAACCCCAACCCTAACCCTAACCCTAATACTAAGCCTAACCCAAAGTGAGCAAAATAAAGCATGTCCAAGAGCATTCTAATGACCCACAGAGGTTCTCAACCCTAACCCTAACCCAAAAAGGTTTCATTCAAATGCACTTTCATGTATGACAGTGAGCAGTGAAAGCAATGATGGAGGCACTGTTGCAAAGCTGCCTGTGTGCTGAAGAGGCCCAGCACTAGCTTTCCCTCCTGGCCCTTCTGCCCTGGGAGCGGATGCCAAATGTTTATTCTGTGCTGTGTGGCTGCGCAGCAATCCTAACCCTAGCCCTAAGCCTAAACTTAAACCTAACCCTAACCCCTAACGCTAACCCTAACCCTAACCCTAACCCTAACCGAAAACCTAACTCTAACCCTAACCCTAACCCTAACCCACTTCTCCCCGGTAACTGTAACAAAGTGAGTGTAATACTATATATATAGATATATAGGAAAACACAGTAAACGTAATAAAGTGAGCAAAAGAAAGCATGTTCAAGAGCATTCTAATGACCCACAGAGGTTCTCAAGCCTAACCCTAACCCTAACCCTTACCCTATCCCGTTTCTCCCCTGGAAATGTAACAAAGTGAGTATAATACTATATATATAGATATATAGGAAAACACAGTAAACGTAACAAAGTGAGCAAAGTAAAGCATGTTCAAGAGCATTTTAATGACCCACAGAGTATGTCAACCCTAACCCTAACCCTAACCCTAACCTTAACCCTAACCCTAGCCCTATCACTAACCCTAACCCTAACCCTTACCCCAACCCTAACCCACTTCTCCCCTGTAACTGTAACAAAGTGAGCGTAATACTATATATATAGATATATAGGAAAACACAGTAAACGTAAGAAAGAGAGCAAAATAAAGCATGTTCAAGAGCATTCTAAAGACACACAGTGGTTCTCAAGCCTAACCCTAACCCTAACCCTAACCCTAACCCTAACCCTAACCCTAACCCTAACCCTAACCCAAAACCTAACCCTAAACCTAACTCGAACTCATTTCTCCCCTGTAACTGTAACAAAGTGGGTGTAATACTATATATATATATATATAGGAAAACACAGGAAACATAACAAAGTGAGCAAAATAAAGCATGTTCAAGAGCATTCTAATGACCCACAGAGGTTCTCAAGCCTAACCCTAACCCTAACCCTAACCCTAACCCTAACCCTAACCCTAACCCTAACCCTAACCCATTTCCCCCAGTAACTGTAACAAAGTGAGTGTAATACTATATATATAGATATACAGGAAAACACAGTAAACGTAACAAAGTGAGAAAAATAACGCATGTTCAAGAGCATTCTAATGACCCACAGAGGTTCTCAACCCTAACCCTAACCCTAACCCCTAACCCTAACCCTAACCCTATTCCAACCCTAACCCCTAACCCTAACCCTAACCTAAACCCTAACCCTAACCAAAACCACTAACCCCTAACCCTAACTGTAACCCCCGAACCCTAACCCTAACCCTAACACTAACCCTAACCCTAAACTATTTCTCCCCTGTAACTGTAACAAAGTAAGTGCAATAGTATATATATTGATATATAGGAAAACACAGTGAATGTAACAAAGTGAGCAAAATAAAGAGTGTTCAACAGCATTCTAATGACCCACAGAGGTTCCCAACCCTAACCCTAACCCCAACCCTAACCCTAACCCTAATACTAAGCCTAACCCAAAGTGAGCAAAATAAAGCATGTCCAAGAGCATTCTAATGACCCACAGAGGTTCTCAACCCTAACCCTAACCCAAAAAGGTTTCATTCAAATGCACTTTCATGTATGACAGTGAGCAGTGAAAGCAATGATGGAGGCACTGTTGCAAAGCTGCCTGTGTGCTGAAGAGGCCCAGCACTAGCTTTCCCTCCTGGCCCTTCTGCCCTGGGAGCGGATGCCAAATGTTTATTCTGTGCTGTGTGGCTGCGCAGCAATCCTAACCCTAGCCCTAAGCCTAAACTTAAACCTAACCCTAACCCCTAACGCTAACCCTAACCCTAACCCTAACCCTAACCGAAAACCTAACTCTAACCCTAACCCTAACCCTAACCCACTTCTCCCCGGTAACTGTAACAAAGTGAGTGTAATACTATATATATAGATATATAGGAAAACACAGTAAACGTAATAAAGTGAGCAAAAGAAAGCATGTTCAAGAGCATTCTAATGACCCACAGAGGTTCTCAAGCCTAACCCTAACCCTAACCCTTACCCTATCCCGTTTCTCCCCTGGAAATGTAACAAAGTGAGTATAATACTATATATATAGATATATAGGAAAACACAGTAAACGTAACAAAGTGAGCAAAGTAAAGCATGTTCAAGAGCATTTTAATGACCCACAGAGTATGTCAACCCTAACCCTAACCCTAACCCTAACCTTAACCCTAACCCTAGCCCTATCACTAACCCTAACCCTAACCCTTACCCCAACCCTAACCCACTTCTCCCCTGTAACTGTAACAAAGTGAGCGTAATACTATATATATAGATATATAGGAAAACACAGTAAACGTAAGAAAGAGAGCAAAATAAAGCATGTTCAAGAGCATTCTAAAGACACACAGTGGTTCTCAAGCCTAACCCTAACCCTAACCCTAACCCTAACCCTAACCCTAACCCTAACCCTAACCCTAACCCAAAACCTAACCCTAAACCTAACTCGAACTCATTTCTCCCCTGTAACTGTAACAAAGTGGGTGTAATACTATATATATATATATATAGGAAAACACAGGAAACATAACAAAGTGAGCAAAATAAAGCATGTTCAAGAGCATTCTAATGACCCACAGAGGTTCTCAAGCCTAACCCTAACCCTAACCCTAACCCTAACCCTAACCCTAACCCTAACCCTAACCCTAACCCATTTCCCCCAGTAACTGTAACAAAGTGAGTGTAATACTATATATATAGATATACAGGAAAACACAGTAAACGTAACAAAGTGAGAAAAATAACGCATGTTCAAGAGCATTCTAATGACCCACAGAGGTTCTCAACCCTAACCCTAACCCTAACCCCTAACCCTAACCCTAACCCTATTCCAACCCTAACCCCTAACCCTAACCCTAACCTAAACCCTAACCCTAACCAAAACCACTAACCCCTAACCCTAACTGTAACCCCCGAACCCTAACCCTAACCCTAACACTAACCCTAACCCTAAACTATTTCTCCCCTGTAACTGTAACAAAGTAAGTGCAATAGTATATATATTGATATATAGGAAAACACAGTGAATGTAACAAAGTGAGCAAAATAAAGAGTGTTCAACAGCATTCTAATGACCCACAGAGGTTCCCAACCCTAACCCTAACCCCAACCCTAACCCTAACCCTAATACTAAGCCTAACCCAAAGTGAGCAAAATAAAGCATGTCCAAGAGCATTCTAATGACCCACAGAGGTTCTCAACCCTAACCCTAACCCAAAAAGGTTTCATTCAAATGCACTTTCATGTATGACAGTGAGCAGTGAAAGCAATGATGGAGGCACTGTTGCAAAGCTGCCTGTGTGCTGAAGAGGCCCAGCACTAGCTTTCCCTCCTGGCCCTTCTGCCCTGGGAGCGGATGCCAAATGTTTATTCTGTGCTGTGTGGCTGCGCAGCAATCCTAACCCTAGCCCTAAGCCTAAACTTAAACCTAACCCTAACCCCTAACGCTAACCCTAACCCTAACCCTAACCCTAACCCAAAACCTAACTCTAACCCTAACCCTAACCCTAACCCACTTCTCCCCGGTAACTGTAACAAAGTGAGTGTAATACTATATATATAGATATATAGGAAAACACAGTAAACGTAACAAAGTGAGCAAAAGAAAGCATGTTCAAGAGCATTCTAATGACCCACAGAGGTTCTCAAGCCTAACCCTAACCCTAACCCTTACCCTATCCCGTTTCTCCCCTGGAAATGTAACAAAGTGAGTATAATACTATATATATAGATATATAGGAAAACACAGTAAACGTAACAAAGTGAGCAAAGTAAAGCATGTTCAAGAGCATTTTAATGACCCAGAGAGGATGTCAACCCTAACCCTAACCCTAACCCTAACCCTAACCCTAACCCTAGCCCTATCACTAACCCTAACCCTAACCCTTACCCCAACCCTAACCCACTTCTCCCCTGTAACTGTAACAATGTGAGCGTAATACTATATATATAGATATATAGGAAAACACAGTAAACGTAAGAAAGAGAGCAAAATAAAGCATGTTCAAGAGCATTCTAAAGACACACAGTGGTTCTCAACCCTAAGCCTAACCCTAACCCTAACCCTAACCCTAACCCTAACCCTAACCCTAACCCTAACTCTAACCCTAACCCTAACCCTAACCTTAACCCGTTTCTCCCCTGTAACTGTAACAAAGTGAGTGTAATACTATATATACAGATATATAGGAAAACACGGTAAACATAACAAAGTGAGCAAAATAAAGCATGTTCAAGAGCATTCTAATGACCCACAGAGGTTCTCAAGCCTAACCCTAACCCTAACCCTAACCCTAACCCTAACCCTAACCCTAACCCTAACCCATTTCCCCCAGTAACTGTAACAAAGTGAGTGTAATACTATATATATAGATATACAGGAAAACACAGTAAACGTAACAAAGTGAGAAAAATAACGCATGTTCAAGAGCATTCTAATGACCCACAGAGGTTCTCAACCCTAACCCTAACCCTAACCCCTAACCCTAACCCTAACCCTATTCCAACCCTAACCCCTAACCCTAACCCTAACCTAAACCCTAACCCTAACCAAAACCACTAACCCCTAACCCTAACTGTAACCCCCGAACCCTAACCCTAACCCTAACACTAACCCTAACCCTAAACTATTTCTCCCCTGTAACTGTAACAAAGTAAGTGCAATAGTATATATATAGATATATAGGAAAACACAGTGAACGTAACAAAGTGAGCAAAATAAAGAGTGTTCAACAGCATTCTAATGACCCACAGAGGTTCCCAACCCTAACCCTAACCCCAACCCTAACCCTAACCCTAATACTAAGCCTAACCCAAAGTGAGCAAAATAAAGCATGTCCAAGAGCATTCTAATGACCCACAGAGGTTCTCAACCCTAACCCTAACCCAAAAAGGTTTCATTCAAATGCACTTTCATGTATGACAGTGAGCAGTGAAAGCAATGATGGAGGCACTGTTGCAAAGCTGCCTGTGTGCTGAAGAGGCCCAGCACTAGCTTTCCCTCCTGGCCCTTCTGCCCTGGGAGCGGATGCCAAATGTTTATTCTGTGCTGTGTGGCTGCGCAGCAATCCTAACCCTAGCCCTAAGCCTAAACTTAAACCTAACCCTAACCCCTAACGCTAACCCTAACCCTAACCCTAACCCTAACCCAAAACCTAACTCTAACCCTAACCCTAACCCTAACCCACTTCTCCCCGGTAACTGTAACAAAGTGAGTGTAATACTATATATATAGATATATAGGAAAACACAGTAAACGTAACAAAGTGAGCAAAAGAAAGCATGTTCAAGAGCATTCTAATGACCCACAGAGGTTCTCAAGCCTAACCCTAACCCTAACCCTTACCCTATCCCGTTTCTCCCCTGGAAATGTAACAAAGTGAGTATAATACTATATATATAGATATATAGGAAAACACAGTAAACGTAACAAAGTGAGCAAAGTAAAGCATGTTCAAGAGCATTTTAATGACCCACAGAGGATGTCAACCCTAACCCTAACCCTAACCCTAACCCTAACCCTAGCCCTATCACTAACCCTAACCCTAACCATTACCCCAACCCTAACCCACTTCTCCCCTGTAACTGTAACAAAGTGAGCGTAATACTATATATATAGATATATAGGAAAACACAGTAAACGTAAGAAAGAGAGCAAAATAAAGCATGTTCAAGAGCATTCTAAAGACACACAGTGGTTCTCAAGCCTAACCCTAACCCTAACCCTAACCCTAACCCTAACCCTAACCCTAACCCTAACCCTAACCCAAAACCTAACCCTAAACCTAACTCGAACTCATTTCTCCCCTGTAACTGTAACAAAGTGGGTGTAATAATATATATATAGATATATAGGAAAACACAGGAAACATAACAAAGTGAGCAAAATAAAGCATGTTCAAGAGCATTCTAATGACCCACAGAGGTTCTCAAGCCTAACCCTAACCCTAACCCTAACCCTAACCCTAACCCTAACCCTAACCCTAACCCTAACCCTAACCCTAACCCATTTCCCCCAGTAACTGTAACAAAGTGAGTGTAATACTATATATATAGATATACAGGAAAACACAGTAAACGTAACAAAGTGAGAAAAATAACGCATGTTCAAGAGCATTCTAATGACCCACAGAGGTTCTCAACCCTAACCCTAACCCTAACCCCTAACCCTAACCCTAACCCTATTCCAACCCTAACCCCTAACCCTAACCCTAACCTAAACCCTAACCCTAACCAAAACCACTAACCCCTAACCCTAACTGTAACCCCCGAACCCTAACCCTAACCCTAACACTAACCCTAACCCTAAACTATTTCTCCCCTGTAACTGTAACAAAGTAAGTGCAATAGTATATATATAGATATATAGGAAAACACAGTGAACGTAACAAAGTGAGCAAAATAAAGAGTGTTCAACAGCATTCTAATGACCCACAGAGGTTCCCAACCCTAACCCTAACCCCAACCCTAACCCTAACCCTAATACTAAGCCTAACCCAAAGTGAGCAAAATAAAGCATGTCCAAGAGCATTCTAATGACCCACAGAGGTTCTCAACCCTAACCCTAACCCAAAAAGGTTTCATTCAAATGCACTTTCATGTATGACAGTGAGCAGTGAAAGCAATGATGGAGGCACTGTTGCAAAGCTGCCTGTGTGCTGAAGAGGCCCAGCACTAGCTTTCCCTCCTGGCCCTTCTGCCCTGGGAGCGGATGCCAAATGTTTATTCTGTGCTGTGTGGCTGCGCAGCAATCCTAACCCTAGCCCTAAGCCTAAACTTAAACCTAACCCTAACCCCTAACGCTAACCCTAACCCTAACCCTAACCCTAACCCAAAACCTAACTCTAACCCTAACCCTAACCCTAACCCACTTCTCCCCGGTAACTGTAACAAAGTGAGTGTAATACTATATATATAGATATATAGGAAAACACAGTAAACGTAACAAAGTGAGCAAAAGAAAGCATGTTCAAGAGCATTCTAATGACCCACAGAGGTTCTCAAGCCTAACCCTAACCCTAACCCTTACCCTATCCCGTTTCTCCCCTGGAAATGTAACAAAGTGAGTATAATACTATATATATAGATATATAGGAAAACACAGTAAACGTAACAAAGTGAGCAAAGTAAAGCATGTTCAAGAGCATTTTAATGACCCACAGAGGATGTCAACCCTAACCCTAACCCTAACCCTAACCCTAACCCTAGCCCTATCACTAACCCTAACCCTAACCATTACCCCAACCCTAACCCACTTCTCCCCTGTAACTGTAACAAAGTGAGCGTAATACTATATATATAGATATATAGGAAAACACAGTAAACGTAAGAAAGAGAGCAAAATAAAGCATGTTCAAGAGCATTCTAAAGACACACAGTGGTTCTCAAGCCTAACCCTAACCCTAACCCTAACCCTAACCCTAACCCTAACCCTAACCCTAACCCTAACCCAAAACCTAACCCTAAACCTAACTCGAACTCATTTCTCCCCTGTAACTGTAACAAAGTGGGTGTAATAATATATATATAGATATATAGGAAAACACAGGAAACATAACAAAGTGAGCAAAATAAAGCATGTTCAAGAGCATTCTAATGACCCACAGAGGTTCTCAAGCCTAACCCTAACCCTAACCCTAACCCTAACCCTAACCCTAACCCTAACCCTAACCCTAACCCTAACCCTAACCCATTTCCCCCAGTAACTGTAACAAAGTGAGTGTAATACTATATATATAGATATACAGGAAAACACAGTAAACGTAACAAAGTGAGAAAAATAACGCATGTTCAAGAGCATTCTAATGACCCACAGAGGTTCTCAACCCTAACCCTAACCCTAACCCCTAACCCTAACCCTAACCCTATTCCAACCCTAACCCCTAACCCTAACCCTAACCTAAACCCTAACCCTAACCAAAACCACTAACCCCTAACCCTAACTGTAACCCCCGAACCCTAACCCTAACCCTAACACTAACCCTAACCCTAAACTATTTCTCCCCTGTAACTGTAACAAAGTAAGTGCAATAGTATATATATAGATATATAGGAAAACACAGTGAACGTAACAAAGTGAGCAAAATAAAGAGTGTTCAACAGCATTCTAATGACCCACAGAGGTTCCCAACCCTAACCCTAACCCCAACCCTAACCCTAACCCTAATACTAAGCCTAACCCAAAGTGAGCAAAATAAAGCATGTCCAAGAGCATTCTAATGACCCACAGAGGTTCTCAACCCTAACCCTAACCCAAAAAGGTTTCATTCAAATGCACTTTCATGTATGACAGTGAGCAGTGAAAGCAATGATGGAGGCACTGTTGCAAAGCTGCCTGTGTGCTGAAGAGGCCCAGCACTAGCTTTCCCTCCTGGCCCTTCTGCCCTGGGAGCGGATGCCAAATGTTTATTCTGTGCTGTGTGGCTGCGCAGCAATCCTAACCCTAGCCCTAAGCCTAAACTTAAACCTAACCCTAACCCCTAACGCTAACCCTAACCCTAACCCTAACCCTAACCCAAAACCTAACTCTAACCCTAACCCTAACCCTAACCCACTTCTCCCCGGTAACTGTAACAAAGTGAGTGTAATACTATATATATAGATATATAGGTAAACACAGTAAACGTAACAAAGTGAGCAAAAGAAAGCATGTTCAAGAGCATTCTAATGACCCACAGAGGTTCTCAAGCCTAACCCTAACCCTAACCCTTACCCTATCCCGTTTCTCCCCTGGAACTGTAACAAAGTGAGTATAATACTATATATATAGATATATAGGAAAACACAGTAAACGTAACAAAGTGAGCAAAGTAAAGCATGTTCAAGAGCATTTTAATGACCCACAGAGGTTGTCAACCCTAACCCTAACCCTAACCCTAACCCTAACCCTAACCCTAACCCTAGCCCTATCACTAACCCTAACCATAACCCTTACCCCAACCCTAACCCACTTCTCCCCTGTAACTGTAACAAAGTGAGCGTAATACTATATATATAGATATATAGGAAAACACAGTAAACGTAAGAAAGAGAGCAAAATAAAGCATGTTCAAGAGCATTCTAAAGACACACAGTGGTTCTCAACCCTAAGCCTAACCCTAAGCCTAACCCTAACCCTAACCCTAACCCTAACCCTAACCCTAACTCTAACCCTAACCCTAACCCTAACCTTAACCCGTTTCTCCCCTGTAACTGTAACAAAGTGAGTGTAATACTATATATACAGATATATAGGAAAACACGGTAAACATAACAAAGTGAGCAAAATAAAGCATGTTGAAGACCATCTAATGACCCACAGAGGTTCTCAAGCCTAACCCTAACCCTAACCCTAACCCTAACCCTAACCCTAACCCTAACCCTAACCCAAAACCTAACCCTAAACCTAACTCGAACTCATTTCTCCCCTGTAACTGTAACAAAGTGGGTGTAATACTATATATATAGATATATAGGAAAACACAGGAAACATAACAAAGTGAGCAAAATAAAGCATGTTCAAGAGCATTCTAATGACCCACAGAGGTTCTCAAGCCTAACCCTAACCCTAACCCTAACCCTAACCCTAACCCTAACCCTAACCCTAACCCTAACCCATTTCCCCCAGTAACTGTAACAAAGTGAGTGTAATACTATATATATAGATATACAGGAAAACACAGTAAACGTAACAAAGTGAGAAAAATAACGCATGTTCAAGAGCATTCTAATGACCCACAGAGGTTCTCAACCCTAACCCTAACCCTAACCCCTAACCCTAACCCTAACCCTATTCCAACCCTAACCCCTAACCCTAACCCTAACCTAAACCCTAACCCTAACCCAAAACCACTAACCCCTAACCCTAACTGTAACCCCCGAACCCTAACCCTAACCCTAACACTAACCCTAACCCTAAACTATTTCTCCCCTGTAACTGTAACAAAGTAAGTGCAATAGTATATATATAGATATATAGGAAAACACAGTGAACGTAACAAAGTGAGCAAAATAAAGAGTGTTCAACAGCATTCTAATGACCCACAGAGGTTCCCAACCCTAACCCTAACCCCAACCCTAACCCTAACCCTAATACTAAGCCTAACCCAAAGTGAGCAAAATAAAGCATGTCCAAGAGCATTCTAATGACCCACAGAGGTTCTCAACCCTAACCCTAACCCAAAAAGGTTTCATTCAAATGCACTTTCATGTATGACAGTGAGCAGTGAAAGCAATGATGGAGGCACTGTTGCAAAGCTGCCTGTGTGCTGAAGAGGCCCAGCACTAGCTTTCCCTCCTGGCCCCTTCTGCCCTGGGAGCGGATGCCAAATGTTTATTCTGTGCTGTGTGGCTGCGCAGCAATCCTAACCCTAGCCCTAAGCCTAAACTTAAACCTAACCCTAACCCCTAACGCTAACCCTAACCCTAACCCTAAACCCTAACCCAAAACCTAACTCTAACCCTAACCCTAACCCTAACCCACTTCTCCCCGGGTAACTGTAACAAAGTGAGTGTAATACTATATATATAGATATATAGGAAAACACAGTAAACGTAACAAAGTGAGCAAAAGAAAGCATGTTCAAGAGCATTCTAATGACCCACAGAGGTTCTCAAGCCTAACCCTAACCCTAACCCTTACCCTATCCCGTTTCTCCCCTGGAACTGTAACAAAGTGAGTATAATACTATATATATAGATATATAGGAAAACACAGTAAACGTAACAAAGTGAGCAAAGTAAAGCATGTTCAAGAGCATTTTAATGACCCACAGAGGTTGTCAACCCTAACCCTAACCCCTAACCCTAACCCTAACCCTAACCCTAACCCTAGCCCTATCACTAACCCTAACCCTAACCCTTACCCCAACCCTAACCCACTTCTCCCCTGTAACTGTAACAAAGTGAGCGTAATACTATATATATAGATATATAGGAAAACACAGTAAACGTAAGAAAGAGAGCAAAATAAAGCATGTTCAAGAGCATTCTAAAGACACACAGTGGTTCTCAACCCTAAGCCTAACCCTAAGCCTAACCCTAACCCTAACCCTAACCCTAACCCTAACTCTAACCCTAACCCTAACCCTAACCTTAACCCGTTTCTCCCCTGTAACTGTAACAAAGTGAGTGTAATACTATATATACAGATATATAGGAAAACACGGTAAACGTAACAAAGTGAGCAAAATAAAGCATGTTGAAGACCATTCTAATGACCCACAGAGGTTCTCAAGCCTAACCCTAACCCTAACCCTAACCCTAACCCTAACCCTAACCCTAACCCAAAACCTAACCCTAAACCTAACTCGAACTCATTTCTCCCCTGTAACTGTAAACAAAGTGGGTGTAATACTATATATATAGATATATAGGAAAACACAGGAAACATAACAAAGTGAGCAAAATAAAGCATGTTCAAGAGCATTCTAATGACCCACAGAGGTTCTCAAGCCTAACCCTAACCCTAACCCTAACCCTAACCCTAACCCTAACCCTAACCCTAACCCTAACCCATTTCCCCCAGTAACTGTAACAAAGTGAGTGTAATACTATATATATAGATATACAGGAAAACACAGTAAACGTAACAAAGTGAGAAAAATAACGCATGTTCAAGAGCATTCTAATGACCCACAGAGGTTCTCAACCCTAACCCTAACCCTAACCCTAACCCTAACCCTAACCCTAACCCTAACCCTAACCTAAACCCTAACCCTAACCAAAACCACTAACCCCTAACCCTAACTGTAACCCCCGAACCCCTAACCCTAACCCTAACACTAACCCTAACCCTAAACTATTTCTCCCCTGTAACTGTAACAAAGTAAGTGCAATAGTATATATATAGATATATAGGAAAACACAGTGAACGTAACAAAGTGAGCAAAATAAAGAGTGTTCAACAGCATTCTAATGACCCACAGAGGTTCCCAACCCTAACCCTAACCCCAACCCTAACCCTAACCCTAATACTAAGCCTAACCCAAAGTGAGCAAAATAAAGCATGTCCAAGAGCATTCTAATGACCCACAGAGGTTCTCAACCCTAACCCTAACCCAAAAAGGTTTCATTCAAATGCACTTTCATGTATGACAGTGAGCAGTGAAAGCAATGATGGAGGCACTGTTGCAAAGCTGCCTGTGTGCTGAAGAGGCCCAGCACTAGCTTTCCCTCCTGGCCCTTCTGCCCTGGGAGCGGATGCCAAATGTTTATTCTGTGCTGTGTGGCTGCGCAGCAATCCTAACCCTAGCCCTAAGCCTAAACTTAAACCTAACCCTAACCCCTAACGCTAACCCTAACCCTAACCCTAACCCTAACCGAAAACCTAACTCTAACCCTAACCCCTAACCCTAACCCACTTCTCCCCGTAACTGTAACAAAGTGAGTGTAATACTATATATATAGATATATAGGAAAACACAGTAAACGTAATAAAGTGAGCAAAAGAAAGCATGTTCAAGAGCATTCTAATGACCCACAGAGGTTCTCAAGCCTAACCCTAACCCTAACCCTTACCCTATCCCGTTTCTCCCCTGGAAATGTAACAAAGTGAGTATAATACTATATATATAGATATATAGGAAAACACAGTAAACGTAACAAAGTGAGCAAAGTAAAGCATGTTCAAGAGCATTTTAATGACCCACAGAGTATGTCAACCCTAACCCTAACCCTAACCCTAACCTTAACCCTAACCCTAGCCCTATCACTAACCCTAACCCTAACCCTTACCCCAACCCTAACCCACTTCTCCCCTGTAACTGTAACAAAGTGAGCGTAATACTATATATATAGATATATAGGAAAACACAGTAAACGTAAGAAAGAGAGCAAAAATAAAGCATGTTCAAGAGCATTCTAAAGACACACAGTGGTTCTCAAGCCTAACCCTAACCCTAACCCTAACCCTAACCCTAACCCTAACCCTAACCCTAACCCTAACCCAAAACCTAACCCTAAACCTAACTCGAACTCATTTCTCCCCTGTAACTGTAACAAAGTGGGTGTAATACTATATATATATATATATAGGAAAACACAGGAAACATAACAAAGTGAGCAAAAATAAAGCATGTTCAAGAGCATTCTAATGACCCACAGAGGTTCTCAAGCCTAACCCTAACCCTAACCCTAACCCTAACCCTAACCCTAACCCTAACCCTAACCCTAACCCATTTCCCCCAGTAACTGTAACAAAGTGAGTGTAATACTATATATATAGATATACAGGGAAAACACAGTAAACGTAACAAAGTGAGAAAAATAACGCATGTTCAAGAGCATTCTAATGACCCACAGAGGTTCTCAACCCTAACCCTAACCCTAACCCCTAACCCTAACCCTAACCCTATTCCAACCCTAACCCCTAACCCTAACCCTAACCTAAACCCTAACCCTAACCAAAACCACTAACCCCTAACCCTAACTGTAACCCCCGAACCCTAACCCTAACCCTAACACTAACCTAACCCTAAACTATTTCTCCCCTGTAACTGTAACAAAGTAAGTGCAATAGTATATATATTGATATATAGGAAAACACAGTGAATGTAACAAAGTGAGCAAAATAAAGAGTGTTCAACAGCATTCTAATGACCCACAGAGGTTCCCAACCCTAACCCTAACCCCAACCCTAACCCCTAACCCTAATACTAAGCCTAACCCAAAGTGAGCAAAATAAAGCATGTCCAAGAGCATTCTAATGACCCACAGAGGTTCTCAACCCTAACCCTAACCCAAAAAGGTTTCATTCAAATGCACTTTCATGTATGACAGTGAGCAGTGAAAGCAATGATGGAGGCACTGTTGCAAAGCTGCCTGTGTGCTGAAGAGGCCCAGCACTAGCTTTCCCTCCTGGCCCTTCTGCCCTGGGAGCGGATGCCAAATGTTTATTCTGTGCTGTGTGGCTGCGCAGCAATCCTAACCCTAGCCCTAAGCCTAAACTTAAACCTAACCCTAACCCCTAACGCTAACCCTAACCCTAACCCTAACCCTAACCCAAACCTAACTCTAACCCTAACCCTAACCCTAACCCACTTCTCCCCGGTAACTGTAACAAAGTGAGTGTAATACTATATATATAGATATATAGGAAAACACAGTAAACGTAACAAAGTGAGCAAAAGAAAGCATGTTCAAGAGCATTCTAATGACCCACAGAGGTTCTCAAGCCTAACCCTAACCCTAACCCTTACCCTATCCCGTTTCTCCCCTGGAAATGTAACAAAGTGAGTATAATACTATATATATAGATATATAGGAAAACACAGTAAACGTAACAAAGTGAGCAAAGTAAAGCATGTTCAAGAGCATTTTAATGACCCAGAGAGGATGTCAACCCTAACCCTAACCCTAACCCTAACCCTAACCCTAACCCTAGCCCTATCACTAACCCTAACCCTAACCCTTACCCCAACCCTAACCCACTTCTCCCCTGTAACTGTAACAATGTGAGCGTAATACTATATATATAGATATATAGGAAAACACAGTAAACGTAAGAAAGAGAGCAAAATAAAGCATGTTCAAGAGCATTCTAAAGACACACAGTGGTTCTCCAACCCTAAGCCTAACCCTAACCCTAACCCTAACCCTAACCCTAACCCTAACCCTAACCCTAACTCTAACCCTAACCCTAACCCTAACCTTAACCCTTTCTCCCTGTAACTGTAACAAAGTGAGTGTAATACTATATATACAGATATATAGGAAAACACGGTAAACATAACAAAGTGAGCAAAATAAAGCATGTTCAAGAGCATTCTAATGACCCACAGAGGTTCTCAAGCCTAAACCCTAACCCTAACCCTAACCCTAACCCTAACCCTAACCCTAACCCTAACCCATTTCTCCCCAGTAACTGTAACAAAGTGAGTGTAATACTATATATATAGATATACAGGAAAACACAGTAAACGTAACAAAGTGAGAAAAATAACGCATGTTCAAGAGCATTCTAATGACCCACAGAGGTTCTCAACCCTAACCCTAACCCTAACCCCTAACCCTAACCCTAACCCTATTTCCAACCCTAACCCTAACACTTAACCCTAAGCCTAACTCCTAACCCTAACCCTAACGCTAACCCTAACACGTAACCCTAACCCTAAGACTTAACCCTAACCATAACCCTAACCCTAATCCTAACTCCTAACCCTAACCCGTAACCCTAACCCTAACACTTAACCCTAAGCCTAACTCCTAACCCTAACCCTAACGCTAACCCTAACACGTAACCCTAACCCTAAGACTTAACCCTAACCATAACCCTAACCCTAATCCTAACTCCTAACCCTAACCCGTAACCCTAACCCTAACACTTAACCCTAAGCCTAACTCCTAACCCTAACCCTAACGCTAACCCTAACACGTAACCCTAACCCTAAGACTTAACCCTAACCATAACCCTAACCCTAATCCTAACTCCTAACCCTAACCCGTAACCCTAACCCCTAACACTTAACCCTAAGCCTAACTCCTAACCCTAACCCTAACGCTAACCCTAACACGTACCCTAACCCTAAGACTTAACCCTAACCATAACCCTAACCCTAATCCTAACTCCTAACCCTAACCCGTAACCCTAACCCTAACACTTAACCCTAAGCCTAACTCCTAACCCTAACCCTAACGCTAACCCTAACACGTAACCCTAACCCTAAGACTTAACCCTAACCATAACCCTAACCCTAATCCTAACTCCTAACCCTAACCCGTAACCCTAACCCTA
The DNA here is from genome assembly GCF_033815535.1 of Pezoporus flaviventris. Classification (NCBI taxonomy): domain Eukaryota; kingdom Metazoa; phylum Chordata; class Aves; order Psittaciformes; family Psittacidae; genus Pezoporus; species Pezoporus flaviventris. Next base: position 135,778 of record NW_026892609.1, on the reverse strand, counting down.
ACACTTAACCCTAAGCCTAACTCCTAACCCTAACCCTAACGCTAACCCTAACACGTAACCCTAACCCTAAGACTTAACCCTAACCATAACCCTAACCCTAATCCTAACTCCTAACCCTAACCCGTAACCCTAACCCTAACACTTAACCCTAAGCCTAACTCCTAACCCTAACCCTAACGCTAACCCTAACACGTAACCCTAACCCTAAGACTTAACCCTAACCATAACCCTAACCCTAATCCTAACTCCTAACCCTAACCCGTAACCCTAACCCTAACACTTAACCCTAAGCCTAACTCCTAACCCTAACCCTAACGCTAACCCTAACACGTAACCCTAACCCTAAGACTTAACCCTAACCATAACCCTAACCCTAATCCTAACTCCTAACCCTAACCCGTAACCCTAACCCTAACACTTAACCCTAAGCCCTAACTCCTAACCCTAACCCTAACGCTAACCCTAACACGTAACCCTAACCCTAAGACTTAACCCTAACCATAACCCTAACCCTAATCCTAACCTCCTAACCCTAACCCGTAACCCTAACCCTAACACTTAACCCTAAGCCTAACTCCTAACCCTAACCCTAACGCTAACCCTAACACGTAACCCTAACCCTAAGACTTAACCCTAACCATAACCCTAACCCTAATCCTAACTCCTAACCCTAACCCGTAACCCTAACCCTAACACTTAACCCTAAGCCTAACTCCTAACCCTAACCCTAACGCTAACCCTAACACGTAACCCTAACCCTAAGACTTAACCCTAACCATAACCCTAACCCTAATCCTAACTCCTAACCCTAACCCGTAACCCTAACCCTAACACTTAACCCTAGCCTAACTCCTAACCCTAACCCTAACGTCTAACCCTAACACGTAACCCTAACCCTAAGACTTAACCCTAACCATAACCCTAACCCTAATCCTAACTCCTAACCCTAACCCGTAACCCTAACCCCTAACACTTAACCCTAAGCCTAACTCCTAACCCTAACCCTAACGCTAACCCTAACACGTAACCCTAACCCTAAGACTTAACCCTAACCATAACCCTAACCTAATCCTAACTCCTAACCCTAACCCGTAACCCTAACCCTAACACTTAACCCTAAGCCTAACTCCTAACCCTAACCCTAACGCTAACCCTAACACGTAACCTAACCCTAAGACTTAACCCTAACCATAACCCTAACCCTAATCCTAACTCCTAACCCTAACCCGTAACCCTAACCCTAACACTTAACCCTAAGCCTAACTCCTAACCCTAACCCTAACGCTAACCCTAACACGTAACCCTAACCCTAAGACTTAACCCTAACCATAACCCCTAACCCTAATCCTAACTCCTAACCCTAACCCGTAACCCTAACCCTAACACTTAACCCTAAGCCTAACTCCTAACCCTAACCCTAACGCTAACCCTAACACGTAACCCTAACCCTAAGACTTAACCCTAACCATAACCCTAACCCTAATCCTAACTCCTAACCCTAACCCGTAACCCTAACCCTAACACTTAACCCTAAGCCTAACTCCTAACCCTAACCCTAACGCTAACCCTAACACGTAACCCTAACCCTAAGACTTAACCCTAACCATAACCCTAACCCTAATCCTAACTCCTAACCCCTAACCCGTAACCCTAACCCTAACACTTAACCCTAAGCCTAACTCCTAACCCTAACCCTAACGCTAACCCTAACACGTAACCCTAACCCTAAGACTTAACCCTAACCATAACCCTAACCCTAATCCTAACTCCTAACCCTAACCCGTAACCCTAACCCTAACACTTAACCCTAAGCCTAACTCCTAACCCTAACCCTAACGCTAACCCTAACACGTAACCCTAACCCTAAGACTTAACCCTAACCATAACCCTAACCCTAATCCTAACTCCTAACCCTAACCCGTAACCCTAACCCTAACACTTAACCTAAGCCTAACTCCTAACCCTAACCCTAACGCTAACCCTAACACGTAACCCTAACCCTAAGACTTAACCCTAACCATAACCCTAACCCTAATCCTAACTCCTAACCCTAACCCGTAACCCTAACCCTAACACTTAACCCTAAGCCTAACTCCTAACCCTAACCCTAACGCTAACCCTAACACGTAACCCTAACCCTAAGACTTAACCCTAACCATAACCCTAACCCTAATCCTAACTCCTAACCCTAACCCGTAACCCTAACCCTAACACTTAACCCTAAGCCTAACTCCTAACCCTAACCCTAACGCTAACCCTAACACGTAACCCTAACCCTAAGACTTAACCCTAACCATAACCCTAACCCTAATCCTAACTCCTAACCCTAACCCGTAACCCTAACACTTAACCCTAAGCCTAACTCCTAACCCTAACCCTAACGCTAACCCTAACACGTAACCCTAACCCTAAGACTTAACCCTAACCATAACCCTAACCCTAATCCTAACTCCTAACCCTAACCCGTAACCCTAACCCTAACACTTAACCCTAAGCCTAACTCCTAACCCCTAACCCTAACGCTAACCCTAACACGTAACCCTAACCCTAAGACTTAACCCTAACCATAACCCTAACCCTAATCCTAACTCCTAACCCTAACCCGTAACCCTAACCCTAACACTTAACCCTAAGCCTAACTCCTAACCCTAACCCTAACGCTAACCCTAACACGTAACCCTAACCCTAAGACTTAACCCTAACCATAACCCTAACCCTAATCCTAACTCCTAACCCTAACCCGTAACCCTAACCCTAACACTTAACCCTAAGCCTAACTCCTAACCCTAACCCTAACGCTAACCCTAACACGTAACCCTAACCCTAAGACTTAACCCTAACCATAACCCTAACCCTAATCCTAACTCCTAACCCTAACCCGTAACCCTAACCCTAACACTTAACCCTAAGCCTAACTCCTAACCCTAACCCTAACGCTAACCCTAACACGTAACCCTAACCCTAAGACTTAACCCTAACCATAACCCTAACCCTAATCCTAACTCCTAACCCTAACCCGTAACCCTAACCCTAACACTTAACCCTAAGCCTAACTCCTAACCCTAACCCTAACGCTAACCCTAACACGTAACCCTAACCCTAAGACTTAACCCTAACCATAACCCTAACCCTAATCCTAACTCCTAACCCTAACCCGTAACCCTAACCCTAACACTTAACCCTAAGCCTAACTCCTAACCCTAACCCTAACGCTAACCCTAACACGTAACCCTAACCCTAAGACTTAACCCTAACCATAACCCTAACCCTAATTCCTAACTCCTAACCCTAACCCGTAACCCTAACCCTAACACTTAACCCTAAGCCTAACTCCTAACCCTAACCCTAACGCTAACCCTAACACGTAACCCTAACCCTAAGACTTAACCCTAACCATAACCCTAACCCTAATCCTAACTCCTAACCCTAACCCGTAACCCTAACCCTAACACTTAACCCTAAGCCTAACTCCTAACCCTAACCCTAACGCTAACCCTAACACGTAACCCTAACCCTAAGACTTAACCCTAACCATAACCCTAACCCTAATCCTAACTCCTAACCCTAACCCGTAACCCTAACCCTAACACTTAACCCTAAGCCTAACTCCTAACCCTAACCCTAACGCTAACCCTAACACGTAACCCTAACCCTAAGACTTAACCCTAACCATAACCCTAAACCCTAATCCTAACTCCTAACCCTAACCCGTAACCTAACCCTAACACTTAACCCTAAGCCTAACTCCTAACCCTAACCCTAACGCTAACCCTAACCCTAACCCTAACCCTAACCCTAACCCTAACCCTAACCCTAACCCTAACACGTAACCCTAACCCTAAGACTTAACCCTAACCATAACCCTAACCCTAATCCTAACTCCTAACCCTAACCCGTAACCCTAACCCTAACACTTAACCCTAAGCCTAACTCCTAACCCTAACCCTAACGCTAACCCTAACACGTAACCCTAACCCTAAGACTTAACCCTAACCATAACCCTAACCCTAATCCTAACTCCTAACCCTAACCCGTAACCCTAACCCTAACACTTAACCCTAAGCCTAACTCCTAACCCTAACCCAAACGCTAACCCTAACACGTAACCCTAACCCTAAGACTTAACCCTAACCATAACCCTAACCCTAATCCTAACTCCTAACCTAACCCGTAACCCTAACCCTAACACTTAACCCTAAGCCTAACTCCTAACCCTAACCCTAACGCTAACCCTAACACGTAACCCTAACCCTAAGACTTAACCCTAACCATAACCCTAACCTAATCCTAACTCCTAACCCTAACCCGTAACCCCTAACCCTAACACTTAACCCTAAGCCTAACTCCTAACCCTAACCCTAACGCTAACCCTAACACGTAACCCTAACCCTAAGACTTAACCCTAACCATAACCCTAACCCTAATCCTAACTCCTAACCCTAACCCGTAACCCTAACCCTAACACTTAACCCTAAGCCTAACTCCTAACCCTAACCCTAACGCTAACCCTAACACGGAACCCTAACCCTAAGACTTAACCCTAACCATAACCCTAACCCTAATCCTAACTCCTACCCCTAACCCGTAACCCTAACCCTAACACTTAACCCTAAGCCTAACTCCTAACCCTAACCCTAACGCTAACCCTAACACGTAACCCTAACCCTAAGACTTAACCCTAACCATAACCCTAACCCTAATCCTAACTCCTAACCCTAACCCGTAACCCTAACCCCTAACACTTAACCCTAAGCTAACTCCTAACCCTAACCCTAACGCTAACCCTAACACGTAACCCTAACCCTAAGACTTAACCCTAACCATAACCCTAACCCTAATCCTAACTCCTAACCCTAACCCGTAACCCTAACCCTAACACTTAACCCTAAGCCTAACTCCTAACCCTAACCCTAACGCTAACCCTAACACGTAACCCTAACCCTAAGACTTAACCCTAACCATTACCCTAACCCTAATCCTAACTCCTAACCCTAACCCGTAACCCTAACCCTAACACTTAACCCTAAGCCTAACTCCTAACCCTAACCCTAACGCTAACCCTAACACGTAACCCTAACCCTAAGACTTAACCCTAACCATAACCCTAACCCTAATCCTAACTCCTAACCCTAACCCGTAACCCTACCTAACACTTAACCCTAAGCCTAACTCCTAACCCTAACCCTAACGCTAACCCTAACACGTAACCCTAACCCTAAGACTTAACCCTAACCATACCCTAACCCTAATCCTAACTCCTAACCCTAACCCGTAACCCTAACCCTAACACTTAACCCTAAGCCTAACTCCTAACCCTAACCCTAACGCTAACCCTAACACTTAACCCTAACCCTAAGACTTAACCCTAACCATAACCCTAACCCTAATCCTAACTCCTAACCCTAACCCGTAACCCTAACCCTAACACTTAACCCTAAGCCTAACTCCTAACCCTAACCCTAACGCTAACCCTAACACGTAACCCTAACCCTAAGACTTAACCCTAACCATAACCCTAACCCTAATCCTAACTCCTAACCCTAACCCGTAACCCTAACCCTAACACTGAACCCTAAGCCTAACTCCTAACCCTAACCCTAACGCTAACCCTAACACGTAACCCTAACCCTAAGACTTAACCCTACCATAACCCTAACCCTAATCCTAACTCCTAACCCTAACCCGTAACCCTAACCCTAACACTTAACCCTAAGCCTAACTCCTAACCCTAACCCTAACGCTAACCCTAACACGTAACCCTAACCCTAAGACTTAACCCTAACCATAACCCTAACCCTAATCCTAACTCCTAACCCTAACCCGTAACCCTAACCCTAACACTTAACCCGTAAGCCTAACTCCTAACCCTAACCCTAACGCTAACCCTAACACGTAACCCTAACCCTAAGACTTAACCCTAACCATAACCCTAACCCTAATCCTAACTCCTAACCCTAACCCGTAACCCTAACCCTAACACTTAACCCTAAGCCTAACGCCTAACCCTAACCCTAACGCTAACCTAACACGTAACCCTAACCCTAAGACTTAACCCTAACCATAACCCTAACCCTAATCCTAACTCCTAACCCTAACCCGTAACCCTAACCCTAACACTTAACCCTAAGCCTAACTCCTAACCCTAACCCTAACGCTAACCCTAACACGTAACCCTAACCCTAAGACTTAACCCTAACCATAACCCTAACCCTAATCCTAACTCCTAACCCTAACCCGTAACCTAACCCTAACACTTAACCCTAAGACTAACTCCTAACCCTAACCCTAACGCTAACCCTAACACGTAACCCTAACCCTAAGACTTAACCCTAACCATAACCCTAACCCTAATCCTAACTCCAAACCCTAACCCGTAACCCTAACCCTAACACTTAACCCTAAGCCTAACTCCTAACCCTAACCCTAACGCTAACCCTAACACGTAACCCTAACCCTAAGACTTAACCCTAACCATAACCCTAACCCTAATCCTAACTCCTAACCCTAACCCGTAACCCTAACCCTAACACTTAACCCTAAGCCTAACTCCTAACCCTAACCCTAACGCTAACCCTAACACGTAACCCTAACCCTAAGACTTAACCTAACCATAACCCTAACCCTAATCCTAACTCCTAACCCTAACCCGTAACCCTAACCCTAACACTTAACCCTAAGCCTAACTCCCTAACCCTAACCCTAACGCTAACCCTAACACGTAACCCTAACCCCTAAGACTTAACCCTAACCATAACCCTAACCCTAATCCTAACTCCTAACCCTAACCCGTAACCCTAACCCTAACACTTAACCCTAAGCCTAACTCCTAACCCTAACCCTAACGCTAACCCTAACACGTAACCCTAACCCTAAGACTTAACCCTAACCATAACCCTAACCCTAATCCTAACTCCTAACCCTAACCCGTAACCCTAACCCTAACACTTAACCTAAGCCTAACTCCTAACCCTAACCCTAACGCTAACCCTAACACGTAACCCTAACCCTAAGACTTAACCCTAACCATAACCCTAACCCTAATCCTAACTCCTAACCCCTAACCCCGTAACCCTAACCCTAACACTTACCCCTAAGCCTAACTCCTAACCCTAACCCTAACGCTAACCTAACACGTAACCCCTAACCCTAAGACTTAACCCTAACCATAACCCTAACCCTAATCCTAACTCCTAACCCTAACCCGTAACCCTAACCCTAACACTTACCCTAAGCCTAACTCCTAACCCCTAACCCTAACGCTAACCCTAACACGTAACCCTAACCCTAAGACTTAACCCTAACCATAACCCTAACCCTAATCCTAACTCCTAACCCTAACCCGTAACCCTAACCCTAACACTTAACCCTAAGCCTAACTCCTAACCCTAACCCTAACGCTAACCCTAACACGTAACCCCTAACCCTAAGACTTAACCCTAACCATAACCCTAACCCTAATCCTAACTCCTAACCCTAACCCGTAACCCTAACCCTAACACTTAACCCTAAGCCTAACTCCTAACCCTAACCCTAACGCTAACCCTAACACGTAACCCTAACCCTAAGACTTAACCCTAACCATAACCCTAACCCTAATCCTAACTCCTAACCCTAACCCGTAACCCTAACCTAACACTTAACCCTAAGCCTAACTCCTAACCCTAACCCTAACGCTAACCCTAACACGTAACCCTAACCCTAAGACTTAACCCTAACCATAACCCTAACCCTAACTCCCTAACTCCTAACCCTAACCCGTAACCCCTAACACTTAACCCTAAGCCTAACTCCTAACCCTAACCCTAACGCTAACCCTAACACGTAACCCTAACCCTAAGACTTAACCCTAACCATAACCCTAACCCTAATCCTAACTCCTAACCCTAACCCGTAACCCTAACCCTAACACTTAACCCTAAGCCTAACTCCTAACCCTAACCCCTAACGCTAACCCTAACACGTAACCCTAACCCTAAGACTTAACCCTAACCATAACCCTAACCCTAATCCTAACTCCTAACCCTAACCCGTAACCCTAACCCTAACACTTAACCCTAAGCCTAACTCCTAACCCTAACCCTAACGCTAACCCTAACACGTAACCCTAACCCTAAGACTTAACCCTAACCATAACCCTAACCCTAATCCTAACTCCTAACCCTAACCCGTAACCCTAACCCTAACACTTAACCCTAAGCCTAACTCCTAACCCTAACCCTAACGCTAACCCTAACACGTAACCCTAACCCTAAGACTTAACCCTAACCATAACCCTAACCCTAATCCTAACTCCTAACCCTAACCCGTAACCCTAACCCTAACACTTAACCCTAAGCCTAACTCCTAACCCTAACCCTAACGCTAACCCTAACACGTAACCCTAACCCTAAGACTTAACCCTAACCATAACCCTAACCCTAATCCTAACTCCTAACCCTAACCCGTAACCCTAACCCTAACACTTAACCCTAAGCCTAACTCCTAACCCTAACCCTAACGCTAACCCTAACACGTAACCCTAACCCTAAGACTTAACCCTAACCATAACCCTAACCCTAATCCTAACTCCTAACCCTAACCCTTAACCCTAACCCTAACACTTAACCCTAAGCCTAACTCCTAACCCCTAACCCTAACGCTAACCCTAACACGTAACCCCTAACCCTAAGACTTAACCCTAACCATAACCCTAACCCTAATCCTAACTCCTAACCCTAACCCGTAACCCTAACCCTAACACTTAACCCTAAGCCTAACTCCTAACCCTAACCCTAACGCTAACCCTAACACGTAACCCTAACCCTAAGACTTAACCCTAACCATAACCCTAACCCTAATCCTAACTCCTAACCCTAACCCGTAACCCTAACCCTAACACTTAACCCTAAGCCTAACTCCTAACCCTAACCCTAACTCTAACCCTAACACGTAACCCTAACCCTAAGACTTAACCCTAACCATAACCCTAACCCTAATCCTAACTCCTAACCCTAACCCTAACCCTAACCCTAACACTTAACCCTAAGCCTAACTCCTAACCTAACCCTAACGCTAACCCTAACACGTAACCCTAACCCTAAGACTTAACCCTAACCATAACCCTAACCCTAATCCCTAACTCCTAACCCTAACCCGTAACCCTAACCCTAACACTTAACCCTAAGCCTAACTCCTAACCCTAACCCTAACGCTAACCCTAACACGTAACCCTAACCCTAAGACTTAACCCTAACCATAACCTAACCCTAATCCTAACTCCTAACCCTAACCCGTAACCCTAACCCTAACACTTAACCCTAAGCCTAACTCCTAACCCTAACCCTAACGCTAACCCTAACACGTAACCCTAACCCTAAGACTTAACCCTAACCATAACCCTAACCCTAATCCTAACTCCTAACCCTAACCCGTAACCCTAACCCTAACACTTAACCCTAAGCCTAACTCCCTAACCCTAACCCTAACGCTAACCCTAACACGTAACCCTAACCCTAAGACTTAACCCTAACCATAACCCTAACCCTAATCCTAACTCCTAACCCTAACCCGTAACCCTAACCCTAACACTTAACCCTAAGCCTAACTCCTAACCCTAACCCTAACGCTAACCCTAACACGTAAACCTAACCCTAAGACTTAACCCTAACCATAACCCTAACCCTAATCCTAACTCCTAACCCTAACCCGTAACCCTAACCCTAACACTTAACCCTAAGCCTAACTCCTAACCCTAACCCTAACGCTAACCCTAACACGTAACCCTAACCCTAAGACTTAACCCTAACCATAACCCTAACCCTAATCCTAACTCCTAACCCTAACCCGTAACCCTAACCCTAACACTTAACCCTAAGCCTAACTCCTAACCCTAACCCTAACGCTAACCCTAACACGTAACCCTAACCCTAAGACTTAACCCTAACCATAACCCTAACCCTAATCCTAACTCCTAACCCTAACCCGTAACCCTAACCCTAACACTTAACCCTAAGCCTAACTCCTAACCCTAACCCTAACGCTAACCCTAACACGTAACCCTAACCCTAAGACTTAACCCTAACCATAACCCTAACCCTAATCCTAACTCCTAACCCTAACCCGTAACCCTAACCCTAACACTTTAACCCTAAGCCTAACTCCTAACCCTAACCCTAACGCTAACCCTAACACGTAACCCTAACCCTAAGACTTAACCCTAACCATAACCCTAACCCCTAATCCTAACTCCTAACCCTAACCCTTAACCCTAACCCTAACACTTAACCCTAAGCCTAACTCCTTAACCCTAACCCTAACGCTAACCCTAACACGTAACCCTAACCCTAAGACTTAACCCTAACCATAACCCTAACCCTAATCCTAACTCCTAACCCTAACCCGTAACCCTAACCCTAACACTTAACCCTAAGCCTAACTCCTAACCCTAACCCCTAACGCTAACCCTAACACGTAACCCTAACCCTAAGACTTAACCCTAACCATAACCCTAACCCTAATCCTAACTCCTAACCCTAACCCGTAACCCTAACCCTAACACTTAACCCTAAGCCTAACTCCTAACCCTAACCCTAACGCTAACCCTAACACGTAACCCTAACCCTAAGACTTAACCCTAACCATAACCCTAACCCTAACCCGTAACCCTACCCTAACACTTAACCCTAAGCCTAACTCCTAACCCTAACCCTAACCCTAACACTTAAACCTAACCATAACCCTAACCCTAATCCTAAATCCTAACCCGTAACCCATAGCCCTAAACTGAGTCCATACCCTAACCCTAATGCTAACCCAAAAACTAATGCTTAATCCTAACACTTAACACTAACAATAATACAAACACTCATACTACTCCTAACCGTAACGCTAACACTTAAACCTAAATCTTAAACCTAACACTAACCCTAACCCAAAATCCAAACCCTCTCACCCGAACACCTAATCCTTAAACCAAACCATAACTCTAAAATTTAATCCTAAAGAATAAACCTACCATTAGCTCTAACCCTAACCCGTAATCCTATCACTAAACCCTAACCCTAACCCTAACACTTAACCCTAACCCTAAACTTAACCCTAACACTTAACTCTAACCCTAACCCGTAACCCTAACACTCAACACTAACAATAATCCTAACCCTAATCCTAACCCTAACCCTAAACTTAAACCTAACTCTTAAACCTAACACTAACACCTAAGCCCTAATCTAAAGACTAACCCTAATATTAGCTCTAACTCTAACCCTAACGCTAACCCGAACCTAACCCATAAATCTAACCCTAAAACTATAAACCCTAACCATAACCCTGTCCAGCCCAGTTTCATGCCGTTCCGCTATATTTAACCCTGTCCAGCCCACTCAAACCCAGTCCAGCCCAGTTTAATCCTGTCCAGCTCAGTTTAATACAGCCCAGCCCAGTTTAACCCAGTCCAGGTCAGGTTGATCCAGCCCAGCCCAGTTTAACCCAGCCCAGCTCAGTTTGATTCAGCCGAGCCCAGTTTAATCTTGTCCAGTTCAATTTAACACAGTCCAGCTCAGTTTAACCCAGTCCAGCCCAGTTTATTCCAGTCCAGATCAATTTACCCCAGTCCAGCCCAGTTTAACCCCGTCCAGACCACTTCAACTCAGTCCAGCCCAATTTAATCCTGTCTAGCCTGGTTTAATCGAGTCCAGCTCAGTTAGATCCAGCCCAGCCCAGTTCAGTTCACTCTAGCACAGTTTAACCCTGTCCAGCCCAGTTTAATCCAGTCCAGCTCAGTTCAATCCAGCCCAGCCGAGTTTAACCCAGTCCAGCACACTTTAATCAAGCCCAGCCCAGTTTAACTTAGTCCAGCTCAGTTTGATCCATCCCAGCCAAGTTTAAAACAGTCCAGACCAGTTTCATCCAGTCCAGCTCAGTTAAATCCAGGCCAGCTGAGTTTAACCCGGTCCTGAAGAGTTTAACCCAGTCAAGCCTAGTTTCATACAGCCCAGCCCAGTTTAACCCAGTTCAGCCATACTTAATACACTCCAGCTCAGTTTAAACACAGTCCAGCTCAGCTGAATTTAGTCCAGCCCACTTTAATCATGCTCAGCCAAGTTTAACCTAGTCCAGCTCAGTTTGATCCGGCCCAGCCCAGTTTAAAACAGTCAAGCCCAGTTTAAACCCAGTCCAGCTCTGTTGGATCCAGCCTAGCCCAGTTTAACCCAGTCCAGACCAGTTTAACTCATTCCATCTCAGTTTGATCCAGCCCAGCCCAGTTCAGTTCACTTTAGCACAGTATAACCCTGTCCAGCCCAGTTTAATCCAGTCCAGGTCAGTTCTATCTAGCCCAGCCCAGTTTACTTCACTCCAGCACAGTTTAACACAGTCCAGGCCAGTTTAATCCAGTCTGGCTCAATTTAACCCAGTCCAACCCACTTTAACACAGTCCAGCCCATTTAAACCCTGTCCAGCCCGTTTTAATCCAGTCCAGCTCTGTTACATCCAGCCCAGCCCAGTTCAGTTCACTCTAGCAGAGTTTAACCTTGTCCAGCCCAGTTCAATCCAGGCCAGGCCAGTTTAACCCAGTCCAGACCAGTTTAACCCAGTCCAGCCCAGTCTGATACAGCCCAGCCCAGTTTAACCCTGTCCAGCTGTATTTAACACACTCCAGATCAGTTCAATCCTTCCCAGCCCAGTTTAACACAGACCAGCCAACTTCAACCCAGTCCAGCCCAGTTTGATCCAGCCCAGCACAGTTTAACCCAGTCCAGCCCAGTTTAATCCAGTCCAGATCAGTTCAAACCAGCCCAGCCCTGTTTAACCCAGTCCAGCTCACTTTAATCCAGCCCAGCCCAGTTCAGTTCACTCTAGCACAGTTTAACCCTGTCCAGCCCAGTTTAACCCAGCCCAGCCCAGTTTAACCCAGTCCATCCCAGTCTAACCCAGTCCAGCACAGTTTGATCCAGGCCAGCCCAGTTAAACACAGTCCAGCCCAGTTTAATGCAGTCCAGCCCAATTTAATCTAGTCCAGCTAAATTTAACCACGTACAGCCCGGTTTAACCCAGCCCATCCCAGTTTAACCCAGTCCAGCTCAGTTTCATCCAGCCCATCCCAGTTAAGTTACCTCCAGCCCACATTAATCCAGTTCAGCCCAGTTTAACACAGTCCAGCCCAATTTACCCTGTCCAGCCATATTTAACACACTCCAGCCCAGTTTAATCCAGCCCAGCCCAGTTCAGTTCACTCTAGCACAGTTTAACCTTGTCCAGCCCAGTTCAATCCAGTCCAGCTCAGTTCAATCCAGCCCAGGCCAGATTAACCCAGTCCAGACCAGTTGTCCTGGGTTCAGCAGTAGCAGTCATTTTTCTCCTTCTTGGTAGCTGGTGTAGTGCAGTGTTTTGACTTTCAGCTCGGGAACAGAGCTGATAACAAGGATGTTTTGGTTTGGCCAAGGACTTTGTGAGCCTCATGCTCTGCCAGGGGGGAGGGGAAGCCAGGAGGAAGCAGAGACAGGACACCTGACCCAAACTGACCAAAGAGGTATTCCATACCACAGCATGTCATGCCGAGGATGTAACTGGGAGTTAGCCGGAAGGGCTGGGAGACAGCAGGGTTGGAGGAGGTATCGGTCGGAGCTTGGTCGGGCTTGGGGGGGGGGCGAGTTATCGGTCGGCTGGTGGTGAGGTGTTGTATTCCCTTGTTATTTCCTTTATTATTATTATCATTGGTGGTAGCAGTAGTGATTTGTGTTATACCTTAGTTGCTAAACTGTTCTTATCTCAACCCGTAGGAGTTGCATTCTTTTCAATTCTCCTCTCCATCCCTCCGAGAGCAGGGGGAGGGCAAGAAAGGGGGGGGGAAGTGAGCGAACGAATTACCTGACTGGGTTTAAACCACGACACCAGTTTAATCCAGTCCATCTCAGTTCAGCCCAGCCCACTTTAACCCAGTCAGGCCGAGTTTAACGCAGTCCAGCCCAGGTTGATACAGCCCAGCCCAGTTTAACCCAGTCCAGACGAGTTTAACCCAGTCCAGTCCAGTTTGATACAGCCCAGCCCAGTTTAACCCTGTCCAGCCTAGTTTAATCCACTCCAGATCAGTTCAATCCTTCCCAGCCCAGTTTAACCCAGTCCAGCCCAGTTTGATCCAGCCCAGCACAGTTTAACCCAGTCCAGCCATATTTAATACACTCCAGCTCAGTATAATCCACTCCAGCTCAGTTTAATCCAGACCAGCTCAATTCAATCCAGCCCAGTCCAGTTTAACCCAGTCCAGCACAGTTTGATACAGCCCAGCCCAGTTTAACCCAGTCCAGCCATATTTAATACACTCCAGCTAAGTATAATCCACTCCAGCTCAGTTTAACCCAGGCCAGAACAGTTTAACCCAGCCCAGCTCAGTTTGATTTAACACAGCCCAGTTTCACTTCACTCTAGCACAGGTTAACGCAGTCCAGCCCAGTTTAATCCAGTCTGGCTCAATTTAACCCAGTCCAGCCCAGTTTAACTCAGTCCAGCCCAGTTTAACCTAGTCCAGCTCACTTTGATCCAGCCCAGCTCAGTTTAACCCAGTCCAGCTCAGTTTAATGCAGACCAGCCCACTTCAGTTCACTCTAGCACTTTTTAACGCAGTCCAGCAAAATTTAATTCAGTCCAGCTCAGTTCAATCCAGCACAGCCCAGATTAACCTAGTCCAGCCATATTTAATACACTCCAACTCAATATAATCCAGCCCAGTTTAACCCAGTCCAGCTCACTTTAATCCTGCCCAGCCCAGTTCAGTTTACTCTAGCACAGTTTAACCCAGTCCAGCCCAGTTTAATCCAGTCCAGCTCAGCTCAGTTCACTCTAGCACAGTTTAACCCTGTCCAGCCCTGTTTAATCCACTCCAGATCAGTTAAATCCAGACCAGCCCACTTTAACCCATTCCAGTCCACTTTAAACACAGTCCAGCTCAGTTTGATCCAGCCCAGCCAGGTTTAACCTAGTCCAGCCATGTTTAACCCAGTCCAGCCCAGTTTGTTACAGCCCAGACCAGTTTAACCCAGTCCAGCCATATTTAATACACTCCAGCTCAGTATAATCCAGCCCAGCCAGGTTTAACCTAGTCCAGCCATGTTTAACCCAGTCCAGCCCAGTTTGTTACAGCCCAGACCAGTTTAACCCAGTCCAGCCATACTTAATACACTCCAGCTCAGTATAATCCAGCCCAGCCAAGTTTAACCCAGTCCAACCCAGTTTAACCCAGCCCAGCCCACTTTAACCCAGTCCAGCTCAGTTTTATTCAGCCCAGCCCAGTTCACTCTAGCACAGTTTAACCATGTCCAGCCCAGTTTAATCCACTCCAGATCAGTTCAATCCATCCCAGCCCAGTTTAACCCAGTCCAGCATATTTAATACACTCCAGCTCAGTATAATCCACTCCAGCCCAGTTTAACCCAGTCCAGCCCACTTTAAACACAGTCCAGCCCAGTCTGATCCAGCCCAGCCCAGTTTAACCACTCCAGCTCAGTTTGATCCAGCCCAGCCCACTTCAGTTCACTCCAGCCCAGTTTAACCCAGTCCAGCTCAGTTTAAACACAGTCCAGTTCAGTTTGATACAACCCAGCCCAGTTTAACCCAGTCCAGCTCACTTTGATCCAGCCCAGCCCACTTCAGTTCACTCTAGCACAATTTAAGCCAGTCCAGCCTGGTTTAACACAGTCCAGATCAGTTTAAACACAGTCCAGCTCAGTTTGATACAGCCCAGCCCAATTTATCTCAGTCTAGCTCACTTTCATCCTGCCCAGCGCTCTTCAGTTCACTCTGGCACAGTTTAACCCTGTCCAGCCCAAAGTAATTCAGTCTAGATCAGTTAAATCCATCTCAGCCCAGTTTAACCCGGGCCAGCCCAGTTTGATACAGCCCAGCCCAGTTTAACCCAGTCCAGCCATATTTAATACACACCAGCTCAGTATAATCCAGTCCACCCCAGTTTAACCCAGCCCAGCCCAGTTTAACCCACTCCAGGCCAGTTTGCATCCAGCCCAGACAAGTTTAACACAGTCCAGCCCAGTCTGATCCAGCCCAGCACAGTTTAACCCAGTCCAGCCATATTTAATACACTCCAGCTCAGTATAATCCACTCCAGCCCAGTTTGACCCAGTCCAGCTGTCGTGGTTTAAACCCAGTCAGGTAACTCGTTCGCTCACTTTCCCCCCCTTTCTTGCCCTTCCCCTGCTCTTGGAGGGACGGAGAGGAGAATCGAAAAGAATGCAACTCCCACAGGTTGAGATAAGAACAGTTTAGTAACTAAGGTAGAACACAAATCACTACTGCTACCACCAATAATAACAATGATAAAGGAAATAACAAGGGAAGAGAATACAACACCTCACCACCAGCTGACCGATCACTCGCCCCCCGAGCCCGACCAAGCTCTGACCGATACCTCCTCCAACCATGCAGACTCCCAGCCCTTCCGGCTAACTCCCAGTTACATCCTGGCCATGACGTGCTGTGGTATGGAATACCTCTTTGGTCAGTTTGGGTCAGGTGTCCTGTCTCTGCTTCCTCCTGGCTTCCCATCCCCCCTGGCAGAGCATGAGGCTCACAAAGTCCTTGGCCAAACCAAAACATCCTTGTTATCAGCTCTGTTCCCAGGCCGAAAGTCAAAACACTGCACTGCACCAGCTACCAAGAAGGAGAAAAATGACTGCTACTGCTGAAGCCAGGACACCAGCCCACCTGAAACACGGTCCAGCTCAGTTTGATACAACCCAGCCCAGTTTAACCCAGTCCAGCTCACTTTGATCCAGCCCACTTCAGTTCACTCTAGCACAGTTTAACCCAGCCCAGCCCAGTTTAACACAGTCCAGCTCAGTTTAAACACAGTCCAGCTCAGTTTGATCCACCCCAGCTCAATTTGATCCACCCCAGCCCACTTAACCCAGTCCAGCTCAGTTTGATCCAGTCCAGCCCACTTCAGTTCACTCCAGCCCAGTTTAACCCAGTCCAGCTCAGTTTAAACACAGCCCAGCTCAGTTTGATACAACCCAGCCCAGTTTAACGCACTCCAGCCAAGTTTAAATCCATTCCAGCCGTATTTAATACACTCCAACTCAGTATAATCCACTCCAGCCCAGTTTAACCCCGTCCAGCCCACTTGAAACACTATCCAGCTCAGTTTCATACAACCCAGCCCAGTTTAACCCAGTCCAGCTCACTTTGATCCAGCCCAGCCCACTTCAGTTTACTCTAGCACAGTTTAACCCAGTCCAGCCCAGTTTAAGTCAGTCCAGCTCAGTTCAATCCACCCCAGCCCAGTTCAGTTCACTCCAGCACACTTTAACCAAGTCCAGCTTAGTTTGATCCAGTCCGGCACAATTTAACACAGTCCAGGACACTTTAACCCAGTCCGGCCCAGTTTAATCCAGTCCAGCCAAGTTTAACCCAGCCCAGTCCAGTTTAACCCAGCCCAGCTCAGTTTGATCCAGCCCAGCCCAGTTCAGTTCAGTCTAGCACAGTTTAACCATGTCCAGCCCGCTTTAATCCACTCCAGATCAGTTCAAACCATCCCAGCCCAGTTTAACCCAGCCCAGCCCAGTTTAACCCAGTCCAGCCATATTTAATACACTCCAGCTCAGTATAATCCACTCCAGCCCAGTTTAACCCAGTCCAGCCCACTTTAAACACAGTCCAGCTCAGTTTGATCCATCCCAGCCCAGTTTAACCCAGTCCAGCTCAGCTTGATCCAGCCCAGCCAACTTCAGTTCACTCTAGCACAGTTTAACCCAGTCCGGCCCACTTTAACGCAGTCCAGCTGAGTTTAAACACAGTCCAGCTCAGTTTGATCCAGCCCAACCCAATTTAACCCAGTCCACCTCACTTTGATCCAGCCCAGCCCAGTTCAGTTCACCCTAGCACAGTTTAAACCTGTCCAGCCCAGTTTAATCCAGTTCGGCTCAATTTAACCCAGTCCAGCCCACTTTAACAAGTCCAGCCCAGTTTAACCCAGTCCAGCTCAGTTTGATCCAGCCCAGCCCACTTCAGTTCACTCTGGCACAGTTTAACCCTGTCCAGCCTAGTTTAATCCACTCCAGATCAGTTCAATACATCCCAGCCCAGTTTAACCCAGTCCAGCCATATTTAATACACTCCAGCTCAGTATAATCCAGTCCAGCCTAGTTTATCTTAGCCCAGACGAGTTTAATACGGTCCATCTCAGTTCAATCCAGACAAGCTGTGTTTAACCCAGTCCAGCCAAGTCTGATACAGCCCAGCCCAGTTTAACCCAGCCCAGCCATATTTAATACATACCAGCTTAGTATAATACAGCCCAGACCAGTTTAACGCAGCCCAGCCCAGTTTGATCCAGCCCAAGCCAGTTCAGTTCACTCTAACACAGTTTAACCCTGTCCAGCCCAGTTTAATCCACTCCAGAGCAGTTCAAACCATCCCAGCCCAGTTTAACCGAGTGCAGCCCAGTTTGATCCAGCCTAGCCCAGTTTAACCTAGTCCAGCCATATTTAATCCACTCCAGCCCAGTTTAACCCACTCCAGCCATATTTAATACACAACAGCTCAGTAGCATCCAGTCCACCCCAGTTTAACCCAGTCCTGACCAGTTTAACCCATTCCAGCTCAGTTTGATCCAGTCCAGACCAGTTTAACCCAATCCAGAACAATTTAACCTATTCCAGCTCAATTTGATCCAGCCCAACCCAGTTTAACCCAGTCCAGCTCAGTTTGATCCAGCCCAGCCCAGTTCAGTTCACTCTAGCCCAGTTTAATTCAGTCCAGCTCAGTTCAAACCAGCCCAGCCCTGTTTAACCCAGTCCAGGCCAGTTTCATACAGCCCAGCCCAGTTTAACCCAGTCCAGCCATATTTAAGACACTCCAGCTCAGTATAATCCACTCCAGCCCAGTTTATGCCAGTCCAGACCAGTTTAATCCAGTTTATCTCAATTCAATCGAGCACAGCCGAGTTTAACCCAGTCCAGCCGAGTTTAACCCAGTCCAGCCACATTTAACACACACCAGATCAGTATAATCCAGTACACCCCAGTTTAACCCAGTCCAGACCAGTTTAACCCATTCCAGCTCAGTTTGATCCAGCCCAGCCCAGTTTAACCCAGGCCAACTCAGCTTAACCCAGTCAAGCCCAGTTTAACCTAGCCCAGCTCAATTTAACCCAGCGCAGCCAAGTTTAACCCAGTCCAGTTCAGTTTAATCCAGGCCAGCCCACTTTAGTCCAGTCCAGCCGAGTTTAATACACTCCATCTCAGTTTAATCCAGTCCAGCCCAGCCTCACCCAGTCCAGCTCAGTTTAATCCAGCCCAACTCAGTTTGACACAGTCCAGCCCAGTTTAATTCAGCCACGCCCAGTTTAACCTAGTCCAGCCCAGTTTAACCCAGTCCAGCCCAGTTTAATCCAGTCCACCTAAATTTGATCAAACCCAGCGGGGTTTAACACAGTCCACCCCAGTTTAGTTCACAGTAGCAGAGTTTAACCCAGCCCAGTCATGTTTAACCCAGTCCAGCTGTGTTTAATCCAGGACAGCTCAGTTTGATCCAGTCCAGCTCAATGCAATCCAGCTCAACCCAGTTTAATCCAGTCCAGCTCAGTTCAATCCAGCCCAGCCCACTTTAACCAAGTCCAACCCAGTTTGATCCAGCCCAGCCCACTTTAACCCAGTCCAGCCATATTTAATACACACCAGCTCAGTATAATGCAATCCACCCCAGTTTAACCCAGACCAGCCCCGTTTCATCCAGCCCAGCCCAGTTCAGCTCACTCTAGCACAGTTTAACCCTGTCCAGCCTAGTTTAATCCACTCCAGATCAGTTCAATCCACCCCAGCCCAGTTTAACCCAGTCCAGCTCAATTTAACCCAGCGCAGCCAAGTTTAACCCAGCCCAGTTCAATTTAATCCAGGCCAGCCCAGTTTACTCCAGTCCAGCCGAGTTTAATACACTCCATCTCAGTTTAATCCAGTCCAGCCCAGCTTCACACAGTCCACCCCAGTTTAACACAGCCCAGCACAGTTTAACTCAGTCCAGCTGTATTTAATACACTCCAGCTCAGTATAATCCATTCCAGCCCAGTTTAACCTATTCCAGCTCAGTTTCATCCAGCCCAGCCCAGTTTAGTTCACTCCAGCCCATTTTAACCCATTCCAGCCCAGTTTGATCAACCCCACCCCAGTTTAACGTAGTCCAGCTCAGTTTGATCGAGCCCAGCCCAGTTTTAACCAGTCCAGCTCACTTTAATCCTTCCCAGCCCACTTCAGTTCACTCTAGCACTGTTTAACCCAGTCCAGCCCAATTTAATTTAGTCCAGCTCAGTTCAATCTAGCCCAGCCCAGTTTAACCCAGTCCAACCATTTTTAATACACTCCAACTCAGAATAATCCAGTTCAGCCCAGTTTAACCCAGTCAAGCCCCTTTAAATACAGTCCAGCTCAGTTTGATCCAGCCCGGTACACTTTAACCCATCCCAGCCCAGTTCAGTTCACTCTAGCGCAATTTAACCTTGTCCAGCCCTGTTAACCCAGTCCAGCTCAGTTCAATGCAGCCCAGCCCAGTTTAACCCAGTCAAGCCCAGTTTAACCCAGTCCAGATCAGTTCAATCCAGCCCAGCCCAGTTTCACCCAGTCCAGCCCAGTTTGATACAGCCCAGCCCAGTTTAACCCACTCCAGCCATATTTAATACACTCCAGCTAAGTATAATCCACTCCAGCTCAGTTTAACCCAGGCCAGAGCAGTTTAACCCAGTCCAGCACAGTTTGATCCAACAAAGCGCAGTTTAACCTAGTCCGGCTCACTTTGATCCTACCTCACTAGCACAGGTTAACCCAGCCCAGTCCAGTTTACTCCAGTCTGGCTCAATTTAACCCAGTCCAGTCCAGTTTAACTCAGTCCAGCCCAGTTTAACCTAGTCCAGCTCACTTTGATCCAGCCCAGCCCAGTTTAATCCAGTCCAGCTCAGTTTAATGCAGCCCAGCCCACTTCAGTTCACTCTAGCACTTTTTAACACAGCCCAGGACAATTTAATTCAGTCCAGCTCAGTTCAATCCAGCACAGCCGAGTTTAACCTAGTTCAGCCATATTTAATACACTCCAACTCAATATAATACAGTCCAGCCCAGTTTAACCCAGGCCAGCTCACTTTAATCCTGCCCAGCCCAGTTCAGTTTACTCTAGCACAGTTTAACCCAGCCCAGCCCAGTTAAACCCAGTCCAGATCAGTCTGATCCAGCCCAGCCCAGTTCAGTTCACTCTAGCACAGTTTAACCATATCCAGACCAGTTTAACCCACTCCAGATCAGTTCAAACCACCCCAGCCCAGTTTAACATAGTCCAGCTCAGTTTGATCCAGCCCAGCCCAGTTTAAACCAGTCCAGCTCACTTTAATCCTGCCCAGCCCACTTCAGTTCACCCTAGCACTGTTTAACCCACTCCAGCCCAACTGAATTCACTCCAGCTCAGGTCAATCGAGCCCAGCCCTGTTTAACCCAGTCCAACCATATTTAATATACTCCAACTCAGAATAATCCAGTTCAGCCCAGTTTAACGCAGTCCAGCCCCCTTTAAATACAGTCCAGCTCAGTTTGATCCAGCCCAGTACACTTTAACCCAGTCCAGCTCACTTTAACCCAGCCCAGCCCAGTTCAGTTCACTCTAGCACAATTTAACCCTGTCCAGCCCTGTTTAACCCAGTCCAGCTCAGTTTAATGCAGCCCAGCCCAGTTTAACCCAGTCAAGCCCAGTTTAACCCAGTCCAGCTCAGTTCAATCCAGCCCAGCCCAGTTTAATCCAGTCAAACCCAGTTTAACACAAGCCAGCTCAGTTTAAAGACAGTCCAGCTCAGTTTGATCCAGCCCAGCAAAGTTTAACCCAGTCCTGCTCAGTTTCATCTAGCCCACCCCAGTACAGTTCACTTTAGCACACTTGAACCCTATCCAGCCCAGCCCCGTTTAACCCAGGCCAGCCCAGTTTGATCCAGCCCAGCCGAGTTAAACCCACTCCAGCCATAGTTAATAGACTCCAGCCCAGTTTAACCCAGTCCAGCCCACTTTAAACACAGTCCAGCCCAGTTTGATCCAGCCCAGCCCAGTTTAACCCAGCCCAGCCCAGTTTGATACAGTCCAACCAGTTCAGTTCACTCTAGCACAGTTTATCCCTGTCCAGCCCAGTTTTATCCACTCCAGATCAATTCAATCCATCCCAGGAAAGTTTAACCCAGCCCAGCCCAGTTTGATGCTGCCCAGCCCAGTTTAACCCAGTCCAGCCATATTTAATACACTACAGCTCATTATAATCCAGTCCAGCCCAGTTTAACCCAGTCCAGCCAAGTCTGATCCAGCCCAGCCCAGTTTAACCCAGTCCAGCCATATTTAATACACACCAGCTCAGTATAATCCACTCCAGCCCAGTTTAACCCAGTCCAGCCTAGTTTAACCCAGGCCAGCCAAGTTTGATACAGCCCAGCCCAGTTTAACCCTATCCAGCCCAGTTTAACCTTGTCCAGCCCAGTTTAACCCAGTCCAGCCTCATTTAATACACACCACCTCAGTATAATCTGGTCCAGCCTAGTTTAACTTAGTCCAGACCAGTTTAATCCATCTCAATTCAATCCAGCCCAGCCAAGTTTAACCCAGTCCAGCCAACTTTAAACACAGTCCAGCTCAGTTTCATCCAGCCCAGCCCAGTTTAACCCCGTCCAGCTCACTTTGACCCAGCCCAGCCCACTTCAGTTCACTCGAGCACAGTTTAACCCTGTCCAGCCAAGCTTAACCCCATCCAGCCCATTTTAAACCAGTCCAGCCAAGTTTGGTACAGCCCAGCCCAGTTTAGCTCAGTCCAGCCATATTTAATACACTCCAGCTCAGTATAATCCAGTCCAGCCTAGTTTATCTTAGTCCAGACGAGTTAAATCCGGTCCATCTTAGTTCAGTCTAGCCCAGCCGAGTTTAACCCAGTCCAGCCCAGTCTGATACAGCCCAGCCCAGTTTAACCCAGTCCAGTCATATTTAATACACTCCATCTCAGTATAATCCAGTCCACCCCAATTTAACCCAGCCCAGCCCAGTTTAACCCAGTCCAGCTCAGTTTCATCCAGCCCAGCCCAGTTCAGTTCACTCTAGCACAGTTTAATCCTGTCCAGTCCAGTTTGATCCAGCCCAGCCCAGTTTAACCCAGTCCAGCCACATTTAATACACTCCACCTCAGTATAATCCAGTCCAGCCTAGTTTAACTTACTCCAGACCAGTTTAATCCGGTCCATCTCAGTTCATTCCACTCCAGGCCAGTTTCACCCTGTCCAGCCCACTTTAAACACAGTCCAGCTCAGATTGATCCAGCCCAGCCCAGTTTAACCTAGTCCAGCTCAGTTTGATCCAGCCCAGCCCAGTTTAAACCAGTCCAGCTCACTTTAATCCTGCCCAGCCCACTTCAGTTCACACTAGCACTGTTTAACACAGTCCAGCCCAAATTAATTCAGTCCAGCTCAGTTCAATCTAGCCCAGCCCAGTTTAACCCAGTCCAGCCATATTTAATACACTCCACCTCAGTATAATCCAGTTCAGCCCAGTTTAATCCAGTCCAGCCCCCTTTAAACACAGTCCAGCTCAGTTTGATCCAGCCCGATTCACTTTAACCCAGTCCAGCTCACTTTAATCCAGCCCAGCCCAGTGCAGTTCACTCTAGCCCAGTTTAACCCTGTCCAGCCCAGTTTGATGCAGCCCAGCCCAGTTTAACCCAGTCCAGACATATTTAATGCACTCGAGCACAGTATAATCCATTCCAGCCCAGTTTAACCCTGTCCAGCCCAGTTTGATCCAGCCCAGACCAGTTTAACCCAGTCCAGTTCACTTTCACAATGCCCAGCCCACTTCAGTTCACTCTAGCACTGTTTAACCCAGACAAGCCCAGTTTAACCCACTCCAGCTGAGTTTGATCCACCCCAGCCCTGTGCAGTTCACTCTAGCACAGTTTAACCCAGTCCAGCCCAGTTTAACGCAGTACAGCTAAGTTTAAACAGTCCAGCTCAGTTTGATCCAGCCCGGTCCACTTGAACCCAGTCCAGCTCACTTTAATCCAGCCCAGCCCAGTTCAGTTCACTCTAGCACAGTTTAACCCTGTCCAGCGCAGTTTGATCCAGCCCAGCCCAGGTTAACCCAGTCCAGCCCAGTTTAACGCAGGCCAGCCCAGTTTGATACAGCCCAACACAGTTTAACACAGGCTAGCCCAGTTTGATCCAGCCCAGGGCAGTTTAACCCAGTCCAGCCATATTTAATACACTCCAGCCCAGTTTAACCCAGGCCAGCCCAGTTTAACCCAGACCAGCCCAGTTTGATACAGCCCAACCCAGTTTAACTCAGTCCAGCCATTTTTAATACACTCCAGCTCAGTATAATCCACTCCAGCCTAGTTTAACTTAGTCCAGACCAGTTTAATCCGGTCCATCTCACTTCAATCTAGCCCAGCCCACTTTAACCCAGTCCAACCAAGTCTGATACAGCCCAGCCCAGTTTAACCCAGTCCAACCATATTTAATACACACCAGCTCAGTATAATCCAGTCCACCACACTTTAACACAGCCCAGCCCAGTTTAACCCAGTCCAGCTCAGTTTGATCCAGCCCAGCCCAGTTCAGTTCACTCTAGCACAGTTTAACCCTGTCCAGCCCAGTTTAATCCACTCCAGATAAATTCAATCCATCCCAGCCCAGTTTAATCCACTCCAGATAAGTTCAATCCATCCCAGCCCAGTTTAACCCAGTCTAGCCGAGTTTAACCCAGTCCAGCCCAGTCTGATACACCCCAGCCCAGTTTAACCCAGTCCAACAATATTTAATTCACACCAGCTCAGTATAATCCACTCCAGCCCAGTTTAACCCTGTCCAGCCCAGTTTGATACAGCCCAGCCCAGTTTAACCCAGGCTAGCCCAGTTTGATACAGCCCAGCCAAGTTTAACACAGTCCAGCCAAGTTTAACCCAGGCCAGCCCAGTTTAACCCAGTCCAGCCATATTTAATACACTCCAGCTCAGTATAATCCACTCCAGCCCAGTTTAACACTGTCCAGCCCAGTTTGATACAGCCCACCCCAGTTTAACCCAGTCCAGCTCTGTTTAACCCAGGCCAGCCCAGTTTGATACAGCCCAGCCCAGCCCAGTTTAACCCAGGCCAGCCCAGTTTGATACAGCCCAGCCCAGTTTAACCCAGTCCAGCCAAGTTTAACCCAGGCCAGCCCAGTTTAACCCAGTCCAGCCATATTTAATACACTCCAGCTCAGTATAATCCACTCTAGTCCAGTTTAACCCAGCCCAGCCCAATTTGATAAAGCCCACCCCAGTTCAATCCATCCCAGCCCAGTTTAACCCAGTGCAGCCCAGTTTTACCCCAGTCCAGCCCAGTTTAACCCAGGCCAGCCCAGTTTGATACAACCCAGCCCACTTTAACCCAGTCCAGCTCACTTTCATCCTGCCCAGCCCACTTCAGCTCACTCTAGCACTGTATAAACCAGTCAAGCCCACTTTAACCCAGTCCGCCTCAGTTCAATCCAGCCAAGCCCAATTTAACCCAGTCCAGCCCAGTTTAACCCAGTCCAGCTCAATTTAACCCAGCGCAGCCAAGTTTAACCCAGTCCAGTTCAGTTTAATCCAGGCCAGCCCACTTTAGTCCAGTCCAGCCAAGTTTAATACACTCCATCTCAGTTTAATCCAGTCCAGCTCAGCTTCACCCAGTCCAGCTCAGTTTAATCCAGCCCAACTCAGTTTGACACAGTCCAGCCCACTTTAATCCAGCCACGCCCAGTTTAACCTAGTCCAGCTCAGTTTAACCCAGTCCAGCCCAGTTTAATCCAGTCCAGCTAAATTTAAGCAAACCCAGCGCGGTTTAACACAGTCCACCCCAGTTTAGTTCACAGCAGCAGAGTTTAACCCAGCCCAGTCATGTTTAAGCCAGTCCGGCTGTGTTTAATCCAGGACAGCTCAGTTTGATCCAGTCCAGATCAATTCAATCAAGCTCAACCCAGTTTAATCCAGTCCAGCTCAATTCAATCCAGCCCAGCCCACTTTAACCAAGTCCAACCCAGTTGGATCCAGCCCAGCCCAGTTTAACCCAGTCTAGCCATATTTAATACACCCCCACTCAGTATAATACAATCCACCCCAGTTTAACCCAGACCAGCCCCGTTTCATCCAGCCCAGCCCAGTTCAGATTACTCTAGCACAGTTTAACACTGTCCAGCCTAGTTTAATCCACTCCAGATCAGTTCAATCCATCCCAGCCCTGTTTAACACACTCCAGCCAAGTTTAACCCAGTCCAGCCACATTTAATACACTCCAGCCCAGTTTAACCCTGTCCAGCCCAGTTTAACCCAGGCCAACCCACTTTGATACAGCCCAGCTCAGTTTGATACTCCCCAGCCCAGTTCAGTTTACTCCAGCACAGTTTAACCCTGTCCAGCTCACTTTGATCCAGCCCAGCCCACTTCAGGTCACTCTAGCACAGTTTAAGCCAGTCCAGCCCAGTTTAACACAGTCCAGCTCAGTTTAAACACAGTCCAGCTCAGTTTGATCGAGCCCAGCCCACTTTATCCCAGTCTAGCTCACTTCCATCCTGCCCAGCCCACTTCAGTTCACTCTAGCACAGTTTAACCCTGTCCAGACGAATTTAATTCAGTCCAGCTCAGTTCAATCCATCCCAGCCCAGTTTAACCCAGGCCCGCCTAGTTTGATACAGCCCAACCCAGTTTAACCCAGTCCAGCCATGTTTAACCCAGTCCAGCCTCGTTTGTTACAGCCCAGCACAGTTTAACCCAGTCCAGCCATATTTAATACACTCCAGCTCAGTATAATCCAGTCCACCCAAGTTAACCCAGTCTAGCCCAGTTTTCATCCAGCCCAGCCAAGTTTAACACAGTCCAGACCATTCTGATCCAGCCCAGGCCAGTTTAACCCATTCCAGCCGTATTTAATACACTCCAACTCAGTATAATCCAGTCCAGCCCAGTTTAACCCAGTCCAGCCCTGTTTAACCCGGGACAGCCCAGTCTGATACAGCCCAGCCCAGTTTAACCCAGTCCAGCAATATTTAATACACTCCAGCTCAGTATAATCCACTCCAGCCCAGTTTAACCCTGTCCAGCCCACTTGAAACACTTTCCAGCTCAGTTTGATCCACCCCAGCCCAGTTTAACCCAGAGCAGCTCACTTTGATCCAGCCCAGCCTAGTTCAGTTCACCCTAGCACAGTTTAACCCTGTCCAGCCCAATTTAATTCAGTCCAGCTCAGTTCAATCCAGCCGAGTTCAGTTCACTCCAGCACACTTTAACCCAGTCCAGCTCAGTTTGAGTCAGTCCGGCTCAATTTAACCCAGTCCAACACACTTTAACCCAGTCCAGCCCAGTTTAATCCAGTCCAGCTCAGTTCAATCCAGCCCAGTTCAGTTCACTCCAGCACACTTTAACCCAGTCCAGCCCAGTTTAACCCAGTCCAGCCCAGTTTAACCCAGTCCAGCTCACTTCCATCCAGCCCAGCCCAGTTTCACCCTGTCCAGCCCACTTTAAACACAGTCCAGCTCAGTTTGATCCAGCCTAGCAAAGTTTAACCCAGTCCTGCTCAGTTTCATCTAGCCCACCCCAGTTCAGTTCACTCTAGCACAGTTTAACCCAGTCCAGCCCACTTTAACACAGTCCAGCCGAGTTTAAACACAGTAAAGCTCAGTTTGATCCAGCCCAACCCAGTTTAACCCAGTCCACCTCACTTTGATCCAGCCCAGCCCAGTTCAGTTCACCCCAGCATAGTTTAAACCTGTCCAGCCCAGTTTAATCCAGTTCAGCTCAATTTAACCCAGTCCAGCCCACTTTAACCCTGCCCAGCCCAGTTTATCCCATTCCAGCTCACTTTGGTCCAGCCCAGCCCACTTCAGTTCACTCTGGCACACTTTAACCCTGTCCAGCCTAGTTTAATCCACTCCAGATCAGTTCAATACATCCCAGCCCAGTTTAACCCAGTCCAGCCATATTCAATACACTCCAGGTCAGGATAATCCAGTCCAGCCTAGTTTAACTTAGTCCAGACGAGTTTAATGTGGTCCACCTCAGTTCAATCCAGACAAGCCGTGTTTAACCCAGTCCAGCCCAGTCTGATACAGCCCAGCCCAGTTTAACCCAGTCCAGCCATATTTAATACACACCAGCTCAGTATAATACAGCCCACCCCAGTTTAACACAGTCCAGCCCAGTTTGATCCAGCCCAGCCCAGTTCAGTTCACTCTAACACAGTTTAACCCTGTCCAGCCCAGCTTAATCCACTCCAGATCAGTTCAAACCATATTTATACACAACAGCTCAGTAGAATCCAGTCCACCCCAGTTTAACCCAGTCCAGGCCAGTTTAACCCATTCCAGCTCAGTTTGATCCACTCCAACCCAGTTTAACCCACTCCAGCCATATTTAATACACAACAGCTCAGTAGAATCCAGTCCACCCCAGTTTAACACAGTCCAACCCAGTTTAACCCAGTCCAGCTCAGTTTGATCCAGCCCAGCCCGGTTCAGTTCACTATAACCCAGTTTAATCCAGTCCAGCTCAGTTCAAACCAGCCCAGACCTGTTTAACCCAGTCCAGCCCAGTTTGATACAGCCCAGCCCAGTTTAACCCAGTCCAGCCATATTTAATACACTCCAGCTCAGTATAAGCCAGTCAAGCCCAGTTTAACACAGTCCAGACCTGTTTAATCCAGTTCATCTCAGTTCAAATTAGCCCAGCCGAGTTTAGCCCAGTCCAGCCGAGTTTAACCCAGTAAAGCCATATTTAATACACACCAGATCAGTATAATCCAGTACACCCCAGTTTAACCCAGTCCAGACCAGTTTAACCCATTCCAGCTCAGTTTGATCCAGCCCAGTTTAACCCAGTCCAGCTCAGTTTAACCCAGTCAAGCCCTGTTTAACCCAGTCCAGCTGAATTTAACCCAGCGCAGCCAAGTTTAACCCAGTCCAGTTCAGTTAAATCCAGGCCAGCGCAGTTTAGTCCAGTCCAGCCCAGCTTCACCCAGTCCAGCTCAGTTTAATCCAGTCCAACTCAGTTTAAACCAGCCCAGCCCAGTTTAATCCAGTCCAGCTAAATTTAATCAAACCCAGCGCAGTTTAACACAGTCCAGGCCAGTTTAGTTTACAGCAGCAGAGTTTAACCCAGCCCAGTCATTTTTAACCCTGTCCAGCCTCGTTTAATCCACTCCAGATCAGTTCAATCCATCTCAGCCCAGTTTAACCCAGTTCAGCCAAGTTTAACCCAGTCCAACCCAGTTTCATCCAGCCCAGTTTAACCCACTCCAGCCATATTTAATACACTCCAGCTCAGGATAATCCACTCCAGCCCAGTTTAACCCAGCCCAGCCCAGTTTAACCCAGTCCAACCCAGTTTAACCCAGTCCAGCCACAATTAATACACTCCAGCCCAGTTTAACCCAGTCCAGGCAAGTTTAACCCAGTCCAGCCATATTTAATCCACTCCAGCCCAGTTTAACCCAGTCCACCCCAGTTTAACCCAGCCCAGCACAGTTTAACTCAGTCCAGCCATATTTAATACACTCCAGCTCAGTATAATCCATTCCAGCCCAGTTTAACCTATTCCAGCTGAGTTTCATCTAGCCCAGCACAGTTTAGTTCACTCCAGCCCATTTTAACCCAGTCCAGCCAGTTTGATCCACCCCACCCCAGTTTAACCTAGTCCAGCTCAGTTTGATCCAGCCCAGCCCAGTTTAACCCAGTCCAGCTCACTTTAATCCTGCCCAGCCCACTTCAGTTCACTCTAGCACTGTTTAACCCAGTCCGGCCCAATTTAATTTAGTCCACCTCAGTTCAATCTAGCCCAGCCCAGTTTAACCCAGTCCAACCATTTTTAATACACTCCAACTCAGAATAACCCAGTCCAGCTCAGTTTGATCCAGCCCAGTACACTTTAACCCAGTCCAGATCACTTTAACCCAGCCCAGCCCAGTTCAGTTCACTCTAGCACATTTTAACCCTGTCCAGCCCTGTTTAACCCAGTCCAGCTCAGTTCAATGCAGCCCAACCCAGTTTAACCCAGTCAAGCCCAGTTTAACCCAGTCCAGCTCAGTTCAATCCAGCCCAGCCCAGTTTAACCCAGTCAAGCCCAATTTAACACAGGCCAGCCCAGTTTAAACACAGTCCAGCTCAGTTTGATCCAGCCCAGCAAAGTTTAACCCAGTCCTGCTCAGTTTCATCTAGCCCACCCCAGTTCAGTTCACTCTAGCACACTTGAACCCTGTCTAGCACAGTTTGATCCAGCCCAGCACAGTTTGATCCAGCCCAGCTGAGTTAAACCCACTCCAGCCATAGTTAATATACTCCAGCCCAGTTTAACCCACTCCAGCCCAGTTTAACCCAGTCCAGCCCAGTTTAAACACAGTCCAGCCCAGTTTGATCCAGCCCAGCCCAGTTTAACCCAGCCCAGCCCAGTTTGATACAGCTCAACCCAGTTCAGTTCACTCTAGCACAGTTTATCCCTGTCCAGCCCAGTTTTATCCACTCCAGATCAATTCAATCCATCCCAGGAAAGTTTAACCCAGCCCAGCCCTGTTTAACCCAGTCCAGCCATATTTAATACACTCCAGCTCAGTATATATCCAGTCCAGCCCAGTTTAACCCAGTCCAGCCCAGTTTAACCCAATCCAGCCATATTTAATATACACCAGCTCAGTATAATACAGTCCACCCCAGTTTAACCCAGCCCAGCCCAGTTTAACCCAGTCCAGCCATATTTAATACACACCAGCTCAGTATAATCCACTCCAGCCCAGTTTAACCCAGTCCAGCCCAGTTTAACCCAGGCCAACCAAGTTTGATACAGCCCAGCCCAGTTTAACCCAGTCCAGCCCAGTTTAACCTAGGCCAGCCAAATTTGATACAGCCCAACCCAGTTTAACCCCGTCCAGCCCAGTTTAACCCAGGCCAACCACACTTAATACACTCCACCTCAGTATAATCCAGTCCAGCCTAGTTTAACTTAGTCCAGACCAGTTTAATCCGGTCCATCTCAGTTCAATCCAGCCCAGCCAAGTTTAACCCAGTCCAGCCAACTTAAAACACAGTCCAGCTCAGTTTCATCTAGCCCAGCCCAGTTTAACCCAGTCCAGCTCACTTTGACCCAGCCCAGCCCAGCCCACTTCAGTTCACTCGAGCACAGTTTAACCCAGTCCAGCCCAGTTTAACCCAACCCAGCCCAGCCCACTTTAACTTAGTCCAGCTCACTTTAATCCTGCCCAGCCCACTTCAGTTCACTCTAGCACTGTTTAACCCACTCCAGCCCAATTGAATTCACTCCAGCTCAATTCAATCGAGCCCAGCCCAGTTTAGCCAGTACAGCCATATTTAATACACTCCAACTCAGAATAATCCAGTTCAGACCAGTTTAACGCAGTCCAGCCCCCTTTAAACACAATCCAGCTCAGTTTGATCCAACCCAGCCCAGGTTAACCCAGTCCAGCTCACTTTAATCCAGCCCAGCACAGTTCAGTTCACTCTAGCACAGTTTAACCCTGTCCTGCCCAGTTTGATCCAGCCCAGCCAAGTTTAACCCAGTCCAGCCATATTTAACCCACTCCAGGCCAGTTTAATCCAGCCCAGCCCAGTTCAGTTCACTCTAGCACAGTTTAACCCTGTCCAGCCCAGTTCGATCCAGCCCAGCCAAGTTTAACCCAGTCCAGCCCAGTTTAACCCCATCCAGCCCAGTTTAAACCAGTCCAGCCAAGTTTGGTACAGCCCAGCCCAGTTTAGCTCAGTCCAGCCATATTTAATACACTCCAGCTCAGTATAATCCAGTCCAGCCTAGTTTATCTTAGTCCAGACAAGTTAAATCCGGTCCATCTTAGTTCAGTCCAGCCCAGCCGAGTTTAACCCAGTCCAGCCCAGTCTGATACAGCCCAGCCCAGTTTAACCCAGTCCAGTCATATTTAATACACTCCATCTCAGTATAATCCAGTCCACCCCAATTTAACCAAGCCCAGCCCAGTTTAACCCAGTCCAGCTCAGTTTCATCCAGCCCAGCCCAGTTCAGTTCACTCTAGCACAGTTTAATCCTGTCCAGTCCAGTTTGATCCAGCCCAGTTTAACCCAGTCCAGCCATATTTAATACACTCCACATCTGTATAATCCAGTCCAGCCTAGTTTAACTTACTCCAGACCAGTTTAATCCGGTCCATCTCAGTTCATTCCACTCCAAGCCAGTTTCACCCTTTCCAGCCCAGTTTAAACACAGTCCAGCTCAGATTGATCCAGCCCAGCCCAGTTTAACCTAGTCCAGCTCAGTTTGATCCAGCCCAGCCCACTTTAACCCAGTCCAGCTCACTTTAATCCTGCCCAGCCCACTTCAGTTCACACAAGCACTGTTTAACACAGTCCAGCCCAAATTAATTCAGTCCAGCTCAGTTCAATCTAGCCCAGCCCAGTTTAACCCAGTCCAGCCATATTTAATACACTCCACCTCAGTATAATCCAGTTCAGCCCAGTTTAATCCAGTCCAGCCCCCTTTAAACACAGTCCAGCTCAGTTTGATCCAGCCCAATCCACTTTAACCCAGTCCAGCTCACTTGAATCCAGCCCAGCCCAGTGCAGTTCACTCTAGCCCAGTTTAACCCTGTCCAGCCCAGTTTGATCCAGCCCAGCACAGTTTAACCCAGTCCAGCCCAGTTGGATCCAGCCCAGCCCACTTTAACCCAGTCCAGCTCAGTTTAATCCAGCCCAACTCAGTTTGACACAGTCCAGCCCAGTTTAATCCAGCCACGCCCAGTTTAACCCAGGCCAGCCCTGTTTAATCCAGTCCAGACCTGTTTAATCCAGTCCACCTAAATTTGATCAAACCCAGCGCGGTTTAACACAGTTCAGCCCAGTTTAGTTCACAGCAGCAGAGTTTAACCCAGCCCAGTCATGTTTAACCCAGCCCAGTCATGTTTAATCCAGGACAGCTCAGTTTGATCCAGTCCAGCTCAATGCAATCCAGCTCAACCCAGTTTAATCCAGTCCAGCTCAATTCAATCCAGCCCAGCCCACTTTAACCAAGTCCAACCCAGTTGGATCCAGCCCAGCCCACTTTAACCCAGTCCAGCCATATTTAATACACACCAGCTCAGTATAATGCAATCCACCCCAGTTTAACCCAGACCAGCCCCGTTTCATCCAGCCCAGCCCAGTTCAGTTTACTCTAGCACAGTTTAACCCTGTCCAGCCTAGTTTAATCCACTCCAGATCAGTTCAATCCATCCCAGCCCAGTTTAACCCAGTCCAGCTCAATTTAACCCAGCGCAGCCAAGTTTAACCCAGCCCAGTTCAATTTAATCCAGGCCAGCCCAGTTTACTCCAGTCCAGCCGAGTTTAATACACTCCATCTCAGTTTAAACCAGTCCAGCCCAGCTTCACCCAGTCCACCCCAGGTTAACCCAGCCCAGCCCAGTTTAACTCAGTCCAGCCGTATTTAATACACTCCAGCTCAGTATACTCCATTCCAGCCCAGTTTAACCTATTCCAGCTCAGTTTCATCCAGCCCAGCCCAGTTTAACCTAGTCCAGCTCAGTTTGATCCAGCCCAGCCCACTTTAATCCTGCCCAGCCCACTTCAGTTCACTCTAGCACTGTTTAACCCAGTCCAACCCAATTTAACTTAGTCCAGCTCAGTTCAATCTAGCCCAGCCCAGTTTAACCCACTCCAACCATTTTTAATACACTCCAACTCAGAATAATCCAGTTCAGCCCAGTTTAACGCAGTCCAGCCCCTTTTAAACACAATCCAGCTCAGTTTGATCCAACCCAGCCCAGGTTAACCCAGTCCAGCTCACTTTAATCCAGCCCAGCCCAGTACAGTTCACTCTAGCACAATTTAACCCTGTCCAGCCCTGTTTAACCCAGTCCAGCTCCGTTTAACCCAGTCAAGCCCAGTTTAACCCAGTCCAGCTCAGTTCAATCCAGCCCAGCCCAGTTTAACCCAGTCCAGCTCAGTTCAATCCAGCCCAGCCCAGTTTAACCCATTCCAGCTCAGTTCCATCCAGCCCAGCCCAGTTTAACCCAGTCAAGCCCAGTTTCACCCTGTCCAGTCCACTTTAAACACAGTCCAGCTCAGTTTGATCCAGCCCAGCAAAGTTTAACCCAGTCCTGCTCAGTTTCATCTAGCCCACCCCAGTTCAGGTCACTCTAGCACACTCGAACCCTGTCCAGCCCAGTTTGATCCAGCCCAGCCCCGTTTAACCCAGGCCAGCCCAGTTTGATCCAGCCCAGCTGAGTTAAACCCACTCCAGCCATAGTTAATATACTCCAGCCCAGTTTAACTCACTCCAGCCCAGTTTAACCCAGTCCAGCCCACTTTAAACACAGTCCAGCCCAATTTGATCCAGCCCAGCCCAGTTTAACCCAGCCCAGCCCAGTTTGATACAGTCCAACCCAGTTCAGTTCACTCTAGCACAGCTTATCCCTGTCCAGCCCAGTTTTATCCACTCCAGATCAATTCAATCCATCCCAGGAAAGTTTAACCCAGTCCAGCCCAGTTTAACCCAGTCCAGCCCGTTTAACCCAGTCCAGCCAAGTCTGATCCAGCCCAGCCCAGTTTAACCCAATCCAGCCATATTTAATACACACCAGCTCAGTATAATACACTCCAGCCCAGTTTAACCCAGCCCAGCCCAGGTTAACCCAGGCCAGCCATATTTAATACACTCCAGCTCAGTATAATCCAGTCCAGCCCAGTTTAACCCAGTCCAGCCCGTTTAACCCAGTCCAGCCAAGTCTGATCCAGCCCAGCCCAGTTTAACCCAATCCAGCTATATTTAATACACACCAGCTCAGTATAATCCACTCCAGACCAGTTTAACCCAGGCCAGCCCAGGTTAACCCAGGCCAGCCAAGTTTGATACAGCCCAACCCAGTTTAACACTGTCCAGCCCAGTTTAACACTGTCCAGCCGAGTTTAACCCCGTCCAGCCCAGTTTAACCCAGGCCAGCCACATTTAATACACTCCACCTCAGTATAATCCAGTCCAGCCTAGTTTAACTTAGTCCAGACCAGTTTAATCCGGTCCATCTCAGTTCAATCCAGCCCAGCCAAGTTTAACCCAGTCCAGCCAACTTTAAACACAGTCCAGCTCAGTTTCATCCAGCCCAGCCCAGTTTAACCCAGTCCAGCTCACTTTGACCCAGCCCAGCCCACTTCAGTTCACTCGAGCACAGTTTAACCCAGTCCAGCCCAGTTTAATCCAACCCAGCCCACCCCAGTTTAACTTAGTCCAGCTCACTTTAATCCTGCCCAGCCCACTTCAGTTCACTCTAGCACTGTTTAACCCACTCCAGCACAATTGAATTCACTCCAGCTCAGTTCAATCGAGCCCAGCCTAGTTTAGCCAGTCCAGCTATATTTAATACACTCCAACTCAGAATAATCCAGTTCAGACCCGTTAAACCCAGTCGAGCCCCCTTTAAACACAATCCAGCTCAGTTTGATCCAACCCAGCCCAGTTTAACCCAGTTCAGCCCCGTTTAACCCAGTCCAGCTCACTTTAATCCAGCCCAGCACAGTTCAGTTCACTCTAGCACAGTTTAAACCTGTCCAGCCCAGTTTGATCCAGCCAAGCCCAGTTTAACCCTGTCCAGCCATATTTAACCCACTCCAGCCCAGTTTAATCCAGCCCAGCACAGTTCAGTTCATTCTAGCACAGTTTAACCCTATCCAGCCCACTTCAATCCAGTCCATCTCAGTTCAATCCAGCCCAGGCCAGTTTAACCCAGTCCAGAGCAGTTTAATCCAGTCCATCTCAGTTCAGCCCAGCCCAGTTTAACTCAGTCCAGCCGAGTTTAACACAGTCCAGCCCAGTTTGATACAGCCCAGCCCAGTTTAACCCTGTCCAGACAACTTTAAACCAGTCCAGCCCACTTTGATCCAGCCCAGCCCAGTTTAATCCAGTCCAGCCATATTTAATACATTCCAGCTCAGTATAATAAACTCCAGCACAGTTTAACCCAGTCCAGCCCAGTTTAATCCAGTCCAGATCAGTTCAATCCAGCCCAGCCCTGTTTAACCCAGTCCAGCCCAGTTTGATACAGCCCAGGCCAGTTTAACCCAGTCCAGACATATTTAATACACTCCAGCTAAGTATAATCCACTCCAGCTCAGTTTAACCCAGGCCAGAGCAGTTTAACCCAGTCCAGCTCAGATTGATCCAACACAGCCCAGTTTAACCTAGTCCATCTCACTTTGATCCTAGTTCACTCTAGCACAGTTTAACCCAGTCCAGCCCAGTTTAATCCAGTCTAGCTCAATTTAACCCAGTCCAGCCCAGTTTAACTCAGTCCAGCCCAGTTTAACCTAGTCCAGCTCACTTTGATCCAGCCCAGCCCCGTTTAATCCAGTCCAGCTCAGTTTAATGCAGCCCAGTCCACTTCAGTTCACTCTAGCACTTTTTAACACAGCCCAGCCCAATTTAATTCAGTCCAGCTCAGTTCAATCCAGCACAGCCGAGTTTAACCTAGTCCAGCCATATTTAATACACTCCAACTCAATATAATCCAGTCCAGCCCAGTTTAACCCAGTCCAGCTCACTTTAATCCTGCCCAGCCCAGTTCAGTTTACTCTAGCACAGTTTAACCCAGTCCAGCCCCGTTTAATCCAGTCCAGCCCAGTTTAATCCAGTCCAGCTCAGCTCAGTTCACTCTAGCACAGTTTAACCCTGTCCAGCCCTGTTTAATCCAGTCCAGACCAGTTCAATCCAGCCCAGCCCACTTTAACCCATTCCAGCCCAGTTTAAACACAGTCCAGCTCAGTTTGATCCAGCCCAGCCCAGTTTAACACAGTCCAGCTCAGTTTAACCCAGTCCAGCCCAGTTTAACCCAGTCCAGCCCACATTAACAAAGTCCAGCTCAGTTTGATCCAGCCCAGTTTAATCCAGTCCAGCTCATTTCAATCCAGCCCAGCCCTCTTTAACCCAGTCCAGCCCAGTTTGATACAGCCCAGCCCAGTTTAACACAGTCCAGCCATATTTAATACACTCCAGCTCAGTATAAGCCCCTCCAGCCCAGCTTAACCCAGTCCAGTCCAGTTTAATCCACTCCGGCTCAATTTAACCCAATCCAGCCCAGTTTAACCCAATCCAGCCCAGTTTGATACAGCCCAGCCCAGTTTAATCCACTCCAGCCATATTTAATACCCCCCAGCTCAGTATAATCTACTCCAGCCCAGTTTAATCCAGGCCAGCCCAGTTTAATCCAGGCCAGCTCTGTTCAATCCAGCCCAGCCCAGTTTAACCCAGTCCAGCCAACTTTAACCCAGTCCAGCCCAGTCTGATACAGCCCAGCCCAATTTAACGCAGTCCAGCCCGTTTTAATCCAGTCCAGCTCACTTCAATCCAGCCCAGACCACTTTAACCAAGTCCAGCCCAGTTTGATACAGCCCAGCCCACTTTAACCCAGTCCAGCCATATTTAATACACACCAGCTCAGTATAATCCAATCCACCCCAGTTTAACCCAGTCCAGCTCAGTTTGATCCAGCCCAGCCCAGTTTAGTTCACTCTAGCACAGTTTAACCCTGTCCAGCCCAGTTTAATCCAGTCCAGCTCTCTTCAATCCAGCCCAGCCCAGTTTAACCCAGTCAAGCCCACTTTAAACACAGTCCAGCTCAGTTTGATCCAGGCCAGCCCACTTCAACGCCTTCCAGCTCAGTTTAATCCAGTCCAGCTCAGTTAGATCCAGCCCAGCGCATTTTAACCCAGTCCAGCTCAGTTTAATGCAGTCCAGCCCAATTTAATCCAGTCCAGCTAAATTTAATCAAGTGCAGCCCTGTTTAATCAAGGGCAGATAAATTTAATCCAGCCCAAGACAGTTTAACCTAGTCCGGCCCAGTTTAATCCAGTCCAGCCTAATTTAACACAGTCCAACCCAGTTTCATCCAGTCCATCTCAGTTTAATTCAGCCCAGTTTAGTTCACTCAAGCCCACTCTAATCCCGTCCGTCTGAGTTTAACCCAGTCCAGTCCAGTTTAACCAGTCCAGCTCAGTTTAATCCAGACAAGGCCAGTTTAACCCAGTCCAGTCCGTTTTAATCCAGTCCAGCTCAGTTAGATCCAGACCAGTGTAGTTCAGTTCACTGTAGCACAGTTTAACATTGTCCAGCCCAGTTCAATCCAGTCCAGCCCAGTTTAATCCAGTCCAGCTAAATTTAATCCAGTCCAGCCCAGTTTAACACAGTCTGGCTGTTGCAGATTAGCCTAGTGTATTTTAGGGATAAGGATTAGGGAGACTTCTTTGGTGAGGGGTAGTGTTAGGGAGTTAGGTTTAGGATTAGGGTAAAATTTAGGGTCAGATTTTTCTGGGCCGGATTAATCCGGGTCGGATTATCCCGGGTCAGATTTTTCTGGGTCGGATTAATCCGGGTCGGATTATCCCGGGTCAGATTATCCCGGGTCAGATTATCCCGGGTCAGATTATCCCGGGTCAGATTATCCCGGGTCAGATTATCCCGGGTCAGATTATCCCGGGTCAGATTATCCCGGGTCAGATTATCCCGGGTCAGATTATCCCGGGTCAGATTATCCCGGGTCAGATTATCCCGGGTCAGATTATCCCGGGTCAGATTATCCCGGGTCAGATTATCCCGGGTCAGATTATCCCGGGTCAGATTATCCCGGGTCAGATTAGCTTAGCCGGCTTTAGATTATCCTGGGTTAGACGCCATTGAAACGCTAAATTCTCCATTAAGACACTAAAATACTGCATTGAAACACTAAGTTCTTCAGTGAAACGTTAAGTTCAGAAATGAAACAAGAAATTCTCTATTGAAACACTCAATTTTGTATTGAAATGGTAATTTATCCATCGAAACGCTGAGTTCTGCACTGAAATACTAAATTCTGCATTCAAATGCGAAGTTCGGCATTCAGACGCCAAAATCTGCATTGAAATGCTATGTTCTGCTTTGGAACGCTATGTTCTCCATTGAAACTATAACTTGTCCATTGAAATGCTACCTTCTCCAAGCACACACAAAGTTCTCCAGTTAGACACAAGGTTCTGCAATTAGACACAAGGATCACCAAATAGACACAAGGATCACCAGTTAGACACAAGGATCTCCACTTAGACACAAGGTTCTCCACTTAGACACAAGGATCACCAATTAGACACTACAATCACCATTTGGACACTAAGTTCTCCTTTGAGACAGTACTTTCTCCAATTAGACACTAATTTCT
Source organism: Pezoporus flaviventris (assembly GCF_033815535.1). NCBI lineage: Eukaryota > Metazoa > Chordata > Aves > Psittaciformes > Psittacidae > Pezoporus > Pezoporus flaviventris. The sequence goes on along the minus strand of NW_026892609.1, from coordinate 96,576 downwards.
AAAAACTTTTAAGTTGTAAAAGCATCCAAGTTCTAAAAACATTTTAAATTGACAACCCACGTTCGGTGCAAAGACAAAAGCCCAAAGCCTAGAACTGCCCACACACGCTTGCACGCATCTATATACGCTCACACACATACCAAACGCATTCCCCTGCCGCCGGCCTCACTGCTCCAAAACCCACCTCTGCTCTTCCCTTCCGATGCCTACCCCTGCCTCGCTGAGAATAAATACACGGGCACCGCGCTCATGGGAACATCCTGAAAACCCTGCCTGCCAAAACACCGTCCCTGCACCCAACATTGCTCAAACAGAAGCGTTGACAAATGTCGCCTCGCAGACCAGCCGGGACCGGGGAAAAAATCCCCTGCCGGTAGAGAGAGAAAAACAACACCCCCCATCTGCGACTTTTTGTTTCTAAATATCTCAAAATCCAAAAAGGGAAAACATTTTAAATCAACAACCCACATCCCACCCAGACACACAAGCCCTAAACAGACAACAACCCACAAACTAACACTGACATGCATTCTAAAACTAACACCACCATTCAGAGACTAAGACCGACATTCTAACGCTGTCATGCATTCTAAGACTGATACGCACCCTAAGACTAACACCAGCGCTCTAAGACGAACACCAACATTCTGAGACTAAGACATCCATTTTAAGACTAACACCAGCATTCTAGCACTAAGACATTCATTTTAAGGTGAACACCAGCTTTCCAAGCCTAACACCGGCATTCGAAGTCTAACACCAGCATTCCAAGGCCTATACCGGTAACATTTACTAATTAACCAAGTTCATGTAAGGTCACATCATACATTTCATTTAAATGCATTTACATACATAAATGACATCATTCACATTTTACAATGCATCCTCAGAAATCCAACAACGCTTTACTACTTACACAAGACGCTCGACAGGTAGCATGCTTTGTCACATAACCATCATCAGACGTCCTTTACACACGGCAATGCAGCCTTCCATTTGACACCGACAGCTTTCCTGCCTCTGAAATCTTCTACATGCTGCCAATCGCCATCCAGAAACAGAAGGAGCTCCTCTGCAAGCCACAGGTCCTCTACACACTAACCTGCAGACAAAAATACATTTCTCTCAGTATCATTACAATATGACCTCTAAACATCCTCCCCTCGCTTTATTTTTCTCTCTGTCTGCAAAGCTAACTATGTGCACCCAACAGACAACACTCACTGCACCGAAACATACTTAACCACCACCTCCACCCCTATATGAGACAGCGACTTAAAGGCTGCCACACCAACTCTCACATGTTCTTTCCTAATACAAAACACCCCCCAGCCTGGCGTCAGGAATTCTCAGCAACTAAATCACCTGAAGCCTCAAAATCACCCTGCCTGAAAACCCCGTACCTGCACCAACCGCCACTCAACCATAGGCAGTGACAAACATCGCCTCGCAGACTGGCTGGAAGCAGTAAAAAAACCCAGCTTGGGGAGGAAAAGAAAAAAAATCCCATGTCTGCAATTTTAGTTTCTAAACATCTAAAGACCTGAGAGGAAAAATGTTTTAAATCTACAACCCAGGTCCCATGCACACACACAAGCCCTAAGCCTACAAAAGCCCATATACGCTTCCACTGATCTACATATGCTCACACGCGTGCCAAATTCAACACCCTGATGCCTTCCACACGGGCCCAAACTCTGCCTCCGCACATCCCTGCCAAGCCTACCTCTGCCTCGCTGGAATAAATCAGCGGGAATAGTCTTCCCAGGAACATCCTAAACACCCTGGCTGACAAAACTATGTCCCTGCACAGACTGTTGCTCAAACATAAGCGATGAGAAATGTTATCAGTCACACACATGATCAAAGGTAGAAAACTACACTGTGATTATAAAAAACCACCACAGAGGTTCAAAAGTTCAAAAATTCCAGGGCACAAAAAACCAGAGACAAACACGGAACTCTCCACAAGCTTAATAATATCAGAAATGATGGAACTAGTAAAGGATACAGTAAAGGACATTTCTCATGTTTGCTTATCTTACCAACCCCAAGGACCCTGGGAAGACCATCAGCAAACCAGCTCCAACAGTAGTCATGGCAGTGCGAGGTGGCAGGCTCAACCTTAGCGGGCGTCCCCGCGCAGGCAACCTTCACCTGCCTGGGATGAGCTTCTGCCTCCCTCACACAGCATGAGGCTCGGGCTTTCATACTCACAAAAACGCACACTCATTGCTATGCAGGGGGCCAGCCCACATCGCAAGAAGCGGGCAGCCGTATCTAGGAAGGTCTCCCAGGGTCAGGACTTCTCCAGGCACTTCTAAAGCACAACTTTCTGGCTAGGAACCAAAGCTGGACTTCGCCTGAAGCAGCCACAGTGCAACTCTCTGCGAGGAGCCAAAGGCAACAAACACTACTTTCCCACCCTTGCCTGGTTCACCAAGGACCATTACCTACTGCCCCTGACAGAACACCCCAGACTTAAGCCCCACAAATGGTACCTTTATCACCCTGGCATTTAATTCCCAGGCACTACCTTCACTAGAGCTGACCATTCCCCTCCCAGGCACCTTCAAGTGTCTTCTCAGACATTCTGGATCAAATACTACATCAAATACTACATCTCAAATGCCTTCCTGCCATTCTGACATTGTCCCCCACCCCCTCGCCTCAAAAAGCAGTCCCTCTACTTAGCATGCATCCTGCCACAGCTCTTCAGGCAGCCTCACTGCTCAGAACTCCCGCAGCAGACTCCAGTGATGCTGCAGCCGTTGCCAAGTTCCTCTTCATCATCTGCCAGAAACAAACCAAGAAAGGGGACCACGCTGTGCTGCCCGCTATCACCACCACTCCAGCCGAGCCCAGCGGCCTGTCGCTTCACAGCCATCTGCCTCCTCCAAAGCTCCTCAACATTGTGCTCACCTTGCCTGTCCCAAAACTATTTGAAAGTCTGATGCCGGGTCTGCCCTGCCCTCCGAGTCCTAGGAGTGCAATAGAGAGAAATGACCAGGGTGTTCGCAAAAGGGACCGAACCCAAAATCCTTCTGCTTACCTCACTGACTCACCTCAAGAACTCATCCCAGTCCAAAGGTAGACGGCAGCCCCTGCAATACCAAACACAAATACTGAACCCCTTCACCATGTTCTCCTCAACGCCCAGCCATCACACACACACAGACAACCCACTTACATCTTCACAGCTCCTCACACTTCGTGCCTTTACCTCTCCCGAGTTGGCTGCGGCACCTGAAAAAGAAACAGAAGCAGACACGCTGAGAGAGGGCTCAAAGCTGCACACTTCCCTCACCAAGTGCCATTTCCCTCTTTTGGTTCTTTACCGCTGGCCCGCGCAGATCTTCGGTTCTATGTCTGAGACCAGGTATCGCCTACAAAACACAACACAAGGGATGTTTCAAATTCCACGAAGATTACAAGACACCGAGTCTCCTGTTGCTTCAGTCTGCGAAGCATAGCTCACCGTGTTCAATTCAGCTTGGGGGCAGGTATCTCCCTTGGCTCCTTGCTCCGCACCTCCAAATTAACATACAGCAAGTCAAAAGCCAGCCAGGAGAAGAAGGCAAAGCACAGATTGATTCACCTGGTACTGTCACTCAGCTCAACCCTCCTCCATCAGCCTCTCACAGGTGGCTAACCATCTCGCCATCTGCAAGAACAGCCGGGTCTTATTCACAGGAACGCCAAGCAAAAGCTTGTTCTGCCTCTAAGTCTCACCCCAAGCTCGCACTGACACAGCGCTTGAGAGGCATACACAGATTCTGATTCAGACAATCTCAACACAGACCCTCATACGCTCTGGCTCAGACACTAACTCTACATAGACAATCACACCCACTCCCAAGCAGGCTCTCTGGCTCTGAATCATTAAACCCAAACTTGTTCTCACAGCTCCTCTGTCCACTCACACAGCTCACCAACAGGAGGGAACTACACTGCGATTATAAAACCCCACCACATACGTTCCAGAGTTCAAGAATTCCAGGTAAGAGAAAACCAGAGACAAGCAGAAAACTCACAGCTAGCTTATCAATACAGAAAACTACAGAGATAGTAGAGCATACTTCTCCTGGTTCCTTATCTTACCAACCCCAAGGACCCTGGGAAGACCATCAGCAAACCAGCTCCGATAGTCGTCATGGCAGTGCCAGGAGACAGGCTCAACCTTAGCGGGCGTCCCCGCGCAGGCAGCGTTCACCTGCCTGGGATGAGATTCTGCCTCCCTCACACAGCACGAGGCTCGGGCTTTCATACTCACAAAAACGCACGCTCGTTGCTACGCAGGGGGCCAGCCCACGTCGCAAGAAGCGGCCAACCGTATCTAGGAAGGTCTCCCAGGGTCAGGACTTCTCCAGGCACTTCTAAAGCACAACTTTCTGGCTAGGAACCAAAGCTGGACCTCGCCTGAAGCACCCACAGCACAACTCTCTGCGAGGAGTCAAAGGCAACAAACACTACTTTCTCACCCTTGCCTGCTTCACCAAGGACCGTTACCTACTGCCCCTGACACGACACCCCAAACTTAAGCCCCACAAATGGCACCATCTCATCCTGGCATTTAACTCCCAGGCACTACCTTTACGAAAACTGACCATTCCCCTCCCAGGCACCTCCAAGCGTCTTCTCAGACATCCTGCCTCAAATACTACATTGGAATGATACATCTCAAACCCCTTCCTGCCATTCTGACACTGCCTCCCACCCCTTCGCCTCCTAAAGCAGTCCCTCTACTTAGCTTGCATAGTCCCATGCGTCTCGAGGCAACCTCACTGCTCAGAACTCCCACGGCAGATGCCAGCCATGCTGCAGACCTTGACAAGTTCCTCTTCATCATCTGCAGAAACAAACCAAAAACAGGGAACAGCCTGTGGTGGCCCTCATCTCCACCACCCCAGCCATCCTGCCCAGCCTGCTCCTTACCAAACCTCGGCCTCCTCCAAAGCTCCTCAACACTGGCCTCGCCTGTCCCAAAGCCATTCCACAGTCTGACCTGGGGCCTCTCCTGCCCTCCGTGCCCTAGGAGTGCAACAGAAGACAATGACCATGGTTCTTGCAAAAGTCACCGATCCCGCAATCCTTCTTACCTCCCTCACTCACCTCAAGCACTCATCCTACTCCAAAGGTCCAGGACAAGACCTGCAATACCAAACACAAACACTAATAGCCCTGAACATGTTCTTCTCAATTTTAAGCTACCGCACACACACACAAACCCCTTACCTCCTCACAGCCCTCCAACATTGGCACCTTCACCTCTCCCGAGTTACCTGCAGCACCTGAAACACAAAGGCAAACAGACAAACCCTGAGAGAGGGCTCAAAGTAACACCCTTCCCTCACCAAGTCCCCGCTCCCTCTCCCGTCACTCTGCTACTCCTCCGCTGGCCTTTGCACGCCTTCCCTTCTCTTCTTTGATCCTGGGCACACCCTGCAGAACACAACATGAAAAGCTGGTTTTAATTTCACAAAAACCACAAGACGCTCACTCACTCGCTGCTTCAGTCTGATAAGCAGAACTCACCGAGTCCAGGACAGCTCAGGGGCACCCAGCTCTGGTTCGCTCCTCGCTCCGCACCTCCAAATTAAAAACACACAGCAAGTCATAAGCCAGCCAGGAGAATAAGGCATAGCTTCCTTCTGAAACACAAAATTTACCCACCTGGTACCTTCACTCAGCTCAACCCTCCTCCATCAGCCTCTCACACAGGGCTAACCATCTCACCATCTGCAAGAACAACCTGGCCTTATTCACAGCAACGCCAAGCAAAAGCTTAATCGGCCTCTAAGTCTCAGCCCAAGCTCACACCGACACTTGGGTTGTCTGAATATGAGTCTGTGTATGCCTGTCAATCTCAACACAGACCCTCACGCCCTCTGGCTCAGACACTAACTCTACATAGACTATCACACCCACTCCCAAGCAGGCTCTCTGGCTCTGAATCATTAAACCCAAGCTTATTCTCACAGCTCCTCTGTCCACTCACACAGCTCACCAACAGGAGGGAACTACACTGCGATTATAAAACCCCACCACATACGTTCCAGAGTTCAAGAATTCCAGGTAAGAGAAAACCAGAGACAAGCAGAAAACTCACAGCTAGCTTATCAATACAGAAAACTACAGAGATAGTAGAGCATACTTCTCCTGGTTCCTTATCTTACCAACCCCAAGGACCCTGGGAAGACCATCAGCAAACCAGCTCCGATAGTCGTCATGGCAGTGCCAGGAGGCAGGCTCAACCTTAGCGGGCGTCCCCGCGCAGGCAACGTTCACCTGCCTGGGATGAGCTTCTGCCTCCCTCACACAGCACGAGGCTCGGGCTTTCATACTCACAAAAACGCACGCTCGTTGCTACGCAGGGGGCCAGCCCACGTCGCAAGAAGCGGCCAACCGTATCTAGGAAGGTCTCCCAGGGTCAGGACTTCTCCAGGCACTTCTAAAGCACAACTTTCTGGCTAGGAACCAAAGCTGGACCTCGCCTGAAGCAGCCACAGCACAACTCTCTGCGAGGAGTCAAAGGCAACAAACACTACTTTCCCACCCTTGCCTGGTTCACCAAGGACCGTTACCTACTGCCCCTGACACGACACCCCAAACTTAAGCCCCACAAATGGCACCATCTCATCTTGGCATTTAACTCCCAGGCACTACCTTTACGAAAACTGACCATTCCCCTCCCAGGCACCTCCAAGCGTCTTCTCAGACATCCTGCCTCAAATACTACATTGGAATGATACATCTCAAACCCCTTCCTGCCATTCTGACACTGCCTCCCACCCCTTCGCCTCCTAAAGCAGTCCCTCTACTTAGCTTGCATAGTCCCATGCGTCTCGAGGCAACCTCACTGCTCAGAACTCCCACGGCAGATGCCAGCCATGCTGCAGACCTTGACAAGTTCCTCTTCATCATCTGCAGAAACAAACCAAAAACAGGGAACAGCCTGTGGTGGCCCTCATCTCCACCACCCCAGCCATCCTGCCCAGCCTGCTCCTTACCAAACCTCGGCCTCCTCCAAAGCTCCTCAACACTGGCCTCGCCTGTCCCAAAGCCATTCCACAGTCTGACCTGGGGCCTCTCCTGCCCTCCGTGCCCTAGGAGTGCAACAGAAGACAATGACCATGGTTCTTGCAAAAGTCACCGATCCCGCAATCCTTCTTACCTCCCTCACTCACCTCAAGCACTCATCCTACTCCAAAGGTCCAGGACAAGACCTGCAATACCAAACACAAACACTAATAGCCCTGAACATGTTCTTCTCAATTTTAAGCTACCGCACACACACACAAACCCCTTACCTCCTCACAGCCCTCCAACATTGGCACCTTCACCTCTCCCGAGTTACCTGCAGCACCTGAAACACAAAGGCAAACAGACAAACCCTGAGAGAGGGCTCAAAGTAACACCCTTCCCTCACCAAGTCCCCGCTCCCTCTCCCGTCACTCTGCTACTCCTCCGCTGGCCTTTGCACGCCTTCCCTTCTCTTCTTTGATCCTGGGCACACCCTGCAGAACACAACATGAAAAGCTGGTTTTAATTTCACAAAAACCACAAGACGCTCACTCACTCGCTGCTTCAGTCTGATAAGCAGAACTCACCGAGTCCAGGACAGCTCAGGGGCACCCAGCTCTGGTTCGCTCCTCGCTCCGCACCTCCAAATTAAAAACACACAGCAAGTCATAAGCCAGCCAGGAGAATAAGGCATAGCTTCCTTCTGAAACACAAAATTTACCCACCTGGTACCTTCACTCAGCTCAACCCTCCTCCATCAGCCTCTCACACAGGGCTAACCATCTCACCATCTGCAAGAACAACCTGGCCTTATTCACAGCAACGCCAAGCAAAAGCTTAATCGGCCTCTAAGTCTCAGCCCAAGCTCACACCGACACTTGGGTTGTCTGAATATGAGTCTGTGTATGCCTGTCAATCTCAACACAGACCCTCACGCCCTCTGGCTCAGACACTAACTCTACATAGACTATCACACCCACTCCCAAGCAGGCTCTCTGGCTCTGAATCATTAAACCCAAGCTTATTCTCACAGCTCCTCTGTCCACTCACACAGCTCACCAACAGGAGGGAACTACACTGCGATTATAAAACCCCACCACATACGTTCCAGAGTTCAAGAATTCCAGGTAAGAGAAAACCAGAGACAAGCAGAAAACTCACAGCTAGCTTATCAATACAGAAAACTACAGAGATAGTAGAGCATACTTCTCCTGGTTCCTTATCTTACCAACCCCAAGGACCCTGGGAAGACCATCAGCAAACCAGCTCCGATAGTCGTCATGGCAGTGCCAGGAGGCAGGCTCAACCTTAGCGGGCGTCCCCGCGCAGGCAACGTTCACCTGCCTGGGATGAGCTTCTGCCTCCCTCACACAGCACGAGGCTCGGGCTTTCATACTCACAAAAACGCACGCTCGTTGCTACGCAGGGGGCCAGCCCACGTCGCAAGAAGCGGCCAACCGTATCTAGGAAGGTCTCCCAGGGTCAGGACTTCTCCAGGCACTTCTAAAGCACAACTTTCTGGCTAGGAACCAAAGCTGGACCTCGCCTGAAGCAGCCACAGCACAACTCTCTGCGAGGAGTCAAAGGCAACAAACACTACTTTCCCACCCTTGCCTGGTTCACCAAGGACCGTTACCTACTGCCCCTGACACGACACCCCAAACTTAAGCCCCACAAATGGCACCATCTCATCCTGGCATTTAACTCCCAGGCACTACCTTTACGAAAACTGACCATTCCCCTCCCAGGCACCTCCAAGCGTCTTCTCAGACATCCTGCCTCAAATACTACATTGGAATGATACATCTCAAACCCCTTCCTGCCATTCTGACACTGCCTCCCACCCCTTCGCCTCCTAAAGCAGTCCCTCTACTTAGCTTGCATAGTCCCATGCGTCTCGAGGCAACCTCACTGCTCAGAACTCCCACGGCAGATGCCAGCCATGCTGCAGACCTTGACAAGTTCCTCTTCATCATCTGCAGAAACAAACCAAAAACAGGGAACAGCCTGTGGTGGCCCTCATCTCCACCACCCCAGCCATCCTGCCCAGCCTGCTCCTTACCAAACCTCGGCCTCCTCCAAAGCTCCTCAACACTGGCCTCGCCTGTCCCAAAGCCATTCCACAGTCTGACCTGGGGCCTCTCCTGCCCTCCGTGCCCTAGGAGTGCAACAGAAGACAATGACCATGGTTCTTGCAAAAGTCACCGATCCCGCAATCCTTCTTACCTCCCTCACTCACCTCAAGCACTCATCCTACTCCAAAGGTCCAGGACAAGACCTGCAATACCAAACACAAACACTAATAGCCCTGAACATGTTCTTCTCAATTTTAAGCTACCGCACACACACACAAACCCCTTACCTCCTCACAGCCCTCCAACATTGGCACCTTCACCTCTCCCGAGTTACCTGCAGCACCTGAAACACAAAGGCAAACAGACAAACCCTGAGAGAGGGCTCAAAGTAACACCCTTCCCTCACCAAGTCCCCGCTCCCTCTCCCGTCACTCTGCTACTCCTCCGCTGGCCTTTGCACGCCTTCCCTTCTCTTCTTTGATCCTGGGCACACCCTGCAGAACACAACATGAAAAGCTGGTTTTAATTTCACAAAAACCACAAGACGCTCACTCACTCGCTGCTTCAGTCTGATAAGCAGAACTCACCGAGTCCAGGACAGCTCAGGGGCACCCAGCTCTGGTTCGCTCCTCGCTCCGCACCTCCAAATTAAAAACACACAGCAAGTCATAAGCCAGCCAGGAGAATAAGGCATAGCTTCCTTCTGAAACACAAAATTTACCCACCTGGTACCTTCACTCAGCTCAACCCTCCTCCATCAGCCTCTCACACAGGGCTAACCATCTCACCATCTGCAAGAACAACCTGGCCTTATTCACAGCAACGCCAAGCAAAAGCTTAATCGGCCTCTAAGTCTCAGCCCAAGCTCACACCGACACTTGGGTTGTCTGAATATGAGTCTGTGTATGCCTGTCAATCTCAACACAGACCCTCACGCCCTCTGGCTCAGACACTAACTCTACATAGACTATCACACCCACTCCCAAGCAGGCTCTCTGGCTCTGAATCATTAAACCCAAGCTTATTCTCACAGCTCCTCTGTCCACTCACACAGCTCACCAACAGGAGGGAACTACACTGCGATTATAAAACCCCACCACATACGTTCCAGAGTTCAAGAATTCCAGGTAAGAGAAAACCAGAGACAAGCAGAAAACTCACAGCTAGCTTATCAATACAGAAAACTACAGAGATAGTAGAGCATACTTCTCCTGGTTCCTTATCTTACCAACCCCAAGGACCCTGGGAAGACCATCAGCAAACCAGCTCCGATAGTCGTCATGGCAGTGCCAGGAGGCAGGCTCAACCTTAGCGGGCGTCCCCGCGCAGGCAACGTTCACCTGCCTGGGATGAGCTTCTGCCTCCCTCACACAGCACGAGGCTCGGGCTTTCATACTCACAAAAACGCACGCTCGTTGCTACGCAGGGGGCCAGCCCACGTCGCAAGAAGCGGCCAACCGTATCTAGGAAGGTCTCCCAGGGTCAGGACTTCTCCAGGCACTTCTAAAGCACAACTTTCTGGCTAGGAACCAAAGCTGGACCTCGCCTGAAGCAGCCACAGCACAACTCTCTGCGAGGAGTCAAAGGCAACAAACACTACTTTCCCACCCTTGCCTGGTTCACCAAGGACCGTTACCTACTGCCCCTGACACGACACCCCAAACTTAAGCCCCACAAATGGCACCATCTCATCCTGGCATTTAACTCCCAGGCACTACCTTTACGAAAACTGACCATTCCCCTCCCAGGCACCTCCAAGCGTCTTCTCAGACATCCTGCCTCAAATACTACATTGGAATGATACATCTCAAACCCCTTCCTGCCATTCTGACACTGCCTCCCACCCCTTCGCCTCCTAAAGCAGTCCCTCTACTTAGCTTGCATAGTCCCATGCGTCTCGAGGCAACCTCACTGCTCAGAACTCCCACGGCAGATGCCAGCCATGCTGCAGACCTTGACAAGTTCCTCTTCATCATCTGCAGAAACAAACCAAAAACAGGGAACAGCCTGTGGTGGCCCTCATCTCCACCACCCCAGCCATCCTGCCCAGCCTGCTCCTTACCAAACCTCGGCCTCCTCCAAAGCTCCTCAACACTGGCCTCGCCTGTCCCAAAGCCATTCCACAGTCTGACCTGGGGCCTCTCCTGCCCTCCGTGCCCTAGGAGTGCAACAGAAGACAATGACCATGGTTCTTGCAAAAGTCACCGATCCCGCAATCCTTCTTACCTCCCTCACTCACCTCAAGCACTCATCCTACTCCAAAGGTCCAGGACAAGACCTGCAATACCAAACACAAACACTAATAGCCCTGAACATGTTCTTCTCAATTTTAAGCTACCGCACACACACACAAACCCCTTACCTCCTCACAGCCCTCCAACATTGGCACCTTCACCTCTCCCGAGTTACCTGCAGCACCTGAAACACAAAGGCAAACAGACAAACCCTGAGAGAGGGCTCAAAGTAACACCCTTCCCTCACCAAGTCCCCGCTCCCTCTCCCGTCACTCTGCTACTCCTCCGCTGGCCTTTGCACGCCTTCCCTTCTCTTCTTTGATCCTGGGCACCCCCTGCAGAACACAACATGAAAAGCTGGTTTTAATTTCACAAAAACCACAAGACGCTCACTCACTCGCTGCTTCAGTCTGATAAGCAGAACTCACCGAGTCCAGGACAGCTCAGGGGCACCCAGCTCTGGTTCGCTCCTCGCTCCGCACCTCCAAATTAAAAACACACAGCAAGTCATAAGCCAGCCAGGAGAATAAGGCATAGCTTCCTTCTGAAACACAAAATTTACCCACCTGGTACCTTCACTCAGCTCAACCCTCCTCCATCAGCCTCTCACACAGGGCTAACCATCTCACCATCTGCAAGAACAACCTGGCCTTATTCACAGCAACGCCAAGCAAAAGCTTAATCGGCCTCTAAGTCTCAGCCCAAGCTCACACCGACACTTGGGTTGTCTGAATATGAGTCTGTGTATGCCTGTCAATCTCAACACAGACCCTCACGCCCTCTGGCTCAGACACTAACTCTACATAGACTATCACACCCACTCCCAAGCAGGCTCTCTGGCTCTGAATCATTAAACCCAAGCTTATTCTCACAGCTCCTCTGTCCACTCACACAGCTCACCAACAGGAGGGAACTACACTGCGATTATAAAACCCCACCACATACGTTCCAGAGTTCAAGAATTCCAGGTAAGAGAAAACCAGAGACAAGCAGAAAACTCACAGCTAGCTTATCAGCACAGAAAACTACAGAGATAGTAGAGCATACTTCTCCTGGTTCCTTATCTTACCAACCCCAAGGACCCTGGGAAGACCATCAGCAAACCAGCTCCGATAGTCGTCATGGCAGTGCCAGGAGGCAGGCTCAACCTTAGCGGGCGTCCCCGCGCAGGCAACGTTCACCTGCCTGGGATGAGCTTCTGCCTCCCTCACACAGCACGAGGCTCGGGCTTTCATACTCACAAAAACGCACGCTCGTTGCTACGCAGGGGGCCAGCCCACGTCGCAAGAAGCGGCCAACCGTATCTAGGAAGGTCTCCCAGGGTCAGGACTTCTCCAGGCACTTCTAAAGCACAACTTTCTGGCTAGGAACCAAAGCTGGACCTCGCCTGAAGCAGCCACAGCACAACTCTCTGCGAGGAGTCAAAGGCAACAAACACTACTTTCCCACCCTTGCCTGGTTCACCAAGGACCGTTACCTACTGCCCCTGACACGACACCCCAAACTTAAGCCCCACAAATGGCACCATCTCATCCTGGCATTTAACTCCCAGGCACTACCTTTACGAAAACTGACCATTCCCCTCCCAGGCACCTCCAAGCGTCTTCTCAGACATCCTGCCTCAAATACTACATTGGAATGATACATCTCAAACCCCTTCCTGCCATTCTGACACTGCCTCCCACCCCTTCGCCTCCTAAAGCAGTCCCTCTACTTAGCTTGCATAGTCCCATGCGTCTCGAGGCAACCTCACTGCTCAGAACTCCCACGGCAGATGCCAGCCATGCTGCAGACCTTGACAAGTTCCTCTTCATCATCTGCAGAAACAAACCAAAAACAGGGAACAGCCTGTGGTGGCCCTCATCTCCACCACCCCAGCCATCCTGCCCAGCCTGCTCCTTACCAAACCTCGGCCTCCTCCAAAGCTCCTCAACACTGGCCTCGCCTGTCCCAAAGCCATTCCACAGTCTGACCTGGGGCCTCTCCTGCCCTCCGTGCCCTAGGAGTGCAACAGAAGACAATGACCATGGTTCTTGCAAAAGTCACCGATCCCGCAATCCTTCTTACCTCCCTCACTCACCTCAAGCACTCATCCTACTCCAAAGGTCCAGGACAAGACCTGCAATACCAAACACAAACACTAATAGCCCTGAACATGTTCTTCTCAATTTTAAGCTACCGCACACACACACAAACCCCTTACCTCCTCACAGCCCTCCAACATTGGCACCTTCACCTCTCCCGAGTTACCTGCAGCACCTGAAACACAAAGGCAAACAGACAAACCCTGAGAGAGGGCTCAAAGTAACACCCTTCCCTCACCAAGTCCCCGCTCCCTCTCCCGTCACTCTGCTACTCCTCCGCTGGCCTTTGCACGCCTTCCCTTCTCTTCTTTGATCCTGGGCACACCCTGCAGAACACAACATGAAAAGCTGGTTTTAATTTCACAAAAACCACAAGACGCTCACTCACTCGCTGCTTCAGTCTGATAAGCAGAACTCACCGAGTCCAGGACAGCTCAGGGGCACCCAGCTCTGGTTCGCTCCTCGCTCCGCACCTCCAAATTAAAAACACACAGCAAGTCATAAGCCAGCCAGGAGAATAAGGCATAGCTTCCTTCTGAAACACAAAATTTACCCACCTGGTACCTTCACTCAGCTCAACCCTCCTCCATCAGCCTCTCACACAGGGCTAACCATCTCACCATCTGCAAGAACAACCTGGCCTTATTCACAGCAACGCCAAGCAAAAGCTTAATCGGCCTCTAAGTCTCAGCCCAAGCTCACACCGACACTTGGGTTGTCTGAATATGAGTCTGTGTATGCCTGTCAATCTCAACACAGACCCTCACGCCCTCTGGCTCAGACACTAACTCTACATAGACTATCACACCCACTCCCAAGCAGGCTCTCTGGCTCTGAATCATTAAACCCAAGCTTATTCTCACAGCTCCTCTGTCCACTCACACAGCTCACCAACAGGAGGGAACTACACTGCGATTATAAAACCCCACCACATACGTTCCAGAGTTCAAGAATTCCAGGTAAGAGAAAACCAGAGACAAGCAGAAAACTCACAGCTAGCTTATCAATACAGAAAACTACAGAGATAGTAGAGCATACTTCTCCTGGTTCCTTATCTTACCAACCCCAAGGACCCTGGGAAGACCATCAGCAAACCAGCTCCGATAGTCGTCATGGCAGTGCCAGGAGGCAGGCTCAACCTTAGCGGGCGTCCCCGCGCAGGCAACGTTCACCTGCCTGGGATGAGCTTCTGCCTCCCTCACACAGCACGAGGCTCGGGCTTTCATACTCACAAAAACGCACGCTCGTTGCTACGCAGGGGGCCAGCCCACGTCGCAAGAAGCGGCCAACCGTATCTAGGAAGGTCTCCCAGGGTCAGGACTTCTCCAGGCACTTCTAAAGCACAACTTTCTGGCTAGGAACCAAAGCTGGACCTCGCCTGAAGCAGCCACAGCACAACTCTCTGCGAGGAGTCAAAGGCAACAAACACTACTTTCCCACCCTTGCCTGGTTCACCAAGGACCGTTACCTACTGCCCCTGACACGACACCCCAAACTTAAGCCCCACAAATGGCACCATCTCATCCTGGCATTTAACTCCCAGGCACTACCTTTACGAAAACTGACCATTCCCCTCCCAGGCACCTCCAAGCGTCTTCTCAGACATCCTGCCTCAAATACTACATTGGAATGATACATCTCAAACCCCTTCCTGCCATTCTGACACTGCCTCCCACCCCTTCGCCTCCTAAAGCAGTCCCTCTACTTAGCTTGCATAGTCCCATGCGTCTCGAGGCAACCTCACTGCTCAGAACTCCCACGGCAGATGCCAGCCATGCTGCAGACCTTGACAAGTTCCTCTTCATCATCTGCAGAAACAAACCAAAAACAGGGAACAGCCTGTGGTGGCCCTCATCTCCACCACCCCAGCCATCCTGCCCAGCCTGCTCCTTACCAAACCTCGGCCTCCTCCAAAGCTCCTCAACACTGGCCTCGCCTGTCCCAAAGCCATTCCACAGTCTGACCTGGGGCCTCTCCTGCCCTCCGTGCCCTAGGAGTGCAACAGAAGACAATGACCATGGTTCTTGCAAAAGTCACCGATCCCGCAATCCTTCTTACCTCCCTCACTCACCTCAAGCACTCATCCTACTCCAAAGGTCCAGGACAAGACCTGCAATACCAAACACAAACACTAATAGCCCTGAACATGTTCTTCTCAATTTTAAGCTACCGCACACACACACAAACCCCTTACCTCCTCACAGCCCTCCAACATTGGCACCTTCACCTCTCCCGAGTTACCTGCAGCACCTGAAACACAAAGGCAAACAGACAAACCCTGAGAGAGGGCTCAAAGTAACACCCTTCCCTCACCAAGTCCCCGCTCCCTCTCCCGTCACTCTGCTACTCCTCCGCTGGCCTTTGCACGCCTTCCCTTCTCTTCTTTGATCCTGGGCACCCCCTGCAGAACACAACATGAAAAGCTGGTTTTAATTTCACAAAAACCACAAGACGCTCACTCACTCGCTGCTTCAGTCTGATAAGCAGAACTCACCGAGTCCAGGACAGCTCAGGGGCACCCAGCTCTGGTTCGCTCCTCGCTCCGCACCTCCAAATTAAAAACACACAGCAAGTCATAAGCCAGCCAGGAGAATAAGGCATAGCTTCCTTCTGAAACACAAAATTTACCCACCTGGTACCTTCACTCAGCTCAACCCTCCTCCATCAGCCTCTCACACAGGGCTAACCATCTCACCATCTGCAAGAACAACCTGGCCTTATTCACAGCAACGCCAAGCAAAAGCTTAATCGGCCTCTAAGTCTCAGCCCAAGCTCACACCGACACTTGGGTTGTCTGAATATGAGTCTGTGTATGCCTGTCAATCTCAACACAGACCCTCACGCCCTCTGGCTCAGACACTAACTCTACATAGACTATCACACCCACTCCCAAGCAGGCTCTCTGGCTCTGAATCATTAAACCCAAGCTTATTCTCACAGCTCCTCTGTCCACTCACACAGCTCACCAACAGGAGGGAACTACACTGCGATTATAAAACCCCACCACATACGTTCCAGAGTTCAAGAATTCCAGGTAAGAGAAAACCAGAGACAAGCAGAAAACTCACAGCTAGCTTATCAGCACAGAAAACTACAGAGATAGTAGAGCATACTTCTCCTGGTTCCTTATCTTACCAACCCCAAGGACCCTGGGAAGACCATCAGCAAACCAGCTCCGATAGTCGTCATGGCAGTGCCAGGAGGCAGGCTCAACCTTAGCGGGCGTCCCCGCGCAGGCAACGTTCACCTGCCTGGGATGAGCTTCTGCCTCCCTCACACAGCACGAGGCTCGGGCTTTCATACTCACAAAAACGCACGCTCGTTGCTACGCAGGGGGCCAGCCCACGTCGCAAGAAGCGGCCAACCGTATCTAGGAAGGTCTCCCAGGGTCAGGACTTCTCCAGGCACTTCTAAAGCACAACTTTCTGGCTAGGAACCAAAGCTGGACCTCGCCTGAAGCAGCCACAGCACAACTCTCTGCGAGGAGTCAAAGGCAACAAACACTACTTTCCCACCCTTGCCTGGTTCACCAAGGACCGTTACCTACTGCCCCTGACACGACACCCCAAACTTAAGCCCCACAAATGGCACCATCTCATCCTGGCATTTAACTCCCAGGCACTACCTTTACGAAAACTGACCATTCCCCTCCCAGGCACCTCCAAGCGTCTTCTCAGACATCCTGCCTCAAATACTACATTGGAATGATACATCTCAAACCCCTTCCTGCCATTCTGACACTGCCTCCCACCCCTTCGCCTCCTAAAGCAGTCCCTCTACTTAGCTTGCATAGTCCCATGCGTCTCGAGGCAACCTCACTGCTCAGAACTCCCACGGCAGATGCCAGCCATGCTGCAGACCTTGACAAGTTCCTCTTCATCATCTGCAGAAACAAACCAAAAACAGGGAACAGCCTGTGGTGGCCCTCATCTCCACCACCCCAGCCATCCTGCCCAGCCTGCTCCTTACCAAACCTCGGCCTCCTCCAAAGCTCCTCAACACTGGCCTCGCCTGTCCCAAAGCCATTCCACAGTCTGACCTGGGGCCTCTCCTGCCCTCCGTGCCCTAGGAGTGCAACAGAAGACAATGACCATGGTTCTTGCAAAAGTCACCGATCCCGCAATCCTTCTTACCTCCCTCACTCACCTCAAGCACTCATCCTACTCCAAAGGTCCAGGACAAGACCTGCAATACCAAACACAAACACTAATAGCCCTGAACATGTTCTTCTCAATTTTAAGCTACCGCACACACACACAAACCCCTTACCTCCTCACAGCCCTCCAACATTGGCACCTTCACCTCTCCCGAGTTACCTGCAGCACCTGAAACACAAAGGCAAACAGACAAACCCTGAGAGAGGGCTCAAAGTAACACCCTTCCCTCACCAAGTCCCCGCTCCCTCTCCCGTCACTCTGCTACTCCTCCGCTGGCCTTTGCACGCCTTCCCTTCTCTTCTTTGATCCTGGGCACACCCTGCAGAACACAACATGAAAAGCTGGTTTTAATTTCACAAAAACCACAAGACGCTCACTCACTCGCTGCTTCAGTCTGATAAGCAGAACTCACCGAGTCCAGGACAGCTCAGGGGCACCCAGCTCTGGTTCGCTCCTCGCTCCGCACCTCCAAATTAAAAACACACAGCAAGTCATAAGCCAGCCAGGAGAATAAGGCATAGCTTCCTTCTGAAACACAAAATTTACCCACCTGGTACCTTCACTCAGCTCAACCCTCCTCCATCAGCCTCTCACACAGGGCTAACCATCTCACCATCTGCAAGAACAACCTGGCCTTATTCACAGCAACGCCAAGCAAAAGCTTAATCGGCCTCTAAGTCTCAGCCCAAGCTCACACCGACACTTGGGTTGTCTGAATATGAGTCTGTGTATGCCTGTCAATCTCAACACAGACCCTCACGCCCTCTGGCTCAGACACTAACTCTACATAGACTATCACACCCACTCCCAAGCAGGCTCTCTGGCTCTGAATCATTAAACCCAAGCTTATTCTCACAGCTCCTCTGTCCACTCACACAGCTCACCAACAGGAGGGAACTACACTGCGATTATAAAACCCCACCACATACGTTCCAGAGTTCAAGAATTCCAGGTAAGAGAAAACCAGAGACAAGCAGAAAACTCACAGCTAGCTTATCAATACAGAAAACTACAGAGATAGTAGAGCATACTTCTCCTGGTTCCTTATCTTACCAACCCCAAGGACCCTGGGAAGACCATCAGCAAACCAGCTCCGATAGTCGTCATGGCAGTGCCAGGAGGCAGGCTCAACCTTAGCGGGCGTCCCCACGCAGGCAACGTTCACCTGCCTGGGATGAGCTTCTGCCTCCCTCACACAGCACGAGGCTCGGGCTTTCATACTCACAAAAACGCACGCTCGTTGCTACGCAGGGGGCCAGCCCACGTCGCAAGAAGCGGCCAACCGTATCTAGGAAGGTCTCCCAGGGTCAGGACTTCTCCAGGCACTTCTAAAGCACAACTTTCTGGCTAGGAACCAAAGCTGGACCTCGCCTGAAGCAGCCACAGCACAACTCTCTGCGAGGAGTCAAAGGCAACAAACACTACTTTCCCACCCTTGCCTGGTTCACCAAGGACCGTTACCTACTGCCCCTGACACGACACCCCAAACTTAAGCCCCACAAATGGCACCATCTCATCCTGGCATTTAACTCCCAGGCACTACCTTTACTAAAACTGACCATTCCCCTCCCAGGCACCTCCAAGCGTCTTCTCAGACATCCTGCCTCAAATACTACATCGGAATGATACATCTCAAACCCCTTCCTGCCATTCTGACACTGTCTCCCACCCCCTTGCCTCCTAAAGCAGTCCCTCTACTTAGCTTGCATAGTCCCATGCGTCTCGAGGCAACCTCACTGCTCAGCACTCCCACGGCAGATGCCAGCCATGCCGCAGACCTTGACAAGTTCCTCTTCATCATCTGCAGAAACAAACCAAAAACAGGGAACAGCCTGTGGTGGCCCTCATCTCCACCACCCCAGCCATCCTGCCCAGCCTGCTCCTTACCAAACCTCGGCCTCCTCCAAAGCTCCTCAACACTGGCCTCGCCTGTCCCAAAGCCATTCCACAGTCTGACCTGGGGCCTCTCCTGTCCTCCGTGCCCTAGGAGGGCAACAGAAGACAATGACCATGGTTCTTGCAAAAGTCACCGATCCCACAATCCTTCTTACCTCCCTCACTCACCTCAAGCACTCATCCTACTCCAGAGGTCCAGGGTAAGACCTGCAATGCCAAACACAAACACTAAAAGCACTGAACACCTTCTTCTCAATTCTAAGCAACCACACACACACACAAACCCCTTACCTCCTCACAGCTGGAAAAGTAACCTGGAGCAATGCCCCACAAGACTACTAATGAGTTGACTGCAGGAAAAGCTCTGCTCTGCTTTATGCTTGTAAAGAGTGAAAAGAAATGCCTGACACACTTTTAAACGACCAACTCATGCAGTCAGGATATAAAGAACAAGGTCTAAAGAGCAGGCTTAGCACCTTTAGTCCTAGCAGTGATGTGGAAGCACCAACACAGATCACAATCAAATACACTCATTGAGCAGACAAGCTGTACTACCCAACCCACTGCAAGATGGTGCTATAAAATGCCCCGCTTTCTTCTTCTCATCCCTATGGCACATTTCAGACCTATTCCTGCTATCCTGATGCTGTTCCCCACCCCTCTTCTCACAAAAACTAGTCTTTCTGCTTAATTTTTATAGTGTTTTAAATCTCAAGCCAAAATTACTGCACAGATGTCCCATACTATGCACCTGGGTGTTTACTGCACCCACCCAATTCATTTCCATCATCTGCAGTAACAGCAGTTAGAAAAAAAAGAACAGAAACCAGAAATCCAGCCACATAACATTTTAGAGGCAAACAAATAGAGGGAAATACCCTTAAATACTAACTACATCAGACTGTAAAGAACCAGCGCCCTCTATACTTTAAAAGTGAGAAATAAACAAGCTAAAAACTATTCTTAAACCTTTCCCTGCCAAAAATCACCAGTTCTTTAACAGCTTCTACATCCCAAAACAACATTAATGTTCTGCTTTGGTCTTCTTTAAACCTAAGCATTCAAGTTAGCTTTTATAAGAGCACAGACCCAAAGGCACCCTTGAAAAATCTCCTAGTCATATAACTAGTATATACATTCAGTAACCACAACCATGACCATCATATGCAAAAACAAACAGAGACAGAAGGAATTAGAACAAAAACAAACCTTGCCATAATTTCTGTGCCTGAGAGCAACCAAAAAAATCTGCTTAACTCAAAACCACCAATAACAATAGCACCTCAAAGAAAACCACAGCACAAAAGAGTTTACTGGTACATGCACACATAAATACTAAAGTAGCTTAAAATATTTAGCCCAAAAAAAGTCATTTCAAAGAACTCAAAAAACAAAAGCAGAAACAAAACACAAAGCATTAAATCCACAAAACCCCCCAAACACCTTACCTTCAAGAGAGCCAAACCCTATAGAAGCTCCTTGTTTGGAAGCTGTGCCTTATATACCCCAGGCCCTACCCACAGCCCCTCCCTCACAGCCCTGGCTCAGGGGTGGGTCAAACCAGCAGCTGGGGTAAATACAGCCTTACAAGGTACAGCTGGCTCTTTTGGTTTCTGGTTTTACCTTTTTGGCCTTCTTTTTCTGCCTTACATTTACATTCAGAACTCACAGACTGCACAGCTTCACTTTTATGCAGTTAGGCTCTGAATTATATTTGGTTTCAGACCACACAGGGTTTTTCTGTCTCAGGTTCTGGGGCTCAGACTCACATGGGTTTGCTTCCACACAGACTGGTTCAGTCTCATGTATTTAAACTGCACAGACACTCCAGCTCAGACTTGGGCTCAACCTGGCATTCACTGACTCACACATCCACACAAATCATACATTGAGGCTAACACAGACTCCCTGGCTCAGACTTCCTCTCACATTTTAAGTGAAAAAAGACATTGAGGTTATTTAGCCAAGGTGAGCCATGCTTAGAACACCCAAGTAACAACTTATTTCTTGGTCTTGTCATTTTCATAAAACTGTATTTTTTATTTCTTGTTAGTGTTTTCCAAGGGGTGTACATGTTAGAATAAAGGGATGGAAAACCTTTCAAGTTTAGTGGATGAGTAGTGAAATAACAGGAGAGAGAAATGGTAGTTGCTGAGGCAAGGGTGCAGCTTCTATATCTCTTTGTGTGTGCTTGTTTCCATTTCTTTTGTAGGTGCTGCAGGTAACTCCAGAGAGGTGAAGCTGACAACTGAGGAGGACCGTGAGAAGGTAAGGGGGTTGTCTGGGTGTGTTTGGTGGTTTAGATTTGAGAAGAGCACGGCAAAGGGGTTCAGTATTTGTGTTTGGTGTTGCAGGGCCTGCCTTCTACCACTGGAGTCAGATGAGTGCTTGAGGTGAGTCAGGGAGATAAGGAGAAAGATTGGGAGGTCGGTCACTTTTTCCAAGCACTGTGGTCATTTGTCTCTATTGCACTCCTAGGACCTGGAGAGAAGGAGAGGCTCAGTGTTGGACTCTGCTATGGGATTGGAACAGGAAAGCATAATGTTGAGGAGCTTTGAAGGAGGAAGAGGGCTGTTGCAGACTGGGCCAGTATTGGTGGGTGGGGTGGTGGTGATGATGATGGCCAGCACAGGGTGTTCCTGTTGGTTCCTTTGTTTGTTGCAGGTTATACTGAGGAACTTGGCAGCTGTGGCAAGATCCCAAGACTTTGATGTGGGTGTTCTGAGCATCTAGGGCAGCTTGAGACCCATGGCACTATGGAAGTTAAGTAGAAGGATTGCTGGTTGGGTCTGGAGGGTGAGAGACAAGGTCAGGAGGGCAGGAAGGGGTTTGAAGTGTAGCATGGGGCTGAGGGGAAGGCAGGGGTTACTTTGCAGCATGAGTTTACATGGGTAGCTTACCCAGCTTAGCACAGCACCGTTTAGCACAGTTCAGACCAGTTTAGCCTACCCCAAACCAGTTTAGCCCAGTTCAGACAAGTTTGTCCCAGTTCAGACCACTCCAGCCCACTTTAGCCCACTTCAGACAGGCCTAACTCAGTTCAGAACAGATTAGCCCACTTCAGCCCAGTTAAAGCAGGTTTAGCACAGTTACGTCTGGTTTAGCCCAGTTCAGAACAATATAGCCCAACAGAGCACAGTTTGGACCAGTTTAGCCCAGCCAAGCCCACTTTAGTCCAGTGCACACCAGTCCAGCTCACTTTATCTCCCTTCAGATACTTCACCCCAGTTCAGCACAGCCCACTTTACCCGTCCAGCCACTTCCAGCTTACCTCAGCCCATTTAGCCCACTTTAGCCCAGCGCAGCCAACTTTAGCACAGTCCATTCCAGCTTAGCCCAGCCCACTTTAGCCCAATTCAGACCAGTTTAGCCCTGTTCAGATCAGTTTAGCCCAGCCCAGCCTAGACCACTCAGCCCAGTTTAGCCCAATTCAGACCTGTCCAGACCAATTTAGCACAGTTCAGCATGGTTTAGCCCAATTCAGACCACTCCAGCACACCTTAGCACTGTTGAGCCCACTTTAGCTCACTTCAGCCCACTTCAGCCCAGCCCAGCAGTTTAGACCTGTTCAGCCTAGTTTAGCCCAATTCACATCTATCCAGATCAGTTTAGCACTGTTAAGCTCAATTTAGCCCAGTCCTGCCCAGTTTAGCCCAGCCCAGAACAGTTTAGACCAGTCCAGCCCACTTTAGCCCAATGCAGCCCAGCCCAGTACACTTCAGCCCACTTTAGCCCTTCAAAGCCCAACGTAGCACAGTTTAGGCCAGCTCAGTCCAGACCAGTTTAGCCCAGTCCAGCTTGTCCCAGCCCAATTTAACCCAGTTCAGCCCAGTTTACAGCCCACTCCAGCTCAGCCCAGACAAGTTGAGCCCCATTAGGCACAGTTTAGCACAGTTCAGCCCTGTTTAGCTCAGCCCACCCCAGCCCACACCTGATCAGCAACTTCAAGCCCAGTTTAGCCCAGTCCAGCCCTGCCCAGCAAAATTTACTCCAATTCAGCCCAGTCCAGCCCCATCCAGACAAGCTCAAATCTGTTCAACCCAGTGAACAGATCCTGCCCCATAGATCTGACCCATAGATCCTGCCCTATATATCCTGACCCATAGACCTGCCCCACAGATCTTCCAGGTGAACATGATTGTGGCTGCCATGTTGATCCGTCTCGTGGTGCACACTGTGAGCTCCACAGCGGTGCCAGCCGCATTGCTGTCGCTCCTCTCTTTCCCACCTAAAATTCCATGTGTTTGGAGCCTGCCTGGTGCCTGCTCTCCGTCATTCCACGGCACAGAGCACAGAGCATGGACTTTAGGGCCCTACTCCCGCAGAAGAGGCGGTCCCTCTCTGTGCATCTCTATGGTGTCCACTGATGGGCTTTTAGGTCCTGGCTCCTTCAGCTGTGGAGCCTGGGTTGGGGGAGACCCATTATAGCAGCCTGAACCCCCTCCATTTTCCCTTTATGGCGGGCATAACCACACCTTGGTATGGGGGGATCCCTCCTTGCAGCTCTCAGCCCCTCCTGAGAGTCTCTTTATTGATGCCAATCCGCCCCAGGGTCCTGTCATGGTGGCCGGTACCACGCTGCAGTGCGGGAGGATCTATAATGGCTTCCCAAACCCATCCCAGGGGTCCTTTTATTGAGTCCAACCCCCCTGTGGTCCCATTATGGCAGCCAAAACCACACCATAGTGAAGGGGGTGTCCATCATGGAAGCTCAAACCCCCCCCCAGGGGTTCCTTTATTGAGTCCCATGCCCACTGGGATCCCGTTATAGTGGGTGGAACCACTGCACGGGGGGGATCCATCATGGGGGCCCAAAGCCCGCTGGGGCGCCACAGAAGGCTGGGCCCAGGCCCTGCACGGTGCAGTCAGCTGCGGCCATGGGGCAGCGCCCACAGCGGCAGCCAAGTGCCACCGGCACTGGGACGGTGGCGTCAATGCCGGGCGGGCAGCCCCGGAGCAGCCACCGCTCGTAGCGCACCCCCTGATACGTGCAGGCGGCCTGGGGCGGTGTGCCCAGGGGGCTGCGGTACACGGGTTCCTGTGGGGAGAGAGACACGTAGAGCCCTATTGTGACCCATAGAACCCTATCGTAACTCAATAGCATCCCACAGCGCCCACCCAGAGGGCTACAGTACACAGGCTGCAGTACACGGGTTCCTGAGCACGGGGCAATACTTATAGAACACTATGGAGCCCTATAGTGACCCATAGAACCCCACAACACCCAGCGGGCTGCAGTGCACCTGCTCCTGTGGGGGAGAAATGATGGGGTGAGACAAGGGACACCCCCCCATAGCACCCCTTAGTAACCTTATAGCAACCCCATAGCACCCAGTGGAATGGGATACACGGACCCGTATGGGGGGAATGGATGAGATGGGGACCCCCCCATAGCACCCCAGCATCACCCCGTATCTCCCCATACCTCCCATGTCCCGACAGCCAACGACCCCATACACCCCTGTGTCCCCATACCCCATATCACATAACCCATGTCCCAAATCCCCTATCCCACAACCCATGCCCCATGTCCTACCCGTGTCCTGCAGTATCCCCCACATGCTGTAGTTGTCACCGCCTGGCACTGGGGACACTCATCCTTCTCCAGGGCCACTGTCACGTTGATGGGGCGACATGGGGGGCGCTCGGGAATGGCCACCCTCCCCATGGGGCCTCCCACAAGCAATGGCCCCTCCAGCGCTATGGGACTGCCTATGGCAATCGGGGTCCCCAAGGCAATGGGGGTCCCCGTCAGCAGCACCAGCACCAGCACCTATGGAGCAGCCCCAGAAGTGACCCAGAGATGCCACTCCCCCTGCCCCACATCTGCCCCATTGATGGGAGTACCCATGGCCTCTTCCTGCCCCATTGATGGGGGATCACCCTCCCCCACATCTGCCCTATTGCTGAGGGACTCCATGGCCTCCTCCTGCCCCACTGATGTGGGTGCCCCTACCCCATATCTGCCCCATGGATGGGAGTCCCCATCTTCCCCCCCAGAGCCGCACAAGTGCCCCACACACTCACCTGTGGTCCCCCCATCCTGCTGTGAGGCTGCTGCCACTTGGGGGACACCCCCTTTATCCCCCACCCCCACCCCCGGCTGCTTCCCAAGTCAAGGCCAGTACCCCCCCTTCCAACCCCCCCACTGTCCTTCGTGCCCCCGCATGTCCCTGCGTCCCCCCCATTACCCACAACCCCCTGCAGCACCGTGTGACCGACCCCTCCCCCTAATAGTGTCTATTTATAGCCCCATTTCTCACCCTCCCCCCCTTATATCCCACTTACGGGGCTGCCCCCCAAGTGTGGGGCAAGTCCATTTGCCATGGGAGGGTTGTAAATGGATCTATGGGGCTGGTGCTGCCCACACACACACATACATACATATGCAAATCCCCCCTTTGCCCCCCCCATGGTGGGTGTTTATGGGGTGGGGAAGGAGTGGATGGGGGAGGGGGGAGGGGCGGGGGGGTGGGGGAGGTGTGCAGCCGGGCCCGTCACTCACAGCAGCCGCCGCCATGGCCCCGACCGGGCTCCTGGGGCTGTTGTTAGGGCTGTTGCTGTTGGGGGCTGTGAAAGCAGGGGGGGAACCCCCTCCCCATGGTCACCATGGCAACGGGGAGCAGCCCCATCGCTGTGCAGAAGAAGGGGGATCCCGGGGTCGTTATGGCAACGAGGGGGGTGACAGGGAAACCCCTGGTCACCATTATCACTCTAGCGATGGGGGGACCCACTGTCACCATGGCAACGGGGAAGGCCACCACCGTGAGGATGGGGAGCTCCGTTATCACCATGGCAACGAGAAGCAGCAGCATCCTGACAGCAACAGGGAACCGCCCTCTCATCACCATTGCGACAGGGGAACCCCTCCTCGTCACCATCATGGTGATGGAGACCCCCATCATAACCATGGCAACCTGGAACCCCATCATCATCCTCATAGTGATGAAGAGCATCATCATCCCCACCATGGGGACCTCCATCATCACCATGGCAACAAGGACCCTTCTGATGGTCCCCATGGGGATGATGAAGGCCACAACCATGACGGGGGGGATGAAGGCTCCAACCTTCATCCTCCTCCTCAGGACCACTCCAGCCACCTCCATGATGATGAAGATGAAGGCCACCATCACCACGGGGATGATGATGAAAGCCACCATCACCATGGCAATGAAGGCCAGCGCCCCCATGGCCATGGTGACCCCCCCAGCTCCAAGGAGGAGGAGGATGAAGATGATGATGAAGATGATGATGATGCCTCCTCCAAAGAGGATGAAGGTCAGGCCATGGGATGTCAATGGGTGCTATAAGTGGGGGGACACCCCAAATATAGGATAACACCCCCCATTACCACCCCCCATTAACAGGGAGTGAGGAGGAGGAGGAGGAGAACGAAGGCCACTACCAGCCTGGCTCCATCTGCCGCTACTGCACCTTATGCAAGGTAATGGGGCAGGGGGAGAAACTACACAATCCTGATCCCACTCCCACGATGGGGGGCAGCCCAAAAGGGGGGGACACCCTGGGGGAGGAGGCTGAGAACACAATGGGGACTTAAGGGCATTAAAGTGGGGGTTGTGGGGTACCAAAGGGGTGGTCGGGACCCACTGGGGTGTTGGACTCCTTCTGACCCCCCCCGATTTCCAGCGCTGCAAGCACTGCAGTAACTGTCCCTGTGCCGAGGGAGAGTCCTGTCCGCAGTGTGAGGTAACTCCAAACCCAACCCCCCCCGGCCCCATTACGCTCCATTTGCACCCCTATTGATGCCCCCCTGTGCCCCCCTAGGGCTGCCAGTTCTGTTACCTGTGTCCCCTCCTGTGTGACACAGCCTGCCAGCCTGGTGAGACACCCTGCACCCCAAAATACCTCCCGCGACCCCCCAACCCCTTGACCCACCCCAAAACCCCCTTCCAGCTGCATCGGGGGGTCCAGAACCATCCTAAAGCCCCTCCCCCACCCCCCCAGACCCTCTGAAACCCTCCAGTACCCCAAGAGCACCCCGATTCATTTGAGGGTCTAAACCCCCCTCTGATCCCCCCAACCCCTTCCCCCTTATCTCCATAGGAGAGTCCAGGACCCCCCCAAACCCCTCCATTTGCCCCTATGGGTGGTTCCAGGCACCCCCCCCCAGCCCCTCCAGCCCCATTTGGGAGGGTCCAAAACCCTCTTACACCCCCATAGAACCTCCCCCAACACCCCATAACCTCCCCCAGACCCCACTCAAATACCTCCCCACCCCCTTTTGGGGGTCCAACACCTCCCCAACACCCCCTTAGACCCATAGCAGTCCAGGACCCTCCCACTTAAAATCCCCCTTCATTCCCAGAGAGATCCAAGACCCCCAAACCCCCCCAAACCCCATAGGGGGGATCCCAAACCCCCAGTACACCCTCTCTAGAACCCCCCCAACAGTCTATAGCTCTCAAGCCCTCCTTTAGCCCCATTTAGGTGGTCCAAAAGCCCCCAAGACCCCCCCCCCCAAGCCCCCATAAGGATGTTCAAGACACCACCCCCGCACCCCCCCCCCCCCCAAAGAACCCTCCCCTTACACCCATTCTGGGGCTCCCTGACACCTCCCAACCCCACTTTTCCCTTCCAGGCAGCCTCGTGGATGAGCTCTCAGGGGCCTTCCTGCAGTAAGTGCCCCCCCCCAAATCCCCTCCAAACCCTCCCTGCACCCATTTTGGGGTGTCCCCTCCCCAGTTTAACCCCCTTTGTGCCCCCATCCAGGTCCCTCTCCAGCTTCTTTGAGGTACCAGAGGCCTGAATGGATTTAGGGGGGGCTTTTGGGGGGGACACACATACCTCCCATTGCAGTCATTTGTCTCCCTGCATACCAGTGTGCCCCCCAAAGTGGGTGGGGGCTGAAAATAAAAGGTCTGAAGTGATGCCGATATATCAGAGAACCATGGGGGGGGCTATAGGGAAAATTGGGGGTTGGGGGGGGGCTATAGGGTGAATGAAGGGGGTCCTGCGAGTCTATAGGGTCCACTGGAGGGTCCTGAGTGGTTCCAGGGTGTCTATAGGATCAAAGAGGACGTTCTGGGGGTGTAGAGGGGGATTTAGAGGGGAGTCTGAGGGGTTTGAGGGGAGTCTATAGGATGAATTAGGGGGAAAATGGGGGTCCTGGGGTCTACAGGGTCAAAGCGGGGTCAAAGCCACAAACTCATGGTTGGGGGGGGTTCCCCCATTTTTATTTGTTCCATGCACCCCCCACCCCTCCCCCCCCCCCAAAAGGAGGCCATTAAAAAGAGGGGGGTGGGTTGGGGGGGGGTGTCACTGTTGTAGGTTCGGGAGGGGGGGACCCCCAACTTCCCCCCCCCATTCATAGCAGCAGAACCAAAAACACGAGGCTCAAGGCCCGCAAATACCCCCCTGACACCCCATATTGAGGGGGAAGGGTGATTCTGGGTGGGTGACTTTGGCAGTCCCCCCCAACAGGCTTCATCCATCACTAGAGGGCACCTAGAAATAGGGGGGTGAAAAGTGAGGGGGGACCCAAAATAGCAACCCCTCACTCCTTCCTCCCCATTAACTACCTAGAACCTTCCCTCCGTTATTTTAAGCTCCCCCCATTTCTGTCCCTCTCTCACCGTTAACATGAGTACGTCCGCACCGAGACCCCGTCCCCCCTCTGTGGGGGCAGCGAGTTACCTGCGGGGGGGGGGGGGGAGCAAGGCGGAATAAGATCATGTGACACAACTCTGCAGCCCATTATCTCCCCATTACCCCCCATATCCCCTCCAAGCCCCCCATAACCCTCCTATGCCCCCGTATACCATAAGCCCCCCATATCCTCCTATATTCCCCCAGTACAACCCTATAATCTCCCTAAAGCCCCCCACTGCCCCATTACCTCCATATACCCCCCCATGTCCCCCATATCCCTCCTATTACCTCCCCATGTCTCCACTTTAGCAACCCACAGTGCTGCACCATGTCCCTCCCATATCCCCCCATTACCCCCCTATAACCCCTCTATTACCACTCCAGTCCCCCTTATCCCCCATGTGTCCCCCCCATAACTCACCATCAGGCTGCAGCTTGCGCAGAGGCAGTGGGGGGGTGCTGAGCGGTCCCCCTCGGAAGTTGGGGGGCAGCATCTCGGGGTCGGGCCCCCCTCCCCGCAACTCCTTCTCCCGGAACAGCTTCCGCCAGGACGGGGAGCGACTGAAAGGCTTCGACCCATCCTGGGAGGAGAAACGGGGGGGGAGGGGGGGGGTCACACATGGCAGGGGCTCCCTGGGGCTGCACCCATGGTGGGGGGGGTCTCACCTCATCCAGGCGCCGGTCGGTGCCCGTACTGATGAGGGCGCTGAACTCCTTCTCCAGCAGCTGCCGCGCCTGGAGCACAGACACCAGCACCACCCAGTGACACCAGCGCCCCCCAGTAACCCCCAGTCCCCTCCCAGTGCCCCCGCACACCCACCTGTGTGTTCTGGGTGGGGATCTGCAGCAGCAGCGCCAGGTCGGCCCAGTCGAAGGTGTCATCAAGCGCCAGCAGCGCCCCGTGGACGCCGGAGCCTGGCAGGTGCCGCGCGAACTCCCGCAGCCCCACACTCTGCACCCAGGTGCTCACACGCTCGTTGGACCACACCACCACGTCTGGGGGTACACGGAGCCATAGCGACCCACGGCAACCCACAGAGAGACCCATAGTGGCCCACAGCCACCCCCATAGCAACCCATAGTGACCCACAGCTCCTTATAGAAATCCCATGCACCCCATGGCACTGCCCCACAACGCCCCATAGCACCAAGCTATGCCGCCCTTTAGCGCTCCCTAGCGCCCAGCAGTGATGCACCATAGCGCCCCCTGGCGTCTCCTGGCACTCCGCCCTCCCAGTGCCCCCCAGCCCCCATACCGGTTGCTCTGGGCCCGGCTCTGCCCCCCAGGTGCCCCCCAATGCCCCATACCGGTGCTCTGCACCTGGCTCTGCCCCCCAGGTGCCACCCAGTGTCGCGTACTGGGGCTCTGGACCTGGCTCTGCCCTCCCAGTGCCCCCCAACGCCCCATACCGGTTGCTCTGGGCCTGGCTCTGCCCCCCAAGTGCCCTGTACTGGTGCTCTGGGCCTGGCTCTGCTCTCCAGGTGCCCCCCAACACCCCATACCACTGCTCTGGGCCTGGCTCTGCCCCTCAAGTGCCCCCCAGTGCCCTGTACCGGTGCTCTGGGCCTGGCTCTCCTCCCGCCTCCGCTCCAACTCTTTGCGGTCGTAGTTGAGGCGCTTCAGGCACATGATGCCATAGTGGAGGCTCACACTGTGGCGGGGGGGGTAACACACACATAGGATGGGGTCATCCCAAAGGGGTCCCAGAGTCACAGTGGGAGGGCTGGGGTCAAACTGAGGGTCATGACCCTGGGGGGGGTCCCAGCAGTTCCATGGGTCACCATGGGTGGGGCTGGGGTCACTCTGGGGAGCCACTGGGTCACATTCACGGGTTCTGGAGTCACCCCAAGTGCCTAAAGTGGTGCCAATGTCATCATGGGGGATCCTGGGGGTCCCAGGGTCACAATATGGGGGTCAAGTGGTCACCCAAAGTCTCCTGAGGTCACTTTGGGAGGTCCCAGTGTCACAATAGGGGGATCCCCCAGCCCACGGCCCCTCCCCTCCCCAACTGAGGGTCCTCCATCCCCTTCCCCCCTTTGCCCCCAGTTACCTCCCTGCTTGTGACCAATCCCACCCCCCTCAATGTATTTTGGGGTGTCTCTGGGGGCCCCCCCAGACCGGTGGAAGGAGTCGACCATCTTGAGCTGCCCCCGAAGCTCCTTCTTGCTGAGGTGATCCAGCATCCGGGCGTCCACCAGGGACTCCATGAAGTAGCTGCGGTACTGAGGCAGCCCCAGGCTGGGCAACCATTCGTTGCCCACCCACTCGTGGTTCATGTCCCCATAGGCCAAGATCTGGGGACAGGCCACGTGGCAACGACAGGGCCACCACCTCCCTGGTGGCACCATGCACCTGACAAGACCTGGCTGAGACCTACCCCCGCTATAGACCTGCCAGGACCTGGCTATGATCCACCCCTATAGACCTGCCAGGGATCCTCTATGCATCCTACAGGACCTCACTAGAAGCTACTATGGACCTGACAGACCCTGCCTTGACTCCTCTATAGACCTGACAGGACCTTCCTGTGGTTCAGCCCACCCATAACCCTGCCAGGACCCCATTATGATTTTCTATACACCTGCCAGGACCTTAACATAATCCCCTATAGACCTGACAAGACCTTAACTTAAACTCCTCTATAGACCTGATAGGACCTTTCCACCACCCCCTTATCCCTGCCAGGACCCTCGGATATGGGCCCGCGTTCCCCCACAGCCCCTCGTGCAAGCCCCGTACCTGCTCCCAGCTGATCTCTCTGGTCTCCTGGCAGCGGTTGGGGGGGGGCAGAGGCGTTAGGGGGGGGACGACATCTCCCACCCCTCACCCCAGTCCTTGTGCACTGCACGAGGGCCCACAAGGGCTCCCGCTCACCGGTTTGGTGGTGGCCGTCAGCGACTCCATCTCCTCGTGAGTCACCCACACGTTGCCCGAGGACTGGGGGGGTTACAAACACGTGTCAAGGCCCCCCCCCCGAGACCTCCTCTGCCCGCACGAGGTGTTTGTGCAAGGCCCCTGGTGCCAACCCCATGGTGATAATCAGCCCCCCCCCCCCCCCCCCCCCCCCGGTGCAAACCTGCTCTGGTCCCGTCTGCCGCACCTCCAGGTAAAACCCCTGTGCAAACCCCTCCCATTCCCCAAGGGGGTGCCAACCCCCCCCCCCCCCGTACAAATCCCTTGTGCAAAACGCCTTGTGAGAACCCCCGAAAAACCTCCCCAGGGGATCCCAACCCCCCCCCCCCCCCATCACCCCCAAAGCCCCTTCAGATGCTCCAAACCCCCTCAGCCCCC
This sequence comes from Pezoporus flaviventris, assembly GCF_033815535.1. Classification (NCBI taxonomy): domain Eukaryota; kingdom Metazoa; phylum Chordata; class Aves; order Psittaciformes; family Psittacidae; genus Pezoporus; species Pezoporus flaviventris. The sequence continues at coordinate 64,203 of NW_026892609.1, read as the reverse complement.
CCCCAACCCCATAACCACCCCTAAATCCCCTTCCAGATCCCCCCAATCACCCCCAAAGCGCCTCCAAACGCCCCCAAAGCCCCCTCCGCGCCCCGCTGCCGGCCCCCTGGGCCGGTGCCACGGACCCTGGGCGGGGGCTGCGCCGCGGCGGGGCTCGTGAGGGACACCATCTCCTGCACGGCGAGGCGCAGCTTGAGGCGGTGCAGAGCGTGGCTGATCCCGAGCTCCCGCTGCAGCTCCGGCTCCGTCAGCGCCGCCAGCGCCGCGCCGCTGCGCACCCGGGCGCGGCACGCCGCCACGTACCACGCGGGCATGCCCACCCACAGCTGCGGGGGAGAACGGGCACAGCATCAAGGTTATCACCCATAGCGGGATAGAGCCACCACGATATGCCATGAGGCAGGGGACCCCTCTCTACGCAGTGGTACAATCCAAAGCATCCGGGGCACTGCTCACTATGGTAACCAAGCCCAACATCCGGGTTATCACCTGGGAGGTACCCAACCAACATCCGGGTCACCCTGGGCATGCCCACCCAGGACACGAATGATGGGGGTGTACACGGGAGCACACCCCACCTCAGGACCCCACCGCTATAGACAGGATCACCCAAACACCCACACATGCCAACGGGGGGGAAGCACGAGGAGATGGGGTCACCACATCTGAGTCACCACCCTTAAACACCCCCCCCCCCCCCCCCCATAGTGGTACATCCGAGTAACTCCATGCCGTGATAACCCCTCCAACATCCGGGTCACCCGTGCATCCCCCACCCACAACCGGGGCGGGGGGAGAACATCCAGGTCATCCCATCGTGGTCCGTACCCCAATACCCGGAGCACCCCCGTGCACTGTGGTGCGCGCTGCCCCCTCCCGGTGTCCCCTTGGGGTCCCCGGTGCCGGCACCTCCCGCTCGGTACCGGTCCCTCCTCACCTCCAGCCATGACACCACCGTGGGCCCGTCCCAGGCAGCGAAGGGCAGGCCCTGCCGGCAGGCCTCCTCCAGTAGCTCGTGCCTTGGGGGGGAGCAGAGGTTGGGGACCCCCATTGCCCCCACAGAACCCCCCTTGCACCCAGGCCCCCCCAACCCCCTAACTTGCCCCCCAAAGTGCCCCAATCACCCCAAAAGCCCCCAATTCCACCCCCAGACTCCTCTACAGGCACCTCCATAACCCCTGCCCCCCCCAGCACCCCAAATCTTGCCCTCCCCCTCACTTTTTCTTGCTCCGCCGGTCCTTGTCCACGGCCCCTGGCAGCTTGGCCAGGCCCAGCGCATCGGGGGGACCCAGCTCCTCCGAGGGGGTCCCGGCTGGGGGGGAGGACACAGGGTGAGAGCCTCCAAGATACAGGGACACATGGGTGCTATGGGGAGGGTAACAGGGTGGCCAGGTGTGGGGGTCCCTATGGGGTGGAGTTTTGGGGTGCCTCCAGCAGTGGGCCCCCCCTGGGCAGTGTCCCTGTGGCATGGGGGTAATGAGGTACCTGGACGGGGGGGCGGGCCCATTGGGGGGGATCAGGGTATCCAGATATGGGGGTCCCTTGGGAGGGGGGTTATTGGGACCCCGGATGTGAGGAGTCCATTGGGGGGGGGGGGTTATGGGGGTCACCTATATATAGGGGTCCCTATGGGATGGGGGCTTGGGGTACCCAGATGTGGAAGGGTCCCTTTGGGGTGGGGCTTTTGGGGCTCCCCTGGGTACTATGAGGGGGTCCCTATAGGGTGGGTTTATGGGAGTCTCTATAGGGTGCTATGGGGGGATCCCTATGGGATGGGGGTTATAGGGCTCCCTATAGGGTGCTCGGGGGTGGGGGTCGCACCGAGGGGAGCCGCGTCCCGCGGTGGGGGGCCGAGCCGCCCCTTCTCCTTCTTGCCGAAGAGGCGCCCGATGGAGGATTTGATGCTTTTCTTCTTGGGGGTCTTGTGCAGGGGGTCCGGGGGGGGGCCTGGGGCCTCGGGGACCAGCCTGGGAACGGGGGGGGGCACCCACCGGCTGCACCCACCGGCACCCCCGGACACCCCCTGGAACCCTCCCGGAACCCCCCCCATGGGGTGAAAGAGACCAACGAAAAGGACCGTCCCCATGCACCCCAATATGACCCATGCCCCCCCCGCACCCCAATATCACCCCATGGGACCCACACACACCCCAGTATGACCCATAGGCCCCACCCAGAACCCCAATGTGGTACCCTCAGCACCCCACTATGGACCCACACCGCCTCAACTCACCCCACCCGTGGCTCTCGCCCCTCTTCCAGCGCCGAGGGGGGGGGCCCCCGCTCCGCTCGGGGGGTTCGGGGGGGGCCGGAGGGGTCCCCGGGACTCGGCCCCTTCTCCTCCACCCCCCGCGGCTCCTCCCTGGGGACATGGTTCTGGGGGGAGGGGAGGACACAAGGACGTGATTTGGGGGGGTCCCGAAACACCCCCCGTTTTGGGTGCCATTAATGGGGTCCCCCCACCATTTGGTCTCTTCGGGGGGGGAGGGGTGTCACGGACCTCGCGGGCGGGGCTGGGGGGGGCGGGGCGGGGCGTGGAGCGGCCGCTGCTGGGGGGGGAGGGGCTGGCCAGGGTGGAGCTGGTGAGGGAGGGGGGCAGCGAGGCCCCGCCCCCAGCCCCGCCCCCTCCGCCTCCCCCTCCCCCTCCTCGGTAGCGCCCCGCGCTGGTGGGGGGGGTCCCGTCCAGCGGCCCCCCCCCGACCCGGCTCTCGAGCTCCTCCGCGCGCAGCTCCGTGCACTCCTTCTCCTCCTGGATCAGCCTGGGATGGGGGGAGCGATGGGAAAGGGGGGGCCTCAGCTCCGTTGACCCCCATTGCAGACAGACCTCCCCCCCCTTTGCCCCCCAGTGTCCCCATTGCAACCCCATTGCCCCCTGTTGACACCCACACTTTTGGGGCATCCCTTGGGGGAGGTTCCGTGGATTTTGGGGTCCGCGGGGGTGTCCCTCCTGGGTGTCCCCGTGTTTGGGGAACCCCCCCGTGTCTTGTGCCCCCTCCCCCCGTGATTTGTTGTCCCTACGGGGTGTCGTCCCACCCCCGGTTTCGGGGTCCCTCCCACTTTGGGGCCCCCCCGCACTTGATCTCCTTGTTGATGGCCTCCAGCTGCTCCTGCAGCAGCACCGCGAGCGTCTGCACGTCCGGATGGGCGCCGGGGGACAGGTCCCCCCCACCCGCCGCGCCCTCCTCGTCCGAGCCGTCGGCCGGCTCCGGCGGGACCAGATCCCAATCCGAGCCCTGCCGGGAGGGGATGGAACAAGGAATGAGGCAGGGAATGGGGATGGGATGGGGACAGGAATTGGGTTGGAATGGGGTGAGATAGGATGAGGATGAGGATGGGATGGGGACAAGAAATGAGTGGGAATGGGGAGTGATAGGGATAAGAATGAAGGTGAGGATGGGGATAGGATGAAAACAGGATAGGGATAGGGAATGGTGTGGGAATGGGATGAGGACGGGCACAGGGACAGGACCATGGTCAGCGCCAGGCCCTACAGCCACTGGGGCCAGGGTGACAAAGGGACTCGCGGACCCCCGCCGGCCCTGAAGACGCCCCAGAACACCCCCACACACACACCTTGGTAGCGTCCTCCATGGGGGGGGCCCAGCGCCCCTTGCGTGAGCGGCGGGGGGGCGCGGCGGGGCCGTAGGGCTCCAGGGGGGGGCCCCCGGCGGGGCTCTGGGGGTATCGCAGCTCGAGGGCACTGCCGGGCAGGGACCTGGGGGGTACGGGAGGAGTCCGGGGGGGGAGCGCGCCCCCCCCCCGGGCCCCAGAGACACGTTAGGGGGAGTCCCATATGGGGGGGTCTCCATTGGAGGGGTCCCATTGTGGGGTCCCATATGGGAGGTCCCATATGCAGGGGTAACTGGGGGGGGGGGTGTCACAGTGGTACCTGGAGTAGGAGGATGTGGGACGCCCCCGGAGCTGGTCGAGCTCCAGCTGCATCCGCTCCATCTCAGCCAGGAGCTGCTCCTGGGGGGTGTTGGGGAGGGGTCAGTGATGGGGACCCCCCAAGACTCCCATTGACCCCCCCCAGACCCCCATTGACCCCTCCCAGACCTTGTTCTGCAGCAGCTCGTCCTGCAGCTTCTTCATGTTGGCGATTTCTTCACTCAGTGAGTTCTGGGTAGGGATTATGGGGGTTCAGGGGATGGGAGAGCCCCAGAATGAGCTGGGGGCACTCCCAGGTATACAGGACACCCCCAGGACACCCCAAAGCCCATCAGAACCTTTAACAGCACCCATTGCCCCCACCTTCTCCTCCAGCGCTCCCATGCGCTCCTTGAGGTGGAGCTGGAGCCGCTCGTTGGACTCGCTCAGGAGCCGGTCCACGGTCTCTGAGAGCCTCTTGTTGTGCTCATCGTTCATCTTCTCCCGCTGCCGGGCCTGGGGGAAGCCCCAAAACCAGGCAATGGTGACCCTCGCTACTGACTCCCCCAGTGACCCCCCAAATCCCCCTATGTATCCCTTGAGCTCCCTCAGCACACCCCCCCCCCCCAGGTCCCTGTATGGGGGGAAGTCCCAATTGGAGAATTGGAGGGTTCCCATCTCGCACCCGCTGCAGCTCCTGGTTCTTCTCCTGCAGTTGGGCCTCAAGCTGCCGGAGCCGCTCCTCAAAGTTCCCATGGCGTTCCTCAGCCTGGGAATGGGATGTGGATATGGGATATGGAATATGGGACATGTGATATGGGTTATGGGATATGGGGTATGGGGTACAGGGAACATCAGCGCACCCCCCAAGCCCCACCAGGACCCTTCACCCCCCATGTCCCCTGTGCCACCTTGGTAAGTGCTGCCACCCTCTGGGCCAGCTGGGCCTCGATCTCAGGCAGGGTCTCGGCCTTCTGCAGCGTCTGCTGGAGCTTGGCCTTGGCATCTTCCAGCCACTCCTGCAGCTGTCGCCCCTTCTCCTCGCTCTGCACATGGGGGAACATGGAGGGCTCAGCGGGGGGTGTCCCAATGCTGAAGTCCCCATGGTGGCCCCATGCCATGACCACCCCACCTGTCTGTAGAGGGAGTCCTTGCTGGCCAGCTCATTCTCCAGGCGGTCGTTGGCATCGTGCAGGGACGTGGCCTCGCGCTGGGCGCTCAGGTACCGCTTCTCCAGCGTGGCGATGCGCTGCTCCATGTCTTCCCGCTGTGCCAGCGCCTGGCACATGGGGTTGTGGGGTTGTGGGGTATGGGAACATGGGGATATGGGGACAGGGGGACAGGGAGAGAGGTGGGCCGGAGAGAAGGTGGGGCAGAGACAAGGATGGAGATGGGATGTGGACAGGGCCGTGGATGGGATGGGGCAAAGGACATCACAGGGATGGGGACAGCCTGGAACCACGTCTGGGTTGGGGGTGCTGCATTTTGTCCCCATTTCCCCCCACTTTAAGCCCATTATCACCCCATTTCCGCCGCATCGCTCACCTCCTTGAGGTCCCTCTGCAGTTTGGCACCGCTCTCCTGGGCACGTGTGAGCTCACGCTGGGCCGCGGCCGCCTCATCCTGCAGCCGGGCCAGCTGCCGGCTCATAGCAGCCGCGCGCTCCCGCTGTGCCACAGCCACGGCACGCTGCCGGCACAGCGACGCCTCTAGCTCCAGCTCCCGGCGCCGGCCCTCACCCAGGGCCTGCAGGCAACAGGGTAATAGAGACAATGGGGGTAATAAGGGCCATGGGGGGACCCAAAACATTGACCCCCCTCACCCCCACCCATAGTACCCCCAAACCTCAAAGTCTCCCCTTAGGCCTTTCAGGGGGTACAACCTATCGCCCTTCGTACCGGGATGTCCCCATCGCTGGGCACATCCTCCAGGCCGGACCGCTGCCGGGAGAGCTGCTCCCGTAGGGACAGAGCCTGCGGGACATGGACACAGGTATGGGTATGGATATGGGGTATGGGGACATGAGGACATCCATCCATGGGGTGACTCCACCATGGAGACACCCCTCTGCATTGTCACCCCACCTCCTGGTTGGAGACCTCCAGCTCCTCCTCCAGCACGGCCACTCGCTCCAGAGCCACCCGCAGCCTCTCCCGGACCTGCTGAGAACAGCGTGGGGTGACCCAAGCACCAGGACCCTCCCCTTTGGGTGCCTCCAGGTCCCATCTGGGACTACCACGACCTCTCAGCACCCTCTTTAGACCCCTTGGGAGCCCCAAAGAGCCACCACCCCCCAGCACCCACCTTCTCATCGAGGGCCTTGTGGTGCTCAAAGAGGGACTTGAGGGCTTTGAGCACCTCGACCTCGGAGGAGACGCCAGCAGGGGACTGTGCCTGGCGCTTGACCACCGTCATCCGCAGGGAGCGCTCGTGGCGGGACACCAGGCACTCGAGGTGCTCCAGGAGCAGCTGGGACATGGACATGGGCTATGGGATAGGGGCTATGGGCTGTTGGATAGGGGCTATGGGGTGTGGGATAGGGGCTATGGGGTGTGGGATATGGGATATGGGGTATGGGATATGAGCTACGGGACATGGGATAGGGGCTATGGGGTGTGGGATAGGGGCTATGGAGTGTGGGATATGGAATATGGGGTATGGGATATGAGCTATGGGACATGGGATAGGGGCTATGGGCTGTGGGATAGGGGCTATGGGCTGTGGGATATGGGATATGGGGTATGGGATATGAGCTACGGGACATGGGACAGGGGCTATGGGCTGTGGGATAGGGGCTATGGGCTGTGGGATATGGGATATGGGGTATGGGATATGAGCTACAGGACATGGGACAGGGGCTATGGGCTGTGGGATAGGGGATATGGGGTGTGGGATATGGGGTATGGGATATGAGCTACGGGACATGGGATAGGGGCTATGGGCTGTGGGATAGGGGCTATGGGGTGTGGGATATCGGATATGGCGTATGGGATATGGGATATGAGCTACGGGACATGGGACAGGGGCTATGGGACACGAGGCCTCACCCGGGTGTTGTTCCTCTCGGCTTTGAGCTCCCCGATCTCTTCCTCCCTCTCCAGCAGCTGCTCCCGACACAGGTTCAGCTCCTTGGTCAGCGCCGCCAGCTCCTGGGGCGGCCATGGAGGGGTCACGGACCACACCCCAACTAAGCCACGCCCCCTTCTCTTATCTCCACCCATCCAACAACCTGGCATCTGGCTCCACCCCCTCCGTTAGCCACACCTTTCCATTGGCCACAACCATTTTACCCCGCCCTCCGACTCCCTCCCCCCCCCCCCCCGAGTACCCGCCCCTTCACCTACCGACCACCGCCGCGCACATCCGAAAGCCCCGCCCCCCCTGAGGCCCCGCCCACCTGAGGCAGCGCGCACGCGAGCTGGCGCTGCAGCAGCTCCTTCTCGTGAGCCAGGTCGCGCATGCGCAGCTGCGCCGTGGCCAGCGCGTCCTGCGTGTCCCGCAGCGTGTCCAGGAGCCGCTCCCGCTCCCGCAGCATCTGCACCATGAGCGGCTCCAGCCCCGGGTCCTCGGGCGCGCCCGACCCGCGCCGCGCGTCCTCGCTGATGGTGGGCAGCACCTCGCACATCATCCTGCCTGCGGGGCACGTGGGGCGTCACACACGTGACAGCACAGGCAGCACCTCGCACATCATCCTGCCTGCGGGGCACGTGGGGCGTCACACACGTGACAGCACAGGCAGCGCCTCGCACATCGTCCTGCCTGCGGGGCACGTGGGGCGTCACACACGTGACAGCACAGGCAGCGCCTCGCACATCATCCTGCCTGCGGGGCACGTGGGGCGTCACACACACGACAGCACAGGCAGCGCCTCGCACATCATCCTGCCTGCGGGGCACGTGGGGCGTCACACACACGACAGCACAGGCAGCGCCTCGCACATCATCCTGCCTGCGGGGCACGTGGGGCGTCACACACGCGACAGCACAGGCAGCGCCTCGCGCATTGTCCTGCCTGCGGGGCACGTGGGACACCACCACGTGACAGCATACATGTGACCGCACCTCGCACATCATCCTGCCTGCGGGGCACGTGGGGCGTCACACACGTGACAGCACACACGTGACAGCACAGGCAGCACCTCACACACCATCCTGCCTGCATCAGGATGGGGTCACTCAACACATCACCCTGACCCAGAGCTTTGCCTGACACATGGGGTCACATCAGCACCTTACACAGGGCCCTGTACCTCCTGTATCACCCTGCCTGTACCCTGCCTGCACCACAGTATGGGACGGGTGCCATCCAACACCCAGCACATGACCCTGCCTGTACCTTCCTGCAATGGGATGGTGTCACCGACACCTGGCACAGCCCCCTGCCTGTACCTGCCTGCACCCGCCTGCATTGGGATGGTGTTTGTCACCCGACACACGGCATGTGGGGGTGCAATGGGGGATGAAATGGGGAAGTGCAATGGGGAGAACTGGGGTGCAATAAAGTGCAATGGGGAGCAACAAGGGGGGCAATAAGAATGCAATGGGGGATGCAGTGAGTGTGCAAGGGGAGCGCAATAAGGTGCAATGAGTGGCAATAGGAGGCAATGGGGGACAATGGGGTGTGCAATGGAGGGTTTAGGACCTCAGGGTCAGGGGTGGGGGGGAATTAGGGGTGTAATGTGGAGTTTGGGGTTGCAATTGGTGGAGAAGGGTAAAAGTGGGGGTGAAGGGGTGCACTGGGGATGGAATGGGGGGTGCAAGGTGGCTTGGGGGGTAACATTGGGAGGTGCAATAGGATGCAATGGAGTGGTCAGTGGAATGGGATGTGGGGGCAATGGGGGGGCAATTGGAGGGGCAATGAGGTGGATGCTGGGGTGCAGTGGGAGGATCAATGGGTAGCTCTATGTTGGGGTCAATGAGGGCATGCTGGGGTGCAATGTGGGGGCAATGGGATGGGATGTGGGGTGCAATGAGGGTCAATGGAAGGGGTTAATGGAAGGGTCAGTGTGGGGGTCAAAAGGGATGTCAATGGAGATGTCAATAGGGAGTCAATGTGGGGATGCTGGGGTGCAATGGGATGATCAATGGGATAGAATGTGGGGTCAATGGAGAGGGTTAATGGGGGGCAATGAGGGATGGTGGGGTGCAATAGGAGGGTAAATGGGGATGTCAATGGGGAGGCAGTGGGGTGGGATTTGGGATGCAATGGGGGAGGATGTGGGATGCTCTGTAGGATGCAATGGCAGGGGGGTGTGATGGGGATGGGGATGCAGTGGGGGAGTGGTGGGGATGGGGATGCCGGGGGTGTGATGGGGATGCAGTGGGGGGGTGATGGGGATGCAGTGGGGGGTGTGTGATGGCGGTGGTGATGCCCGGTGCGGGGGGGCTCAGGCCCGGCTCTTACCTGCGCTGCGATGGGCGCTGCGGCAACTCCAGCTGAAGGCTGCGGCCCGGTGGGGAGGGGGCCCCGGGGGGGGTTGTTGGCCGTTGCCCGTTCAATCCCCGTTACCGGCCCCCGCCGCTCTCCGGGCCCGCCCGAGCCCCGCGGCCCCCGCCGCCGCCCCCCCCCTCCGGGTACCGAAGGAGCCCCCCCCCCCCCCGCGGCCGGCTCCGCAAAGGCTGCGCGGGCCCTTTAAGAGCGGCGCTGACGGACAGAGGCATCCACCAATGGAAGCGAGCCCTGAGGCCCAGCGGAGCCTCAAGCTCCGCCCCCTAACAGGGTGGGAGGGGAGAGAGGGAGCGGCGGCTCCAGCAGCCAATGGGAGGCAGAAGGGGGCGGGACCAGAGCTGGGGTGATGTCATCGGGTGGTATGAGGGTTGCCATGGAGAAAGTGACACTCCCCCATCCTCCTCCTCCCCCCTCGGGTTGCCATGGAGACTGGTCCGTTTCCCCCCCCCCCCCCCCCCCGCGCGGTCTCTATGGAGACGCTCCACCCCCTCCGTGTGTTTCCATGGAGACGGGATCCCCCCATCCTCCTGTTGGCATGGTGATGGCACAACACCTCCCCATCACCATGGCAACGCCACCCATCCCCATGGTTATGCTCACGCTCATTGCCATAGCTACCGCCATCCTGCCCAAAATAAGACTCAGACCACCCCCCCCAACATGGGGGGGGATACATGACACATGTATGACACACGTGTGACACACGCCAAGCTTCTTTAAGTAGGAGCCAATAAATACTGTACACTGGGGGCTGCGCCCCATAAATAACCCAAATATAGACAGTGAAGATTCCGGGAGGGTTTGGGGGGTCCAATGGGGTTGAGGGGTGTCCTACCCCCTCGATTCCAGCGACCTGTGAGGTGAAAAATGGGGTGTCAGCGCTTTGAGGGGGTCTAACACAGGTTTGGGGTGGACTGGTGGCAGTTTTGGGGGGACTAAAGCAGGTTTGTGGGGGCTGGAGGGGGTTTGGGATGGCCTAAGGCAGGTTTGGGGGTGCAGGGGTCAGTTCGCCTCCTTTGGGGCTCTGTTTTGGCTCTGTTTTGGGGGGCGGGGGCTCAGCCGGGCGCTCACGTGTAGCTGTGGTGCTGGCGCCGCCGGGCGCTGCGCAGCTTCTCGAAGCGCGCCTCCATCTCGTCCAGCACGCGCGGGGTGTAGCGCACCACGAGCTTCACCGAGCCCTGCGCCGCCTTCAGCAGCTCCACAGCGCGCTCGTGCTGCTCCCCCTCCACGCTCTGCGCCCCCAAACCCCCCCAGCACCCCCCGAAACCCCTCAATAACAACCACCACCCACCACAGCCCCCCATAACCCCTCAATAACAACCACCACCCACCACACCCCCCCATAACCCCTCAATAACAACCACCACCCACCACAGCCCCCCATAACCCCTCTATAACAACCACTACCCACCACACCCCCATAACCACTCAATAACCCCCACTACGCACCACAGCCCCCCATAACCGCTCAATAACCCCCACTACCCACCACACCCCCCATAACCACTCAATAACCCCCACTACCTACCACACCCCCCATAACCACTCAATAACCCCCTACAAACTCCTCCAACACCCCCATAGCCACTCAAGCCCCTTATTCCTCCAACACCCCTCACACATCCACAACCCCCCTAAAACACTCAATAAACCCCTCAGCCACCCCATAAAACACCATAGCCCCCCCTAAACCCCTCCAATACCCCCATAACCCCCTTTTAGCTCCCATAACCCTTGTAAACCACTAAATAGCCCCCCTATAGCCCCCATGCCTCACCACGCCATTGACACTGAGGAGCTGGTCTCCCCGCTTGAGCCCCCCGTGGCGGTCGGCCACCCCCCCCGGGATGACGCGGGAGATGTAGATGGGGGAGTTCTGCTCCTTGCCCCCCATGATGTTGAAGCCGAGCCCCTCCTCGGTCTTGGGCAGCTCCACCACCCGCGGGTGAGCATGGCCCTCGCTGGCCGCGAAGGCAGCCACAGTGGCCTGGGAATGGGAACAGGAATGGGAATGGGGTACGAGATAGCATGGGATACAGAGTATGGGGTATGGGATACAGGGTATGGGGTATGGGATATGGGGTATGGGATATCGGATACAGGGTATGGGATTGTATCCCAGGGTATGGGATGTGGGATAAAGGGTGTGGGATATGGGATATGGGGTATAGGATACAAGGTATGGGATGTGGGCTACAGGATGTGGGATACAGGGCATGGGATACAGGGTATGAGGTATGGGATATGGGGTGTGGGATATAGGGTATGGGTTATGGGATACAGGGTATGAGGTGTGGGATACAGGGTATGGGGTATGGGATACGGGGTATGGGATACAGGGTATGGGGTACAGGATACAGGGTATTGGGTATGGGATATAGGGTATGGACACACAGGTCCATGGTGACAGGGACAAGGGCAGGACCTGGGCACAGCAACCGGCCACCGCGGGGGGGAGACAGACGGAGCCAGGAGGGAACAGATGGACACGGGCAGGGGGGACACCGCAGGTGAGAGACGGGAACAGACCCGGGCCAAGGGAAAGGGGGGCGAATGGGGTGCCCCAAGAGGGGTATTTGGGTCCCTGGGTCAGTTAGGGGGGGCTCTGGGATGGTTTTGGGGTCTCTTGGTGAGTTTTGGGGCGCTCTGGGTGTGTTTTGGGGGTACCTTGGCTGTAGCGTGGGCTCGGATCTCAGGGCTTCCAGCGATGTCCAGGGTGTCATAGAGCTGCTCATAGACCTTGGGGGGGAGGGGAGGGGGGCACCCCGGGTTTGGGGGAAGTCACCCTGGTTTTCGGGTACCCGGTACCCAGGGGTCAACCCCCCCACCCCCTCAGGGGGCTGATGGTGGGGACTGGGGGGTTTTCAGGGGCAATGGGGGGGAGGGGGGTTGGGGGTCCCCTCGAGGTATATATCAGGGTTCCATGGGGGTATTTGGGTTACCAGGGTGCAATTTGGGGACCCCGAGGGGGTTTTGGGGTCCCGGAGCTGTTTTAAGGATCCCAGAGCCGGTTTTGGGGCCCCAAGGGGGGTTTTGGAGGTCCTGGAGCTGTTGTGGGGGTCCGGGGGGGGGGGGGGGGGGGAGGGGTCTTGGGGCTGTTTTGGGGGTCCCACCTCGCGGATGGCGCAGCAGAACTTGCTCTGCAGGACCCTCTGCAGCGCCTGAAGCTTCTGGGGGGGCAGCTCCCCACTGCGCTGCAGCCGCTCCAGCAGCTCCACCGCCCGCCCCACGTCTGGGGGGTCATGGGGGCCATTGCACCCCACTGAACCCCCCCATTATCCCCTGCACCCCCACTGCCCCCCCATTGCCTCCACTGCCCCCACTGCCATTACCCCATTACCCCCATTGCCCCCATTACCTCCCTTTGCCCCCCATTGCCCCCATTGCCCCATTGCCCCCCACTGCCCCCCAGGTCTCTCCTCACCCCGCTCCAGCCCCAGCGCGTCCCCGCTCAGCGCTGCCATCGCTCCTCGCGCGCGACACCGCCCCGCCCCCCCAAAGGAGATACGCGCATGCGCCGACCCCCCCCCCCCCCCCCCCCTCCGCACGTGAAGGGACCCCAGATGGGATGGGGGAATTGGGGGGATCCCACCCTATTTAGTCCCCCCCCCCCCATCTCATTTAGATTGGTTCCGTCCTATCTCGAGAGGGGGGTTCCGACCTCATTTAGTGCCTCCCCCCCTCCCCATTTGGGGTTTCCCATTGTATTTGGAAGCGGGGTCCCTGTTTGGGGGCTCCCGCCCTCCTACGGGAGGTGTCCCATCCCATATGGAAGGTCCCACTCTATTTGGGGGGGATCCCACCCTATTTGGGGTTGTGTCCCTCCTATTCAGGCCCCCCCTCACTGGGGTCTCTCACGCCATTTGGGGGGCAAACCCACTCTACCTGGGATGTCTCACCCTATGTCGGGGGTGTCTCCTCCCATTTAGTCCCCCCATCCCATTTGGGGGGATCCCTCCCCATATGCCCCCCCATTTTGCTGCCCCCCGACCCCCAAACTCCTTTCCATTAAAACACCTTTATTTGAAGCACAAAAACGGGGATTTTGGGGGTGTCCGTTTTGGGGGCTCCCCCCCTCACTCCATGGGGGGCTCCATCAGGTACCCGTTCTCAGCCCCCATGTACCCCTCGGGCGGCGGGAGGGAATCCGACTGCAGGAACAGCTCGGAGCCGGGGTCGCCCCCCCCGCCCATGGCATCCTGCGCATCCGGCCCGGGGGGCCTCTCCTCCCGCCGTTCCAAACGCTCCCGTTCCCGTTTGTGCTCGCGCTCCGGCCGCTCCCGTTCCCGTTCGCGCTCCCGGCGCCGCTCCCGCTCCCGGTGCCCGCGGCGCCGCTCCCGGTCCCGCTCCCGGCTCTTGTCCTCCCCGTCCCCTTTGGATCCCAGCCCGTCCGGGGGACCGGGATCGGGAATGCCGCCCATCCCCCCGCTGCCCCCTAGGTCCTCGAGGGGCTCCATGGGTTCGAGTCCCTCCTCCTTCTTGTCGCGATCCCGGTCGCGATCCCGTTTGCGGTCGCGGGAGCGGCTGCGGCGCTTCCGGTCTCGCTCTTTGCTGCGGTCCCGGCTCCCGCCCCGCTTTCGGTCCCGTTCTTCCTTCTCGCGGCTCCGCGTGCGGCGGCGCCGGTCCCGGGAGCGCGAACGGCGCCGCTCCCGTTCCCGAGAACGCTCCCGGCGCTCCCGCTCCCGCTCCCGTTCCCGGTCCCTGCGGGTGATACCACGTGAGGGGCGCCGGGGCGGGGGGTACCCTGGCCCACTACTGGGGCTGCCATAGGGGGGTTCACCCGGTCCCAGCCCCACACTCACCTCTCGTCATAGCGGGAGGTATCGTCCCTGCCCGAGTGCCTGATGTTCACATCGGCTCCTCCTCTGCGGGTCCCCCCCAAGCCTCCCCCTGCAACAGAGGCCACATCAAGGGGGGAGTCCTATGGATAAAGGGGGGGACCCCCTATGGATTGGGGGGGTCCTTACCCAAGCGCCGGGGTCTCCATCCCTTCACCGTGCGTCCCCTTTCCACATCCACCAGCACGCGGCGCCCGTCGATCTTCTTCCCATCAGCATGTTTATAGGCGGCTATAAAGAGGGGGGGACGAGGGAGGGGGGACAAAAGTGGGGTACAGGGGGGGACAAACGAGGGGTTAGTAACAAGGGGACCTGCCATCCCGCCCCCCCCCTCCCCAAAGTGGTACCATCCCCCCCAAAACCACCACCCCCCCCCAAACGCATCATCAGTATCAATAGGACCAAGGGCTGCGGATGCCCTGGGGGGGGAAAGGGGGTACCTCCCCCCCCCAAATACACGGCTGGAAAGCAAAGAGGTTAAGGACAAGGTGACCCCCCCATAAGCCTGTACCATGGAACTGCGGGGGGATGCACCCCCTTTACCTGCACATTGACCCCCCCCATGTTGGTTACTCAGGGGGAACAAACCACCTTTACCTTCACACTGACCGCCCACTTGCATTTGGACCACCCCATGTTGACTTGGGGGGGGTCACCCCTTTACCTTCACATTGACCCCCCTCTCATGTTGACTTGGGGGGGAACCACCTTTACCTTCACATTGAACCCCCCACCAACTTGCATAAGGACTCCCCCATGTTGATTTGGGGGGACACCCCCAATGTTGCCTTACCTGCATCCCCCCATAACACACTCCCCTCAAGCCCCCCCTATGACTCACAATAGGGTGGACGCAGCCCCCCCATACTCCCCCCCGGGGTACACGATGATGGGGGGGGCTGGTCCGTGTGTCCCCCCCCCCCCTCGGCTTGGGGGGGGTCAAAGAACCTTCCGGAAGCTCCTGGTCCTGGACAGGCGCTGGGGCCTTACCTGAGACCCATCACCCCCCGACCCCCCCCCAAAAACCACCCCCCCACACACCCATGGGTGCTCCCCCCACCCATTGCCCCCCCCCCATACATCCCCCCCATAGGGATGGGTTGGGGGGGCTCAGCCCCCCCTTAAATCCCCCTCCCCCCGTCACTGGGACTGAGGGGTTTGGTCCCCATACCCATGGGGGGGCTCAGCCCCCCCCCCCAGACCCGACCCCCCCATTATGGGTGCTGCCCCCCTCCATAGCAATGCTGTAGATCCTACATAAACATCATAGGGGGGCTCCCACATTGATCTATTTCTACGAGGCCCCAATTGAGCTATTTGGGGTCCCCCCATTGATCTACTTCAGGGGGTCCCCAACTGAACGATTCTGGGGGTCCATCATTGATCTATATGGGGGTGTCCCCCCATTTATCTACTTTGGGGGGGTCCCCACTGATCTACCCTGGGATCCCCCCAACTGATGTATTTTCGGGTCCCCAGTGATCTATATGGGGGTCCCCCTATTTATCTGTATTAGGGGGCACAACTGATCTACTTTGGGGGGGTCCCCAATAGATCTATTTTGGGGTCCCCCCAACTATCTATTTGGGTTCCCCCACTGATGTATTTTGGGGGAGTGTCCCCCAACAGATCTCTTATTAAGAGGGGACTGGTGCCATGAGCACCACCCCACCCTGGGTCCCACGTGGGGGGGGGGGGGGGGACACTCACAGCCCCCCCCTCCTTCCTCCATGGGCAGTAGCAAAGGGCAGTGGGGGGAGGGGGGTCCTACTTGTCGCCCCCCGTTCCCCATTCACTTCAATGGGTGTGAGGGGGGGCTCCTTAGGGCCCCCCCCCAAAAGAGGGGCCACGCGTCCCCACCTCAGCGGAGACTGAGGCCGTGACCGTGTTAAGAGTAGGTGGGGATATTCCAAAAGGGATTTAAGCCCTGTTTGGGAGGAGAAATGAGGTGGAGGGGGCTAAGAAAAGCCCCCCCCATCTACTAAAGTGGGATTTGGGTTCTTTTGGAGAAGGGGGGCCTCATAAAAAGCCAAAAAGGGGGGGGGGGGGGGGGTTGATGGCACCTCTCTCATCCCAGCTGTGCTGGGATGTGATGGGTGCATCTGCATGTCCCTCCCCATCCAAACCCTGTTGGTGAAGGGGGGGGTTTGGGGGTGGGGGGGTTCCTCAGAACCCCCCCTGCCCTTCCCCCCCCTCCCCATGTATTTTGGGGTGTTGTGGGGGGGTTAAAAAGGTGTCTTACCAACATACAAACCCTTATACCAACCATACACTGAGGTGTTGGAAGGGGGAGCACTAGGATCAGCTGCAAGCCAGCAGTGGCAAAAGCCATCACAAAGGTGGCTGCAGTGACAATAAAACAGTGTTAATACAACCCCGGCCGGCAACAGGCGTCCCCCCCGGTCCCCCCCCCAGCAACACACACACACACACACACACACACACACACACGAGCACGCACAGGCACCCGGTACCGGACACGGGGACGCGACAACCGCGGGGGGGGACAGGGTGAAGGGGGGGAAGGAGAGAGCGGCGCTTCCCGGAGCCTCTGACTGTTGGTGGTCACTGCCTGTTGCATTGGCTGGGGGGGGTTGACCGCCTGTTGCCTCAGGCACTGC
Source organism: Pezoporus flaviventris (assembly GCF_033815535.1). Lineage (NCBI taxonomy): Eukaryota > Metazoa > Chordata > Aves > Psittaciformes > Psittacidae > Pezoporus > Pezoporus flaviventris. The sequence continues at coordinate 47,429 of NW_026892609.1, read as the reverse complement.
TTATCGCCTTGGCTTCAACTGTAGCCTTGGCCACCACATGTAGCCTTGGCTGCCCGTAGCTCTGACCGCCTGTAGCCTCAGCTCTCTCTGGCTCTGCCTGTTGCCTTGCCTGCTTGTAGCCTCAGCTGCCCATAGCTGCGGTTAACTACAGCCTTTGGTACCTGTAGTTTGTCCGACTGCAGCCTCAGTTGCTTGTAACCTTGGCCACAACCTGTAGTATTACCTGTTTCCTTGACTAACTATAGGCTTGGCTGCCTGTAGCCTCGGCTGCCTGCTGCCTTGGCCACTGCTTATAGCTTTGGCTGCCTGACATTTGGCTGCCTGTAGCCTTGGCTGCCTGTAGCCTCAGCCACTGCCTGTTGCCGTAGATAACTATAGCCCTGGCTACCTGTAGCATTGCTGCCTGTAGGCTCAGCTACCTGTAGGCTTGGCTGCCTGTAGTTAGGCCAACAGTAGCCTTGGCCACCACCTGTAGTTTGGTTGCCTGTATCTTAGCCAGCTGTAACCATGGCTGCCTATAGCTGCACCACTGCCTGTAGCCCTGGGCTGTAACCTCAGCCAATGCCTGTAGCTGGTTAACCGCTTGTACCTTGACTACCTGTATCCTTGCTCACCTATAGCTTAGCCACTGGTAGCCCTGTCTGCCTGTAGCCTTGGCCAACACACACAGCCCTGGCCACCACCTGCAGCTTGGTCAACCACCTGTAGCCTCAGTCACCTATAGCATAGCCGCCTGTAGCCCCAGCCGCCTGTAGGCTTAGTTGCCTACAGCTGAGCCACCGGAAGCCCTGGCTGCCTGTAGCTTTGCCTGCCTAGAGCTTGGCCACCTTTAGCCCTGGCCACCTACAGCTTGGCCGCCTGTAGCCTTGGCTCCCTACAGCCACAGCCGCCAGTCGCCTGGAACTCAGTCGCCTGTTGCCTCAGTCGCCTGTAGGTCCTCCCAGCATTGTACTTACCTGCGAGATAGCCCAGGCCCTGCAGGACCCCAAAGGGGACGCAGGGTTGTGCTTAGAGAGGTTGGACATGCGGTTGTAAGGGGGGAAAGGCGTGTTGCGGCGGGGGCTACTCACAGTGCATGTCCCGCTCGTGCTCGTACTCGATGAAGGCGTAACCACGGGGCTTCCCAGAGCGCTTGTTGTACACCATGTAGATCTGAACAAGCCAGCAGTGTCACTCCCCAAGCCGGGGCTGCTGGGGGGGGTTGTCTGGGGAGGGCTTGTTATGGGGGGGTTGCTCACCCGCTTGATGGGGCCGTACACCTCGAACTCACGGCGCAGCTTTGACTCAGTTGTGTCGTAGTTCTGGAGGGGGGAATGGGGGGGGACACACCCCAAATCGAGGGGGGTCAGGGGGAAAGCCCATAGACTGGGGGAGCCCCATAGACTGGAAGGACCCCCCTCGCTCCCCCACCAGCACTCACCACTCTGGCCACAAAGAGGGTCTTGAAAGCATCTCCTTGAGCATTGGGGTCATTGTGTGGGTCCCCTAAAGGGCCAAAAAGGTGGTTCAGGGGAGTCAGAAGAGCAAGGGGGTGTCAGAGGACATGGGGGGACTACCCCCTGCCCCATAGAACCCCCCCAGCCCCATAGAACCCCCCCCAACTTACACATCTTGAGCTCACTCTCTACTTCCTGTTGCCTTCGCTCAATCTTCTCCCGTCTCTGTTTGGGGGACACACACACGAAGATATGGGGCACCCGCAGACCCAAACACCCCACATCAATGGGGGGACCCCAAAACCCCAAAGGGGGACCCCAAAACTAGCTGGGATCCACTAAAAGCAAAGGGAGAAGAACCAGCCCCATACAGATGCCTTGAACTGAATGGGGGAATGATGCTGAGACCTGGGGGACCGCCCATCACCCCCAGCCCCATAGCAAGGGGGTTGTGCCCCATAGCCCCGCATTTTAAGCCTCTGCCCCCCATTTGGAGGGATTTGGTTGTACCTTCCTCTCCATCCGCTCCTCTCGCGTCTCAGCACGGGTCGGGGGGGGCGCATCTCGGGGGTCCTATGGCGAGATGGGGGGTGAGTTATGGGGCAGGGAAGGGTCAGGGGGTGGGGGGGGAGGTTGTGGGGCTCACCTCAAACTCCCGGATATAGGGGGCGATGCCGCTATAGGGCTGGTTGTGGTGCTTCTCATGAGGCAGCTTCTCCAGAGGGGGCAGGTAGGGGATGGGGTCCCGGGGGGCAAAGAGCGCCAGTAAATTGGGGGGCAGGAACTGAGTCATCTTGGGGGGGTCTAGAGGGGGAAAGAGAGGGTGAGGAGCAGCCCAAGACCCATAGCTGGCCCCTCCCAGACCCATGGATCCCACCCTGGACCTATAGATCCCCCGCACACCACTGTTAAACCCCCTTGAGTTGCCTCATCCCACCCCACTGGGCCCCCACAGACCCACACTGTCACCCCACAGGCCCACACAGCCCTACACTGGGAACCCCTGGAACCCCACAGGCCCCCACAGCCCCACACTGGGACACCCTGGAGCCCCACAGGCCCCCACAGCCCCACACTGGCACCCGCTGGAACCCCACAGGCCCCCACAGCCCCACACTGGGACCCGTTGGAACCCCACAGGCCCTCATAGCCCCACACCGGACGCCCCCAGGCCCCATAACCACCCATAGCCCCAAATCAGACCCCCCCCAGACCGCATAGGCCCCCATAACCCCACACTGAGCCCCCCCCAGACCCACACTGACACCCCATAACCGCCCATAGCCCCATATCGGCCCCCCCTTAGGCCCCATAGACCCCCATGGCCCCCCACCGGAACCTCCCCCACCGCCCGCACCCCTCCATGTCCCTCCCCCTCCCCCCCACCCCACGTGACCTCCCCCACCCCCCCACCCCCCTTCCCTACGGACCCCCCGGGCGCTCGCGCTCCCTCCGCCCGCTCGGGCCAGGCCGTTCCGCGCGCTCTGCGCATGCGCTACAGAGGAGCGGCGGCGGGAGCCGGAAGTGGGAGCGCGCAGGGGGGAAGGGGCGGGGCTTAAGGGGACGGAGCGTGACGGCGCCGGTGTGGCGAAGAGGCCACGCCCCCTCCGTCGCCAAAGCAACGGGGAGGCCACGCCCCCTCGGTCGCCGTGGGGAAGGGGGGGCATGGTGACTCCATAGCAACGGGGGGGAACCACCCCTTGCCAACCCATAATAACCAAGGTGACACCCCCCTTGCCATTGCCATAGGAACCAGGGTGACAGCCTCTGTTGTTGCCATAGCAACCGCGGTGCTCAAGCTTCTCTGTCCCTTTGTAACCATGGTGACATCCCCTGTCATCACCATAGCAACCAGCGTGTCACCCCCTCCCAGCCCCATAGCAACCAGGGTGACACCCCCTCGTGACCCCATAATAACCAGGGTGACAACGCCTTGTCATCACCATGGCAACCAGCATGTCACCCCCTTTTCACCCTATAACAACCACCCTAGGAACCAGTGTGACACCCCCCCATGGCAGCCAGTGTGTCACCCGCCCCCTATCCCATAGCAACCAAGGTGACCCCCCCGTTACTCCCCTCCATGGCACCCACTGTGACGCCCCCTGTGCCATGGGGGGGTTACAACCCCCGTCCTCACTGGGGACAGCGGGTGGCGGGGGGGGCAGGGCTCTGGGTGTCCCGACACCCCCCACCCCCCCCCCCCCCCCCGACCCCGTTATTTTTAGCCCGCGGGGGGGAACCCGACACCGTTGGGGCCACCCTGTTTACGGGACAGCGGCGGCGGCGGTGGGGCCGGGACACCCGGTGACGGGGACAGGGACACCCGGTGACAGGGGCTGGGGACAGTGGGAGATGGGGGGGGACACCCAGTGATGGGGGATGGGGGTTGGGGACAGGCAGCGGCAGGGGTTGGGGACACCCGGTTATAGGGGATAAGGGTTGGGGACAGAGACAGGGACATCCGGTGACAGGGGATAGGGGTTGGGACACCAGGGACAGGGACACCCGGGGACAGGCTTACACCCGGTGACAGGGCCTGGGGACGCCCCGTGGTAGGGGATAGGGGTTGGGGACACTCCATTACAGGGGGATAAGGGTGGGGGACACCCGGGGACGGGGGGGACGTCCCATGATAGGGGACAAGGGGGGGGAAGAGGCAAGGGACAGGGGCTGGGGACAGACACATCGGGGACACCCGGTGACAGGGGTTGGGAACACCCCTCAGTGACGTGGGGCAGGGCTTGGGGACACCAAGCGAGACGGTGGGGGGGGACACACCTGGTGAGAGGAGCCCCACAGCAAGGGGAGGGGGGGCACCCTGGAGGGATCGAGGGGGATGACAGAGGGGGGACCCCAAAGGGCCTTGAGGGTCCCCCCATAGCTGGAGGGTCCTTGTGGGAGCACCAAGAACCCTGAGGGTCCCCAACCCCATAGAGCCCTTAAGGACCCCAAGGCACCTCCAAGAATCTCCTCCGACACTGCAGAGCCTTGAAGGACCCCCAAGGAGCTTGAGGGTTCTCCAATGCTGTAGAGCCCTAAAGGACCCCCAAAGGACCCCAAAACCTCCTTCAAGAACCTCCTCCCTCCAACCCTGTAGACCCCTAAAGGACCCCCAAAGGACTTTAAGGGTCCCCCAACTCCATAAACCCCTGAAGAAGCCCCACAAGACCCCCTCAAGAGCCCCAAATCCACCTCCAAGAAATTTCTCCAACCCCACAGACACATTAAGAACCCCCAAAGAACGTCCAAGGCTCCTTCAAGAACCCCAAAAGGACCTTCCAGAACCTTCTCCAACCCCACAGACCCATTAAGAACACCCATAAACGTCCAAGGCTCCTTCAAGAACCCCAAGAGGACCATCCAGAACATTCTCCAACCCCATAAACCTTGGAAGAACCCCAAAAGAACCCCCCAAAACCCTTCTGGAATCCCAAAAGGACCTTCCAGAACCTTCTCCAACCTCATAAACCTTGGAAGAACCCCAAAAGCACCCCCAAAACCCCTCAAAGACACCAAAAGGACCTTCCAGAACTTTCTCCGACCCCATAAACCCCTCCAGACCCCCAACATGCCCCCACCTCCGGCCACGGGGGAGCCGCTGGGCTGCTGCGAGCGCGTCGCCATCAACGTGGCCGGGCGCCGGTTCGAGACCCTGGGCCGGACCCTGCTGCGCTTCCCCAACACCCTCCTGGGGGACCCGCACCGGCGCCGCCGCTACTTCGACCCCCAGCGCCGAGAGTACTTCTTTGACCGCCACGTCGGGGCCTTCGGCGCTGTGCTCTATTACTACCAATCGGGGGGGCGGCTCCGGAGGCCCCCGGACGTGCCCTTGGATGTATTCATGGAGGAGCTGCGGTTCTACCAGCTCGGCGAGGAGGCCGAGGGGCGGCTGCGTGAGGCCGAAGGCTTCCCGGTGGAAGCGGCTGAGGCGCTGCCGCGGGGCCGGCTCCAGCGCCGCGCCTGGCTCCTGTGCGAGCACCCCGAGAGCTCGGTGGGCGCCCGCGCCGTGGCGCTGCTCTCGGTGCTCATCATCCTCGTGTCCATCGTGGTCTTCTGCCTCGAGACCCTGCCACAGTTCCGGCCTGGCGCGGAGGGGGCGCTGCAGGTGAGCCGGGGGGGATGTGGCAAAGGGGGGCTCCGTGGGCCCCCCCCAGCTTCAGCCTCAGGATCATGGGCATCATCGTCCTCATCCTTGTGGGCCTCGGCCCCATCATCATCATCATCATGGTCATCGTCTTCCTCCTTGACATCATCATCTTCATCTTCAGCATCACTGGCACCATTATCCTTACGGGCCTCAGCCCCATCATCATCATCATGGTCGTCATCTTCCTCTTTGACATCATCATCTTCCTCCTTGATGTCATCATCTCGATCTTCAGCATCATTGGCACCATTATCCTTATGGGCCTCAGCCCCACATCTTCCTTGACATCATCATCTTCATCTTCATCATCACTGGCACTGTTGTTCTTATCCTCATGGGCCTCAGCCCCACCATCATCGTGGGCTCCATCTTCCTTCTCAACCTCATCATCTTCATTCACACCTTTCTGGTCCTCAGGCTCGTTGTGCCCATCGTTTTCATTCTCACCACCTTCCTCCTTGTGGTCCTTAGCTTCATCACCCTCATCTTCCTCTTCCTCATCCTCCTCCTCTTCTTCAGCATCAATATTCTCCAGCTCAATCTTCTTCTTTTTCCCCCTCTTCTTTTTCTCCTTCCCAGCTCCTCACCCTCCTCATCCTCATTCTCCTCCTTCTCCCCAGCAGCAGCATTGTTCCTCCAGCCTTCATCCACCCATTTCTCTTCCTCCTCATCCTCTTCATCTCCATCAACTTCCTCTTCCTTTTCCTGCTCTTCCTTGTTATCCTCCACTTCCTCTGGGATATGGATCATAGGTCTGGGTGCTGGATCCATGGGTCCTGATGGGCTCCAATGCCCATTAACCCATAGTGGGTGGCGGACCCAAGCATCTGGGTGGGTTTTAACCTTCATTATCTCACTCTACATGGTGGATCTAGGGTCTGGGTGGTGGATCCATTGGTCTGGATGATGGATCTGTTGGTCTAGATTATGGATCCATTGGTCTGGATGATGGATCTAGGGTCTGGATGCTGTTTTCAGGTGTCTGGGTGGTGGATCTAGGGGTCCAGATGGGCTGTAACCTCTATTAACCCACTGTGGCTGATGGATTCATTGGCCTTGATGATGGATCCATGGGTCTGGATGATGGATCTAGGGTGTGGATCATGGACCCATGGGTCTGGATCATGGATCTGGGTGTCTGGGGGGTGGACCTATGGGTCTGGATGATAGATCTAGGGTCTGGATCATGGATCCATTGTTCTTGATGATGGATCCATTTGGTCTTGCTGATGGATCCATGCGTCTGGATCATGGATTTAGGGGTCTGGATGATGGATCCATGGGTCTGGGTGATGGATCTAGGATCTGGATGAGGAATCCATTGGTCTGGATGATACATCCATGGGTCTGGATCATGGATCTGGGTGTCTGGGTGGTTGACCTATGGGTCTGGATGCTTCATCCACACCTCCATATCCTAACCCCCCATCTCTCTCTCCCCTCCAGCACCCTGCCACCCCCTTCCCCAACACCACCGCCTCCCCGTCCCCATCCCCTCCCTCACGCAGCAGCCTCTCTGACCCCTTCTTCGTGGTGGAGACCATCTGCATCTGCTGGTTCAGCCTGGAGCTGCTGGTGCGCCTGGTGGCCAGCCCCAGCAAGGCGGCTTTCTTCCGCAACGCCATGAACCTCATCGACCTGGTGGCCATCGCTCCCTACTTCGTGGCGCTGGGCACGGAGCTGGCGCGCCACGGTGGGCTGGGCCAGCCGGCCATGTCCTTGGCCATCCTGCGGGTGATCCGCCTGGTGCGGGTGTTCCGGGTCTTCAAGCTGTCGCGGCACTCGACGGGGCTGCAGATCCTGGGCCAGACGCTGCGTGCCAGCATGCGGGAGCTGGGGCTTCTCATCTTCTTCCTCCTCATCGGCGTCGTCCTCTTCTCCAGCGCCGTTTACTTCGCCGAGGCCGAGGACGCTGCCACCGCCTTCACGTCCATCCCACAGGCGTTCTGGTGGGCCGTGGTCACCATGACCACCGTGGGCTACGGGGACATGGCGCCGGTGACGGTGGGCGGGAAGCTGGTGGGGTCCCTGTGCGCCATCGCCGGCGTCCTCACCATCTCCCTGCCCGTGCCCGTCATCGTCTCCAACTTCAGCTACTTCTACCGGCGGGAGCTGCGCACCGAGGAGAGCGGCGAGTTCCAGGCAGCGCCGCCGTGCCCCCTCCACCCGCCCCCCCCCGACAGCCCCGGCGTAGGGGGGGGGAAGGGGGGCAACGGCGTGGGGGTGGGGGGGGATATGGACGGGGAGGCGCTGGGGGGGGGCACGCAGGGGTGGGTGGGGGGGAGGTTGGTGACGGAGGTGTGAGGGTGGAGGGGTAGGGGAGCATGGGGGGGGGAGGGGGAATTGGGGTGGGGGAGGGCAGAGGATGGAGCATGGGGACGTGCGGTGGGGAGCGGGGAGATGGGGGAGTGAGCAAGGGTGTGCGAGGGTGCACAGGGACGTACAATGGTGCATAGGGACGTCTGGTGGTGCACGAGGATGTACAATGGTGCACAAGGACATACGCCGGTGCACAGGGACTTATGATGGTGCATAGGCATAAATGAGGGTGCACAAGGGTAAATGGTGGCACATGATGTACAATGGTGCACGACGACAAGAGAGGGTGCGCAAGGATATTGGACGGTGTGCAGGGACGTATGGCGGTGCATGAGGATGTACAATGGTGCGCCAGCACATATGATGGTGCACAGGGACATGTGGTGATGCACGAGGACATATGGTGGTGCACAAGGATAAATGATGGTGCACAAGGCCATACGGTGATGCAGGAGGATATGCAATGGTGCACAAGGACATACAGTGGTGCACAAGGACACGTGATGCTGCAAAAGGACACGTGATGGTGCACAAGGACACGTGATGGTGTACAAGGACACGTGATGGTGCACAAGGACACGTGGTGGTGCACAAGGACAAGGACACGTGATGGTGCACAAGGGCATGATGGTGCACAAGGACACGTGATGGTGCACAAGGACATGTGATGGTGCACAAGGACATGTGATGGTGCACAAGAACACGTGGTGGTGCACAAGGGCATGATGGTGCACAAGGACACGTGATGGTGCACAAGGACACGTGATGCTGCACAAGGACATGATGGTGCACAAGGACATGTGATGGTGCACAAGGACACGTGATGGTGCACAAGGACATGATGGTGCACAAGGACACGTGATGGTGCACAAGGACACGTGATGCTGCAAAAGGACATACAGTGGTGCACAAGGACACGTGATGGTGCACAAGGACACGTGGTGCACAAGGGCATGATGGTGCACAAGGACATGTGATGATGCACAAGGACACGTGATGGTGCACAAGGACACGTGATGCTGCACAAGGACACGTGATGGTGCAAAAAGACATGATGGTGCACAAGGACACATGATGGTGCACAAGGACACGTGATGGTGCACAAGGACATACAGTGGTGCACAAGGACACGTGATGGTGCACAAGGACACGTGGTGGTGCACAAGGGGGCCGAGGTGGGGCGGGGCGGGGGGGCACAAGGACCCCAAGGACACCGGGGGGAGGGGGGCACCAGGACCCTGTCCCTTGTGTCCCCCCGCCCCCCCCCGGCACCTTCTTGTGTTTCTCGGCGCCCGCGGCGGCCTCCGGAACCCGGTCCGAGGGAGCGGGGGGTCGGGGGGCAATAAACGTGGTGGCACCGGATGGCGGCTGAGGGGGGTCCTTGTGTATGGGGGGGGCAAGGTCATGGGGACACCTGTGTATGGCTGATGGGGCATTTCCGGTCTATTTCCGGTCTATTTCCGGCTGTCCCGGTGTTTCCCCCGCCCCGGTCCCCCGCCCCGGGACTCGGCCACCCCTGGAGGACCGACTCCGCTTTCCACCGCTAGAGGGCGGGCTGGCGACATACCCAACCGGAACGGGCGGCCGGAACTTGCGTCGGCGCTACCCGGAAGTAGCGCGATGAGGGGCCGAGCAGGGGCCGGTGCTGAGGAGCGGAACCGGGAGGGGGGGGTGTGTGTGTGTGTGTGTATCAGGTGACCGGAAGCGGAGGCTCCCCGGCCAGGTCACTTCCGGCGGGCCATGATGCGGTGTGAGCTGCGCGGCGGGGCCGGGCCGGTGCCGCTGCCCGATGGCGAGGCCGTGGTCGTGGGGCGGGGGCCGCGAACCGGCGTCACCGACCGGAAGTGCTCTCGCGGACAGGGTGCGACCAAAACCCCCCCGCGACCCCCGGTTATATCCGGGTATCACAGCGACCCCATCAAACGCCTCCCCCCCCCCCTCCAGCCCCCCATAGCCCGCAGCGGGGGGGCTCCAGGACCCCCGTTTCTTACCCCCCTCCCCTCCGTTTGCAGTGGAGATCGTGGCCAACTACGCTGAGGGCACGGCCCAGGTCACCCAGGTGGGGCTTGGGGGGGGTTGTACCGGGGGGGCTTTTTTGGGGGTGTCTGAGGCCAATTTTGGGGGCTGCACATTGATTTGGGAGGGGTTAAACCCAGTTTGGGGGTGCTTTATTATGGGGGGGGCATTGTTATGAGGGTCCCCCCTTTAATGCCTCCCCTCTTCCCTTACAGCGTGGAGTGAACCCCACCTCGGTGGGGGGGGCCCTGCTGGGCCGGGGGGGTCACGCCACCCTGCGCCCTGGCCAGACCCTCTGCTTGGTCAATGGCCTTTACCCCTTTCAGCTCCACTTCGAGGGCCTCCCCCGCGCCCCCAAGCGCCCCCCCTCATCCCCCCCGCACTCCCCACCCAGGGGGGGTCCCCCCAAACCTTCCCCTTCCCCCCCAAAGCATCCCTCCCTCCCCCACGACGCTTGGAGCCAACATGGAGCCCTCTTGGTCTTCACCCCCCGTGGCGTCATCCCCAGCTCCCGGGTGAGTCTATGGGGGGAGGAGCCCCCACATTTTGGGGGTGCTGCTCCTTCAAGAGGGGGTCCCCACACTCTTGGGACCCCCCTTAATGGGGGGCATCCCCTAAACCCACCCTGGCCCCCCCAGATTGCGGGTTTTGACCTGGATGGGACCCTCATCACCACCAAGTCCGGGAAGGTGTTTCCCACTGGCCCCGATGACTGGAGGTGAGGAGGGGGCTGGCAGGGCAGTTGGTGTGGGGAGGGGGGGGCAGATTTGGGGAGCTCCCCTGTGTTTGTGCATTTATTCACTCCCTCCTCCCATAGGATTCTGTACCCGGAGGTGCCCAGGAAGCTGAAGGAGCTGCAGAGGGAGGGGTATAAGGTAAGAGATGCCCCCGAAAACACTGTGAACCCCCCAGACACGCCCAAACCCCATTGAACCCGCCCCAAACCACATTGAACCCCCCCCCAAACCCCACTGACTCCCATTGCGCCCCCCAGGTCGTCGTCTTCACCAACCAACTGGGCATCTCCCGTGGGCGCCTCAAGTGCCCCCAGTTCAAGGCCAAGGTGGAGGCTGTGACCCAGTGCCTGGGGGGGGGCCTGCAGGTCAGTGTGACCCCCCCATACGGGGACCACCTCCCCCAAGGGCTTTGGGGACCCCCACAAAGTTCTGTGACACCCCCCCCCCCAGGTGCTGGTGGCGACGGGGCCAGGGCTGTACCGGAAACCAGTGCTGGGGATGTGGGATCATCTGTGTCAGGAGGTGCTGCAGGGGTAACTGGGGGCACTGGGAGGTGTTAGGAAGGGGTTGAGGGGCACTGGGAATGACTGGGAAGGGATTGGGGGGCACTGGGCTAAACTGGGGCCCATTGGGCTGAGCTGGGGCTCACTCGTTTGGGCTCTCCCACAGGCCAATGGGGACGTGACGGTGTCAGTGCCTGACAGCATCTACGTGGGGGGTGAGTTGCGGGGGGGGAACCCATGGGGGGACCTGGGGCTGTTTTGGGGGTATTTTAGGGTGTTTGGGGGGGTCCATTCCCCCCATGCCCCCCTTTTCCTGTCCCTCCCCCAAGACGCTGCTGGACGCCCCCAGAACTGGGCCCCCGGCCGCAAGAAGAAGGATTTTTCCTGCAGTGACCGATTGGTGCGTCCCAAAAACTCCCAAAATACCTCCAAACCAGACCCCCTGACCTCTGCTTTATGCCCCTTGACCCCAGTCCATGATCTTTGACCCCAGTCCATGCCCTTTGACCCCCAGTTCGCCATCAACGCTGGACTCCGGTTCCACACCCCAGAGGAATTCTTCCTGGGCTGGGCCCCAGCACCCTTTGACCTGCCGACCTTTGACCCTGTGAGTAACCCCATCCAACAGCCTGTGGGTGATCCATGATCTTGACCTTTGCCCTCCTGACATTGACCTTTGACCCTGCAGCGGCAGCTTGACCCCTCAGCACCGCTCTATGACCCCCCCGATGAGCCCCTCATCAGCTCCAGCCCCGAGGTGGTGGTGGCCGTGGGGTACCCTGGGGGTGAGTGACCTCTGACCCCATCTGTGACCTCTGACTGCCAACAATGACCTTTGAACTCCCCCACCCCTGAGTTGTGCCCCCCAACCCTGACCTTTGTGACCCCTGACCTTTGACCCAGCTGGGAAGTCAACCTTCCTGAAGACCCATTTTGTTCCTGCGGGATACGTCTACGTCAACCGGGTGAGTGTGGTCATGTGACCCCCCCCATGACCCCCCCTGTGACCCATATGCGACCCCATGTGACCCCTGGTGCCCCATAGGACACGCTGGGCTCCTGGCAGTCCTGTGTTGCCGCCTGCGAGGCCGCTCTGGCTCAGGGCCGCTCCGTTGCCATCGACAACACGAACCCCGACCCTGAGTCGCGACAGAGGTTACAGGGGGGGCCTCAGAACCACCCCTGATCCCATAGAACCCCTGTGTGACCCTGTATGACCCCACAGAACCCCTGTGTGACCCTATAGAACCCGTGTGACCCCATAGAACCCCTGTGTGACCCTGTATGACCCCACAGAACCCCTGTGTGATGCTGTGTGACCCCATAGAACCCCTATGTGACCCTGTATGACCCCATAGAAACCCTATATGATGCTGTATGACCCCATAGAGACCCTATGTGATGCTGTATGACCCCATAGAAACTCTGTGTGACCCTGTATGACCCCATAGAACCCCTATGTGATGCTTTACGACCCTGAATGACCTCATATAACCTCTGTAATCCCATAAACCCCATTCTGTATGACTCCATGGCCTTATGTGATCTCTATAGCCCCATATAACCCCTTTATGATCCCATATAACCCCATAGGACACATAGATGGCCCTATGGGACCCATATATGGCCCCTATGTCCCCAGGTATGTGGCCTGTGCCCACGCCGCTGCTGTCCCCTGCCGCTGCCTCCACTTCACAGCCAGCCTGGAGCAGGCGCAACACAACTGCCGGGTAAGTGGGGGTCTTGGGGGGGGGGGCGAACCCCAATTCCCACCATGGGGTGTGAGGGTGTCCTGACCCTTCCACTTCCCCCTGAACCCCCCTTTGTGGGTCTTTCCCTGCCCTCCCCAGTTCCGGGATATGACAGAGAGTGGGCACGTCCCCGTCACCGATGTGGTGCTCTATGGATACAGGTCAGGGGGGGCAGAATTTGGGGGGGGGTTATCTGGGAGTGGGGGGAGGGGCATTGAGGGGGTTCAGAGCCCTCATTCCCTCCCCCCCCCAGGAACCGGTTCGTGCCCCCCTCCCTCTCCGAGGGCTTCTCCCGGCTCCTGCTCATCCGGTTCCTGCCGCACTTCCAGGACCCGCAGCGGCGCCGCCTCTTCCTGCAGTTCAGCGCGGGCTGAGCCCCTCCCCCCCAATAAAGATCAAAGCAACCGCCTCCAAACGAAAGTTTCATTTGTACAAACGGGGGGGGAGGGGCGCGGGGGGGGTGTCACGGTGTTTCCATGGTTTCGCTCTCTGCAAGAGGGGGAGGGGGGTCAGGGGGTCACCCCCCAACGGCCCTGCCCCCATTGCACCACCCCACTCCCCACGTCCTGACCCCCATCTGCCCCCATGGAGGCCCTCTCCCCCCACATCCTCCCCCACTCCACACATCCCCCATATGCCCCATTATTGCCCCATATCCCCCCTTTCCCCCCCAGCCCCACATCTTCCCCCTGGCTCACGCAGCTCGTTGAACAGGAAGGCCTCCTGGTATTCCCGCATGTACTGGGTGGAACGGGATTCGTCCAGGAAGAGGGAATAAACACGTTTGATGTCCTCGACCTGCACCTCCCCTCCCTGTGGGGACATGGGCGTGGGAGAGCCACAAAAACACCCAAAATACCTCCAGAACTGAACCAAACCACCCAAAATACCTCAATCAGCCCCTAAAACCAGCCCCACGGAAACCCCACTCTGCCCCACAGCTGCCCCATAGCGCCCCACCTGCCTCTTCCTGGCCACCAGGCTGGCGGCGGTGATGAGCTGCATCGCGTAGCGCAGCGACGTCTCCAGCCCGATGCGCGTCAGCACCGAGTACGCATCGTCTGTCATCTCCACGTCCTCCTCCTCGCACCTGGGGGGGGATGTGGGGCACCCAGAGGGGTTGGGGGGCACCCCCAGTGGCCTCTCCCATCCCCTTGGGGCAGCTCTAGGGGGGTAATGTAGGTCTGCGGGGGTTTGTGGGGTATGGGAGGGATCTATGGGGCACAGGGAAGGACCTATGTGGCACAGAGTGCGATCTATGGGGTAGTTTTGCCTCCCCACCTTATCTTGAGGATCTGTTTGGTCTCCTTGTCACTATAGGGTGCAGTGGAGATGATGAGCAGCCGGTCCAGGAGGTCGATGGGGAGCCCGTGGGGGCTCTGGTAGTTGGTTCCTCTGATCCTTTCAATGGAGTTCAATGAGGTCAATGGGGTTCAATGGGACTCAGTGGGGTTCAGTGGGGCTCAATGGGGTGCAGGGTACCGGGTGATGCCGCGGTTGGTGGCCATGATGAGCACCGGGGCCATGTCACTCTCCAGCGCCCGGTTCAGGAAGGAGAAGCACTCGATGTCCAACATGTGAACCTCATCAATGAACAGCACCTGCACGGGGGGGCAGGGTTAGGGGGTGCCCCACTGAACCCCATTGCCCCCCGTGTCCCCACTGCTCACCCCTGGGATCACTTCAGCCTTGCCCTCCTCGCGCCACTCAGCCACTTTGGCGTTGATTTGCTCCCGCACCTCAGCCTTGATCTCGCCAGTGTCACCTATGGGGGGTATAGAGGGAGCTATGGGGGGATGTGGGGGGGGGGGGTCCTGGGGCTGGTTATCGGGGTTTACAGGGTGTGGAGGTGGGTTATGGGGGGTAAAAGGGGGTAATGGGGTAAGTGGGAGATAGAGGGGCTTATGGGATGAGATACGGGGGATAAGAGGGACTGGGGGGGTGTAAGAGGTGTAAAGGCTATAGGGGGAATCTCGGGGTGTAAAGGGGGTAAGGGGAGGCTATTAGGGGGTGTTATGGGGGCCCTGGGGGTGGTTATGGGGTATGGGGGGGTTATAGACAACTAAGGGTAGTTAACGGTTGGGTTATGGGGGGCACATAATGAGAGCACAGGGGAGCCCCGGGCTGGCTCAGGAGCTATTGGGGTACCCCAGCAGCCACTTGTGGGTCCCACTTGTGGGTCTGTACCCGAGAAGAGGGCGAGGAAGCCCTGGGTGCGGCTGTTGATGACGTCGATCTCGTGCAGGGACACTGTGTGCACCACCTCCTTCCTCTTCTGCAGCTCCCCATCAGGGCACTGCACGAACTTCGTCTGGGGGGGAGGACACAGTGTCACCCCCAGCCCCACAGCAGCCCCACACCTGCCCCACAGCACCCCACAGCGCCACCTGCGCGCCCATAGCGTCGTAGTCCCGTGCCCTGGTGAAGGAGCGGCCCAGCTTGGAGATCTTCCCTGTGGCCTTGTCGATGGTGATGACGTCCCTATGGGGGCAAAAGGGGTCATTCTGGGGGATCGCCCCCCCCATTTTGGGATGGTTTCCACCCATTTTCAAGCATTTGACCCGATTTGGACCTTTTTCAGCTCATTTTTCTTTCCATTTCCATCTATTTTCCTATTTTTCAATCTACTTTAGGTCTTTTCTACCCATTTATTTTAAGCTTTTTCAACCACTTTGGGGCAGTCTAAGCCATTTTCTAAGTCTTTTAACCTATTTTGGGGTCTTTTAAATCTATTTTGTGTCATTTTAACCAATTTTCTGGCTTTCTGAACCATTTTGGGGCTTTTTCACCCAAATTTGAGCCTTTTCCACCCCATTTTCACCATTCTGGAAGAGTTTTCACCCCCTTTTAACCCCCCATCCTCTTTTGGGCTCCCCCTGCCCCATTTCCTGCCTCATTTTGGGGTATGCACCCCAATTTGGGGGTGCCCCCCCACTCACCCCGCCTGCACCTTCTCCTTGGTCAAAGACTCGATCATTTTGGTACCCAGGTCATAAATGGTCTCCATCTCCGTCGTCTTCAGTGTCAGCTTCCCCACTTTGGTGCCCTGGTGACAGACGGGGGATCCCGATGGATGTGGGGGAATCCCGATGGATTTGGGGGGAATCCCGATGGATCTGAGTGTTCCCGAAAGCATTCTGGGGTGATAAAGGTAGATTTGGGGGGGGGGAATAGGGGCTTCACCCCACTTACCGTGCCGGTGGCAGGGCGGTCGATCTGGATCTCCACCACTTCTCCTTCGATGATCTCAGTCTCCTCCCTACAACAGCCCCAAAATCAATCATGGGGACCCCCAGAAGGGGTTGGAACCCCAGAAATGGGTGTGAGGACCCCAAAACCGGGTGTGGGGACCCTCCAAAAATGGGTGTGGGTACCCCAGAAATGGGTGTGAGGACCCCGAAACCGGGTGTGGGGCCCCCAAAGCTGGGTTTTGAGGGGTGCTGACTTGATGCGGACACCGATGGAGCGCCGGAACGCCTGCGTGAGGGCCTCGGTGCGGCTCATCTCCAGGGAGAAGATCTCACTGCCGGCGATGGCTGTGAAGGGGGTGTCAGCTCCCAGGGCTTGCGCCATTCCTGAAAGCAGGAATCGGGGGTGTTGGGGCCGCCTGTGGTGGCGGTGGCGGCGCAGGGAAAGGGCGGATCAATGGGGCAGACCCATGGCGATGGCGGTCTTGCCAGTGCCGGGCTGCCCGGCGATGAGCACGGCTCTGCCCGCGATCTTCCCTTCCTTGATCATCTCCAGGATGACGCCGGCGGCGCGGCGGGCGGCCAATTGTCCAACCATGCCTTGGGATACCTGGAAAAACGGGAATAACGGCGGGGTATCGGGGGGGTGTTGAACCCCGACCCCCCCCCCCCCCTTTGTAGCACCCCAATGGTACCTGCCGCGGCTCCAAGGCATCGTCGAGGCCCAGGCCGCGGATGTGGGAATGGGCACCTAAAGAGAGGGAATTTGGGGTGGAAATGGGAGGGGGGAAAGCCCCAAAGTGGGGAGGAATAAACCTAAAATAGGGGGGAGCCCCCTAAGCGAAGGAGGGAGCACAAAAGGGGACCCCTCCCCCCCATCTGAAGCAATGGGACCAACCAATGCGCTCGATCCGCGTCACGTCCCGAACCTCCGGCACCTTCGGGGTCTGGATGGGGGGAAACGGGGGTCAAAGGGGGGGACCCCAAACCCCCCTAATCCCTTATGGGCCCCCCAAAAGGCCCTGACCCCCCCGGCCCCCCTCCCACCGTCGTTGCCATGGCGCCTTCTCGCCCCGCGCTGCCCTCGCGCTCGCCGGAAGTGGCGCCGGGCCGGAAGCGAGCAGGGGGAGGAGGGCGGGGCTTATGGCGAGGCCGCTCTGGCAGCGCCGCTCGATGGTGCGCGGTCCTCCAAGGCGGGGAGAGCCCCATAGAAACGAGTTGTGCCCCCCACAGAGCTGCCCCATAGATAGTCCACAGCCCCATAGATACTGAATAGCCCCATAGGCTGCCTCATAACCAGCCCCAGAGCTGCCCTATAGCCCTGGTCTGCCCAATAGATGCCCCTCAGCCCCATAGACTCCCCCATAGCTGCCCTATGGTGCAGCCCGTGCCCCATAGCCAGCCCCAGAGCTGCCCCATGGCCCCAGACCTGCCTCAGAGGGACCCCACAACCCCATAACCTGCCCCATAGGTACCCCATAGATGCCCAACAGCCTCCCCTTATCCCACAGCTACCCCATGGCCCACCCCAGCGCTGCCCCATAGCCAGCCCCATCGCACGCTATATAACCAGTTCCATACCCCCAGCCTGACCCATAGATGCCCCTTAACTACCCCATAACCGCCCCATAGCCCCCCCACATCCCCTCCCCCCAGGTGGGCCCCCCAATCCCCTCCCCCACAGTGGGCGGAGCCAATTCGCTCCCTCCCCCCCATTGTGGGCCCCTCTCGTTGCCCCTTTAAGCCTCCCCTCGCCCCTTTAAGCCTCCCTCCCTCCCCCCCCCGGACCCCCCCTCCAGTCGGCACCCCCCTGCCTCGCCTAGTCCAATCAGCGCCGGGAGGGGGCGGAGCCTCGGCGGAGGGGGCGGGGCCTGAGGGGCGACGGGGGGCGGGAGGGGTCAGTGCGCGATCGGCTGCGGGAGCGCGGGGAGGTGAGAGTGGGGGGGGGAGAGCGAGGGGACCCCCCAGGGACCCCCTCAATAACACGGGACACCCCCAGGGAGCCCCCAAACAGGAGGGGGAGACCCCGGGGACCCCTTGATGGGGGGGGCTATGACCTAGGGGGCACCCATGGGTGCTGGGGGGCGTCCAATGGGAAGGGAGGGGGGTCTAAATGCTGCCTGGGGGGGGGGATAAGGAGGGGGAGCTTTGTGGGGTCAAAGGGGGGGTTATTGGCGTGTCGGGGGGGGGGTCTATACTGGGAGTTTGGGGGGGTTATTGGGGTCCATGGGGGTCTATAGCGGGTGTTGGGGGGGTTATTGGGGTCCATGGGGCTCTATGGGGGTAATTGGGGTCCAGGGGAGTCTATAGGGGGTGTTGGGGGGATATTGGGGTCTATAGGGGGTGTTGGGGGGTTTATTGGGATCTATAGGGGGTGTTGGGGGCTGGTATTGGGGTCCCGGGGGGATCTACACATGGGGCTGCCCCACGCTGGGCTGTACCGCCAGTGGGGGTGTTTCCATGTGCAGCGGGAGCACCCATGGGTGACCTCCCCTGCTTTTGGGGTCCCCCCCCAGCCGCGATGCCGTTGTCCCGCAGCGTCTCGGTGAGCTCCCTGCCGGGGCTGGAGGATTGGGGGGGCCCCGGGGCCCCCGAGAACGTCGTCCTCTTTGAGGTGGCCTGGGAGGTGGCCAACAAGGGTGAGCACCCATGGAAGACCCCCCCATAGCCCCCTCTGAAACCCCCCATCCCACTCCAGACCCCCCATTGGACCCCAAAACCCACCCTGATGCCCTTAAACCCCCTCCCAGCACTCGTGGGACACCTCAAGACCCCCCAAAGCACCCATAGAACCCTATGGGACCCCCCCAGGACCCTCCAACCACCCCATAGCACCCGTAAGAGCTTATAGGACCCCCCCAAGACCCTCCAAGCCCCCCATAGGACCCCCCACGACCCCTAACCCCCCCCCCGCATGGGACCCTATGGGACACCCCTACCAGGGGGTCTGGGCTATCCCATCATGCTTTGAACTGAGGGGAGGGGCCAGAGCCCCCCAGAGGACTCTGGGATAGATGGGGAATGCCCTGAGGCATTGTGGGATGTGCCCCCCCCCGCAGGGCAATGTGGGTTGGTCCAGGTGCATCATGGGATACTCTGAGGCCTACTGACCTGGGGGATGCAGCCTAACCCTGGTGCATTGTGGGATCATGGCGGCTTCCAGGTCTATGTGGGCGCATGGTGTTCCGCATTGCATTGTGGGGTCATGGCGATCCCCACTGTAGGCCAGTGGCCCCCCCAGGTTGCATTCTGGGGTCATGGTGGCCCGCAGTGCGCTGTACTCTCATGGGCTCCTCCCGTTGCATTCTGGGATCATGGCGGGCCCCATTGTAGGGTAATGTTGGCCCCATTGCATTGTGGGATCGTGGCGCCCCCCAGTGCCCCGTAGGCTAATGGTGGCCCCGTTACACCGTGGCATCATGGCCCTCCCAGTGCCCCGTAGGCTAATGGACGGCCCCGTTACACTGTGGCATCATGGCGCCCCGCAGTGCCCTCCAGGCTAATGGCGGCCCCCAGTGCCCCGTAGGCTAATGGCGGCCCCGTTACCCTGTGGCATCATGGTGCCCCACAGTGCCCTTCAGGCTAATGGCGGCCCCAGTGCCCCATAGGCTAATGGCGGTCCCGTTACACCGTGGCATCATGGCGCCCCGCAGTGCCCCGTAGGCTAATGGCGGCCCCCGTGTCCCCCGTGTCGCAGTGGGAGGCATCTACACGGTGCTGCAGACCAAGGCGCGGGTGACGGCGGATGAATGGGGTGAGAGCTACGTCCTGGTGGGGCCCTACGTGGAGAGCAGCGTCCGCACGCAGGTGGAGCTGCTGGAGCCGCCGCAGCCCGCCCTGCGCCGCACCCTGGCCGCCATGAATGCGCAGGGCTGCAAGGTGGGCACCGGGGGGGGAGGGAGGGGTCAAGCAGCACCCACGGGGTCCCCCCCACAGGCACCCGTGGTAAAACCCTCCCCCCTCCATCCGGGTGCTGCCCTCCCCTCCCCCTGCACGTGGGGGCTATTTTTAGCCCCCTCCACCCCCAGCTCCCGTTACCGGGAATGTTGGGAAAGGTCACGGCTTCCCCTCCCCCTGCACCCCGCCCAAACCAGGGGCTGGGGCCCGGAGTGGGGGGCATTGGTCACGTTTTGGGGCTTACTTCACCTATTTTGGGGTTATTCAGTTTATTGTGGAGCTATTTTATCCATTTGGGGGATATTTTGCCCACTTTGGGCCTTATTTCACCCATTTTGGGGTTATTTAATTTATTTTGGGGCTATTTTATCCATTTGGGGGGTATTTTACCCATTTTAAGGCTTATTTCACCCATTTTGGGGGTTATTTTATCTATTTGGGGGCTATTTTATCCATTTGGGGGGTATTTTACCCATTTTGAGGCTTATTTCACCCATTTTGGGGTTATTTAATCCATTTGGGGCCTATTTTATCCATTTGGGGGGTATTTTACCCATTTTGAGGCTTATTTCACCCATTTTGGGGGACGTTGCACCCCCTTTTGGGAGTTGTATCCCTTTCTTGAATCTCTTTCACCCATTTTGGGACTTACTAACCCATTTTGGTGTTATTTTAACACTTTTGACATTATTTTACCCATTTGAAGAAATTAGTCAGTTTTTTTGGATGTATTACACCCATTTGGGAGTTATTTTACCCATTTGGGGTTAATTAACTTAGTTTTGGGGCTATTTTACCTGTTTTGGGGACATTAAACCATTGAGGGATGCTAAGTGCTCTGGGTACCACTTTAGGCATGTGGGATGCTAAAGGGACCCTATTGAGGGATGGTGAGTGCTCTGGGTACCACTTTAGGGATGCGGGATGATGGACAGGACCCCATTGAGGGATGCTGAGTGCTCTGGGTACCACTTTAGGGATGTGGGATGCTAAAGAGACCCGACTGAGTGATGCTGAATGCTCTGAGTACCACTTTAGGGATGCAGGATGATGCAGAGGACCCCATTGAGCGATGCTGAGTGCTCTGGGTACCACTTTAGGGATGTGGGATGCTAAAGAGACCCAACTGAGTGATGCTGAATGCTCTGGGTACCACTTTAGGGATGCAGGATGCTAAAGGGACCCCACTGAGCGATGCTGAGTGCTCTGGGTACCACTTTAGGGATGCGGGATGATGGAGAGGACCCCACTGAGTGATGCTGAGTGCTCTGGGTACCACTTTGGGCTGCCCAGCCCTAGGTGGGAGCTGCTCCATGGGGCCCTGTTGGGTGCAGGTGCACTTTGGGCGCTGGCTCATCGAGGGCAGCCCAGCCGTGGTGCTCCTGGATGTGGGAGCCACCGCCTGGAGCCTGGAGCGCTGGAAGGGGGAGCTCTGGGAGAGCTGCGCCATTGGGGTGCCCTGGTATGACCGTGAGGCCAACGACGCCGTCCTCTTCGGCTTCCTCGTCGCATGGTTCCTAGGAGAGGTGGGGCCGTGGGCCCCAGTGGGGGTTTTGGGGTCCACAGTGGGGTTTATGGGGTCCACAGTGAGGTTTATGGGGTCCCCAATTAGGCTTATGGGGCCCAAAGTGGGGTTGCTTGGGTATTTTAAGGTGTCCCCAAGAGGGTTTTAAGGGGCTCTGAGGGGTTTGGGGGGGATTCTGAATGTTTTTGGGGGGTTTGGGGGTCCCCAAGAGGGTTTGGGGCATTCTAGAAGGGGTTTTGGGTGGGTTCGGGGGGGGGTTGGGGTCTCCAAGAGGGTTTGGGGGGGTTCTAGAAGGGGTTTTGGGTGGGTTTGGGGTGGTTTGGGGTCTCCAAGAGGGTTTTGGGTCCCTTTGGGCACTGTCTTTGTGTCCCGGCCGCCCTTTGCCTTGCCCCCACTGCCACTGCCCCACACCGGGGATGTTCCCCCCATTGCCCCTGACCCCGAGGGGTGTGTGTCCCCCCCGCAGTTTGCGGCGCAGAGCGAGGAGCGGCCGTTCATCGTGGGGCACTTCCACGAGTGGCTGGCGGGGCTGGGGCTGGTGCTGAGCCGCGCGCGGCGCCTGCCGGTCGCCACCATCTTCACCACGCACGCGACGCTGCTGGGCCGGTACCTGTGCGCCGGCAGCGTGGACTTCTACAACAACCTGCACAGCGTGAGCCCATGCGGAGGGGGCGGAGGGGGGATACGGGGTGTATGGGGTATGGGGTGTATGGGATGTGGGATGTGGCTATGGGATGTGGGCTATGTGGTATGGAATATGGGGTGTGGGTGTGGGATATGGGGTGTGGGATATGGGGTATGGGATATGGGTGTGGGGTATGGGATAGGGAGTATGGGGTATAGGATACAGGGTATGGGGTATGGATTATGGGATATGGGGTATGGGATGTGGGATATGGGGTATGTGATATGAGGTATGGGTTATGGGGTATGGGATAGGGGGTGTAGGAACATGGTGGGAGGGATTTGGAATGAGGGGAGCTGAAGAAGGGGGGGATATGGGAAGAGAATGGGGTAACTCTGGCGGGGGAGACACCTCCATAGGGAGGTGAGAACTGGGGCAGGGGGCATGGAACGCATGGGGGGCACCTTGTGTGACCAGAACCCAGGGAGGGGGCAATTGGGTCTGGGGGGAACGTTGTGAGGGACAGACCCTACAAAGGACAAACCCAGCTGGGGGACCTCTAAGAGGGATGGACCAAGGTGGTAGTGAGGGGGGGAGCTTGGCCTGTGAGGACTCTGTGGGTCCAGGGGGGCACTTGTGGGTCCGGGGGGTTACTTATGTGTCACAGCCCCCCCTCCATGCAGTTTGACGTGGACAAGGAGGCAGGTGAGCGGCAGATCTACCACCGGTACTGCCTGGAGCGCGCAGCCGCGCACTGCGCCCACGTGCTCACCACCGTGTCCCACGTGACCGCTGCCGAGGCCGAGCACCTCCTCAAGCGCAAACCCGGTGCGTGCCCCTATGGGGTCCCTATAGCTCCTATGGGGGTCCCTATAACCCTTATGGGAGGTCCCTATAGCCCCTATGGGGTTCCTATAGCTCCTATGGGGGTCCCTAAAGCCCCTATGGGGTCCCTGCAGCCCCTATGGGGGGCTCTGTAGCTCATATAGGGGTCCCTATAGCCCCTATGAGGGTCCCTATAGCCCCTATGAGGGTCCCTACAGCCCCTATGGGGGACCCCAACGCACCCCGAAGGGGGGGCCAGCACATAAAGGACCCCAGTGTTGACACAGGAACGCCCCTGGGTGGAGCTGGACGTCAGCACAGCTCCATAGGGAGCTACGGGGGAACCTCAATGATGCCATAGGGGCAGCAGGGACCCCAAAACCGCCATGGGGGCACTCCAGGTCCCCAACATCCCCAGGGAGCACCCAAACCACTCCCATAGGGAGCCCTTTGAAGCACCCAGGGCCCCATAGAAGGACCCAGGGGGACCCCCAAAAGGGCTCCAGGAGGGTCCCAGCAGTTGGGGTCCCTCCCCCCCCCGTTTGTGCCCCCCCAGACCTAGTGACCCCCAATGGACTGAATGTGCGCAAGTTCTCGGCCATGCACGAGTTCCAGAACCTGCATGCACAGAGCAAGGCGCGGGTGCAGGAGTTTGTGCGGGGCCACTTCTATGGGTCAGTGCCAGTGGGGAGGCTGGGGGGGGTCAAAGGGGCCGGGGGGTGGGCAAAGGGGCTGGGGGGGGGGGGGAAAGGGATTTGGGGCAGAAAGGGGGGGTGGGCAAAGGGGCTGGGGGGGCAAAGCGGCTTGTGGGGGGCAAGGGGGTTGGGGGGGACCAAAGGGCCTGGGGGGGTTTCAAGAGGTTTTGGGTGGGGATTTGGGGCCATTGGAGGGGATTTGGGGCCATTGGGGGGCATTTGGGGCCATTGGGCCCCCCCCTTCAAGTGCTGGGGTCCCTGCAGGCACCTGGATTTCGACCTGGACAAGACCCTGTTCTTCTTCATCGCGGGGCGCTACGAGTTCTCCAACAAGGGAGCAGACATCTTCCTGGAGGCGCTGGCGCGGCTCAACTACCTGCTGCGGGTGCCAGGATGGGATGGGATGGGATGGGAGAGGGAGATGGGATGGGGTGGGGTAGGAGAGGGATATGGGATGGAGCATGTGGATTGTGGGGACCTGGTAGGGAATGTGGGGACAGAGATGCAGGAGCAAAAGGGGCAAGGGGAAGAGATGGGGGGGGGGGGGCATAGGATGGGGACATGGGAGGAAAAAGGGGGGACC
This sequence comes from Pezoporus flaviventris, assembly GCF_033815535.1. Lineage (NCBI taxonomy): Eukaryota > Metazoa > Chordata > Aves > Psittaciformes > Psittacidae > Pezoporus > Pezoporus flaviventris. The sequence continues at coordinate 23,179 of NW_026892609.1, read as the reverse complement.
TGGAACGGCCATGGAGGGGCACTGGGGGTTAATGAGGGATGGGGGGGGCACCTGGGGACAGTGAGGACCCCGCTGTGCTGCAGGTGAACGGCAGCGAGGTGACGGTGGTGGCCTTCTTCATCATGCCCGCCCGCACCAACAACTTCAATGTGGAGTCACTCAAGGGCCAGGCCGTGCGCAAGCAGCTCTGGTGGGAACCCAAAGCACCCCAAAACAGCCCCACCCCCCCAAAACACCCCTAAAACACCCTGGACACCCCAAAACAATGCCAGAGCCACCCCAAAATACCCCCAAACCACCTCAAAAATGCCCCCAAAACCTCCCAAAACACCCCAACCCCCCAAATACCTACCAGAACACCCCCAAACCACCCCCCGGACCCATCTGACCCCTCCATTTCCTTCCCCCCCCCCCTTCCCACAGGGACACGGCCAATGCCGTGAAGGAGAAGTTTGGGAAGAAGCTCTACGAGTCGCTGCTGGTGTGAGGAACCCCCTCAACCCCCTCTTGGACACTGGGATTGATCCCCCCAGTCCCATTTCCCAACCTCCCCATCCCATCTTTATCCTCCCACCCCCATCCCAAGTTTGAGCTCCCCCATCCCATCCTTCCCAGTGGGAATCTCCCAGACATGAACAAGATGCTGGACCGGGAGGACTTCACCATGATGAAACGTGCCATCTTTGCCACCCAGGTATGGCCCCAGTGGGATGGGGTAGGGGTATGGCTATGGGATGTGGGTTCCTGGGATACAGGCTATGGATGTGGGATGTGGAGATGGGATGTGTGTGTTCCCCCTCAGCGTCAGTCCTTCCCCCCCGTGTGCACCCACAACATGCTGGACGATGCCACCGATCCCATCCTGACCACGATCCGGCGCATCGGGCTCTTCAACAGCAGCAACGACAGGGTCAAGGTGACGCTGGGGGGCATGGGGGGTGGCGATGATAGGGGGGGCACAGGAGTGGGGGGGTGGGGAGATTTGGGGGGTTTGGGGGGGACTTAGGGGGTTCCCAGTTTGGATTTGGGGCTCCATGGGGTGGGGTGGGGTCCATGGATTGGGGTTTTGGGGTCCATGGAGGGTATTTTGGGCTCCCAGATGTGATTTTGGGGCTCCCAGATGTGATTTGAGGCTCCCAGATGTGATCTGGGGCTCCCTGTGCTGCCTTTCCCCCCCCCCAGATCATTTTCCACCCCGAGTTCCTGTCCTCCACCAGCCCCCTCCTGCCCGTGGACTACGAGGAGTTCGTGCGGGGCTGCCACTTGGGGGTCTTCCCCTCCTACTACGAGCCCTGGGGGTACACCCCAGGTAAGAACCCATGTGGCCCACCCCCCAAGCCCCAACACCCCCAAAGGCACCTGAGGACCCACCCTTTGACCCCTCCCTCTTTCTGCTCCAAGCTGAGTGCACGGTCATGGGCATCCCCAGCGTCTCCACCAACCTCTCGGGCTTCGGGTGCTTCATGGAGGAGCACATCGCAGACCCCTCGGCCTACGGTCAGTGGGGGTTCATTGGAGGACACTGGGTGATGGGGGGGTCCCTGTATCCTTTGTCCTTGCCTTGCTGGGTCCCTTGGTCCTTGTCCCCTTGGATCCTTACTCTGGTCCGTTGGGGGACACTGGGTGATGGGGGGGTCCCCATATCCCTCATCCTTGCCTCACTGGGTCCCTTGGTCCTTGGGTCATTGTCCCCTTGGGTCCTGGCTCTGTGGTCCCTTGCCCCCCCCAGTCCTTGGTCCCCATGTCCCTGTCTCCCATCGGACGCCATCCCCATCTCCCTCTGCTCCCATAGGGATCTACATCGTGGACCGGCGGTTCCGGGCCCCGGAGGAGTCGTGCGCGCAGCTCACGGCCTTCCTGTACGGCTTCTGCCAGCAGAGCCGGCGGCAGCGCATCGTGCAGCGCAACCGCACCGAGCGCCTCTCCGACCTGCTCGACTGGAAGTACCTGGGCAGGGTGAGAGCGGGGGGGTGAAGGGGGGGTGCGGGGGGGGGCTATCTCACCCCCCTGACTTTCTGCCTCCCCCCCTCCCCAGTATTACACCTTTGCCCGGCGCATGGCACTGGCCAAAGCCTTTCCTGAGAATTTCACCTACGACCCCCCTGAGGCTGCAGCTGTGAGTTTGTGTCCCCATATCCCTGTATCTGCATATCCCATATCCCCATGTCCCATATCCCTATATCCCATGTACCATATCCCTATATCCCATGTCCCATATCCCATGTCCTATGTCCCCATATCCCCATGTCCCATATTCCCATATCCCCGTATCCCAGATCCAATGTCCCTATCCCTATATCCCATACCCGCACATCCCATATCCCCATATCCCCATGTCCCATATCCCATGTCCCCATATCCCCATGTCCCCACATTCCATATCCCATATCCCGTATCCCCATGTCCCCACATCCCATATCCTATATCCCATATCCCCATGGCCCCATTCCCACTCTCCCCTCCCCATTCCAGGGTTTCCGGTACCCACGCCCGGCCTCGGTGCCACCGTCCCCGGCCCTTTCCCGCCTCTCCAGCCCCCGGCACAGCGACGAAGAGGATGAGCGCTACGACGAGGAGGAAGAAGCTGCCAAGGACAGAGTCAACATCCGGCGCCCCCCGAGCCCCCCGGGCTCCCCACCAGGAACTGACCCCCGGGTCCCTGCCCCACGAGGAACAGCCCAATGGCAAGTGTGGCTCAGCACTTGGATCATACCATTATGGGGTGTGGGGGGGGATTCGGGGTGTACCCACCTCTGTCAGCCCCACAGCACTCGCTCAGGCTCAGCCCCACAGATATGGGGGGGTTTCTGGGGTGCCCTGTATCCCCCCCCATCACCTCAATGCCTTCACAGTGCCTGGGCTCAGCCCCACAGCAAAATGGGGAGCCCCATATCACAAAGAGGGGGGGGGATATGGGGCAGCCCCACATACACACACTCCACCCCCCAAGTGTGGGTCCGGGGGGGACCCCACATCCGTCCGTCCCCCCCCGGCACATGGATAATAAAGGTGCTTCACACCCACCCCAATGACTGGGTCCATGGGAGGGAGGTGTGTGTGATTTTAGGGGTCCCCACCCCCTAAGTGTGGGGCTGGTTGGGGAGGAAAAATAATGGGTCGATTTTGGGAGGGGTGTCCCACTTTAAGGGGCTGTTTTGGGGCTCCCCCGATGTGAGGGCTGTTTGTGCCCCCCCACATTGTGGCCAATTTTGGTGTATCCCCCAGTTTGGGAGCAGTTTTGGGGCTCCCCCCACAAGGATGTGACTTGGGGGGGCGGTTTCGTGGCACCCCCTAATTATGGGCCCCTTTCAGGGCCCCCCCCGGATGTGGAGGGGGTGGTTTTGGGGTTTCCCTCCCCCCGCCCTTTGAGTCACCTCCGGCCCCCACGTGGCTCTGGGAGGGGTGCGAAGGGGGCGTGGAAGGGGGGCGTGGCCATGGGCGGGGTGGGTGGGGCCTTGGGGGGGTTTCCCCGCGCGCGCCGGGCGCGGGGGGGCACAGACGCGGCCATGGGGGGTCCCGCGCTCGGGCGCCTCCTACTGCTGGTGACTGGGGCCGGCGCGATGCTGCGGTGAGGGGCGAGGGGGGGGCTCAATTGGGGGAGGGGGTCAGTGTGGGGGGGAGGAATAAGGGATGGGGAGTAAATGATGGGCGGGGGAGAGGCATGAGTTTGGGGGGATCCTGAAGGGGGGCGGGAAAGGGGTTTCGGGGGGGAACACATGGATATTTGGGGGGGAACAGTTGGGTTTTGGGGGGTCCTGCTGGGGGAGGGGTCTCATGGGGGGGCGCAATGGGGGTGATGGGGGAGTTCCGGGGGGTGAGGGACGTGGGAATGTTGGGGGGGTGGGGGAACCAGACAACTTGGGGGGGGTTGAGTTTTTTTTGGGGGGAGGATGGAAGAGTCCAAAGGGGGGGATGCGCAGGGGGTTCCCATGTGGGGAGGGGTCTTTTGGAGGGGGGTAAGGGGTAAAAGGGGGGGGGACACCCTTTGCGGGGGAACCTGAGGTTTGGGGTACCCGGGGGGGGGGGAGTTGGGGGTTATCGGGGGGGGGGAGGGATGAGCAAGAACGGGGTTCCCATGGCTGGGGGATGGGTGTCCGGGGGGGGGATGGGCGGGGGGTCCCGGGTTTCCCATTGGGGGGAGGGGCAGGGCTCTCGCGGTCCTGGGCGGGGCCCGGCGGGGGCAGGAGCCGGTCGGACCCGCTCAGCCCCGGCCCCACCCGGGGGGGCGTGACCCCACGCCTGACCTTTGACCTTTAGGGTGACCTTCCCCCCCCGAAAGGGTGACCTCGGGCTTTGGGGTCCTTTATAACCCCTTCCCCAGGGGGCGGGGCCTGGGGAACCCCCATTGACGTCATTAACACCCCTTGGCTACACCCCTTTTGGGTCCCCCCTTTGAACTCATTGACCCCATCCCCTCGTTAACCTGCTTAGGTCACGCCCCCTTGGCCCACCCCTCATTAACCGCATCCCCTCATTAAGCTCATTAGGACCCAGTAGACCCCTGAGGCCCCCCCCTTTTAGCTCATTAATCTCTCATTAAGATCATTATCCCCACCCAAAGAGGCCCCTGGTTCCTCCTTTCTCCCCCCCACATCAGCCTTATTAATTAACCTCATTAAGCCTTGGGGTATCTCTGTGGTGGATGCCCCACTCCTGTCCCCCATGTCCCCTCCATTCATTGACCCCATCCCATTCACTGACCCCATCCCATTCACTGGCCCCATCCCATTCATTGGCTCCATCCCATTGTCCCCCACCCTCACTGACCACACCCCCCCCCAGCATCCCCCTGGAGCGGGGTCCCTGGGTCCCCCCCAAGTTCTGGGGGGACTGGGGGGGCCCCCGAAGCCGCAGCGGGGGAGGGGCGGCCGCGGCCCCCGTGCGCCTGCACAACTACATGGATGTGAGTGGGGGGGGCAGGGTGAGGGGGGGACCCCAACCCCAATGGGGAGGGGGGGGGCAAGGGATGGGGGGTCCTGAGGAGGAGGGAAGGGGGGGATTGGGGGGGACATGATGACGTAATCACGTCGTGTCCCCCCCCCACAGGCTCAGTTCTATGGCACCGTGTCCTTGGGGACCCCCCCCCAGCGCTTTCGGGTCATCTTCGACACCGGCTCCGCCGATCTCTGGGTGCCCTCGTCCCGCTGCTGCCTGCTCTACCTGGCCTGCTGTGAGGGGCGGGGCTTAAGGGGGGGGGCGTGGTCTGATGCCAAAGGGCGTGGCCTGGCGGTGGAGGCGTGGCCAGGCCGGGGCTCCGCTGGGTCCTGACGCCCCCCCCCCCCCCCCGGCCTCCCCCTAGGGCTGCACCCCCATTACCAACCCGCGCTGTCCTGCACCCACCGGCCCAACGGCACCGCCTTCGCCATCAGCTACGGCAGCGGCAGCCTCCGGGGCTTCCTGAGCGAGGACACGCTCACGGTGGGGCTCGGCGAAGGGGCCGTACCGGGTGCATTGGGTGCCAATGGTGGGGGAGGTTCCCCCATTCACTGCCCCCGGGGATGCTCTGCCCCACAGGTGTCCAACGTCTCGGTGCCGGGGCAAACGTTCGCCGAGGCTGTGGCACTGCCGGGCCTGGCCTTCGCAGCCGCGCGCTTCGACGGGGTGCTGGGGCTGGCGTACCCCAGCGCTGCCGCCGGCCCCGCGCGGCCCGTGTTCGACACCATGATGCACAACCGGCTCTTCAGCAGCAACGTCTTCTCCTTCCGCCTGCGCAGGTAACGTGGTTACAGCCTGAGGCAGCCCCTGACCACAGCCCAAGTACCCCCTGACTGCACCATAACCACCCCTTTACTACACCGTAACTACCCCCTGACTACACCGTAACTATCCTTTGACTACACTGTAACTACATCACAACTACCCCTTGACTACACCATAATTAACCCTTGAATACACTGTAACTACCCCTTGACTACACCACAGCTACGCCTTGAATACACTCTAACTACCCCCTGGCTACACCATAACCACCCCTTCACCGCACTGTAACTACCCCCCAACCACCCACCAACTGCAGCCCAAGTAGCCTCCAACTACACCAAAACTACCCCTCAGTTACCCCCCCCGAACTGGCCATTGCCTACCCCAAACTGCAGCACAAGTACCCCCCAGTTACACTGTAACTACCCCACAACTACACTGTAATTACCCTCGGAGCCCCCCTAATGCCCCCCCCTCCTGACTGTGGGGTGCAGTGGGGCAGATGAGGGTGACGGAGGGGAGCTGCTGCTGGGGGGCATCGACGAGGAGCAGTTCGAGGGCCCCCTCCACTACATCCCAGTGTCGCGCCGCAGCTACTGGCAGGTGCACATGGAGAGGTGAGACCCTCACCCCCCCCAAACACCCCCAAACCCCTCTACCTGCCCCACAGCACCCCCAAACCCCTCACCCCATAACCTCCCCATTCTGTCCCCTCCCCGCAGGGTGTCTGTGGGCACGCCAGGGTCCATGGGGTGCCGGGACCCCCCCCTTTGTGGGGGGGGCTGCGAGGCTATCGTGGACACAGGCACGTCCCTCATCACCGCCCCCAGCAAGGACATGGCCATACTGCAGCGAGCCCTGGGGGCAATCCCCGCCCTGGGGGGGCAGGTGGGGACCGTACCATGGAGCCCATGGTGGGGGGCACATGGAGCCTTGGGTCCTCGGATGGGGGTGTCCCCTTCGGGGGGGTCCTCACGCCCTCTGTGTTGTGCCCCCCCCAGTACCTGCTGGACTGTGACAAGGTCCCGTCCCTGCCCAACATCACCTTTGTGCTGGGGGGGCACGAGTTCACGCTTGGTCCCCAAGACTACGTGCTGCAGGTGGGAACCCCTGTCCCCCATGCCCCCCCCATCGTATATCCCCTACCCTATACCCCATATCCCATACCCCATATCCCATGTCCCATACCCCCTATCCCATACCCCCTACTCCCTATACCATACGCCCTACCCCCTACGCCCTACCCCATACCCCCTACCCCATACCCCATACCCCCTATCCCATACCCCATACCCCCTACCCCATATCCCTTCTCCACTTCCCACTCCCAGGTCTCCAAGTGGGGGGCCCCCACCTGTGTCAGCGGGTTCATGGCCCTGGATGTGCCCCCTCCCGCCGGTCCGCTCTGGATCCTGGGGGACGTGTTCCTTACGCGACATTACGCCGTGTTCGACCGGGACCACGACCGCGTGGGGCTGGCACCCACCAAGTGACACTCAGAGGGGGGTGTCCCCGGGTGACCCCTGCGAGCTGCGGGTGCCCCCCCCCGGCTGCGGGGGGGTCCCGGGCCCCCTTTTGGGGTTGCTTCAATAAAGGCGCTACTTTGGACTCTGCTGCTCCCCCCCGGCCCATTCCAGTGGCCCCTGGACTCCTTGGGGTGGTCCCACCCGCTCCCCCCTCACAGTGGGCGCGTCCTCCGCGGTGGTGGGCGTGGTTTCCCTCTCAGTGGGCGTGTCTCCCGAAAGGGCGTTGTGTATGGTCAATGGGCGTGGTCTCAAGCGGTGGGCGTGTCCTCGCCTCAGGGTAGGCGTGGCCTCGCCTCAGGGTGGGCGTGCCCTGCCTCGCCGTGGGCATGGATGTCTCACAGTGGGAGTGGCCTCGCCTCAGGGTGGGCGTGTCCTCTCCGCGCTTGCGCACTCCGCGGGCGCTCCGGCGGCGGCGGGATGCTGCAGCGGCCGCTCCGCTCTTTCAGCCCGGCGGCTGCGGTCTCGGTGGTCTCGGTACCCGGTTCCGGTCTCTTCCGTTCCCCTCCTCGCTCTCTATCGCGATCATCGCGATGGGCTGGCAAGCGGAGCGCGACAAGGTCGTCATCAACGTCGGCGGCGTGCGGCACGAGACGTACCGCAGCACCCTGCAGACCCTGCCCGGCACCCGCCTCGCCGGCCTGGCCGAGCCCGGCGCCGCCGCCCGCTTCGACTACGACCCCTCGGCGGGGGAGTTCTTCTTCGACCGGCACCCGGCCGTGTTCGCCTACGTGCTCAACTACTACCGCACCGGGAAGCTGCACTGCCCGGCCGACGTGTGCGGGCCGCTCTTCGAGGAGGAGCTGGCCTTCTGGGGCATCGACGAGACGGACGTGGAGGCCTGCTGCTGGATGAACTACCGGCAGCACCGCGACGCCGAGGAGGCGCTCGACAGCTTCGAGACCCCCGAGGAGCCCGGGCCCCCGGAGCCGGCCGAGCCCAAGCGGCTGTGCCTGGAGGAGGGGAGGCCGGCGGGGTGGTGGCGGCGGTGGAGGCCCAAGCTCTGGGCCTTGTTCGAGGATCCCTACTCCTCGAAGATGGCGAGGGTGAGGGGGGTTAAAGAGGTCTGAGGGGGTTTGGAGGGTACCTGAGGGGGTTTGGAGGGTACCTGAGGGGGTTTAGAGGGGTTTAAAGGTGTTTAGGGGGGATCTAAAGGGGTTTGGGGGGGGATCTAAAGGGGGTTGTGGGGGTCTGGAGGGGTTTAGGAGGGATTGGAGGGGGTTTGGGGCATCCCTGAGGGGGTCTGAACGGGTTTAGGAAGGATCTGAGGGGGTTTGGGGGGTCCCTGAGTGGGTTTAGGGGGAATCTGAAGGGTTTAGGGGCCTTTGAAGGGGTTTAGGGGGGTCTGAGAGGGTTTAAGAGGGATCTGAGGGGATTCAGGAGGTCCCTAAAGGGGTTTAGGGAGGTCTCAGGGGGTTTAGGGGGAATCTGAAAGGGTTTAGGGGAGCCTTTGAGGGGGACCTGAGGGGTTTGGGGGGAGGTTGCAGGGTCTGTGGGGGAGTTGAGCGGAGTTTAAGGGGGTTTGGGTCATCTGTGAGGGGATAGAGGGGGGTCTGAAAGCGTTTAGGGGGGCTCAAAGGCGTTTGAGAGGACTTAGGGTGGATTTAGGGGGTCCTGGGGGGTTCGAGTGGTCTGTGAGGGGGTTCAGGGAGCCTGGAGGGGGTCTTGGGGGGCTCTGGCGAGGTAAAAGGCCTCTAAAGGGGGTCCTGGAGGCCTCTCGGAGGGTTTGGGGGGTCTTGGGTGCTGTGAGGGGTTGGGGAGGCTGTGAAGGGCTTAAGGGGGTCTCTGAGGGGGTTTAGGGGCCTCTAGAGGGGATTTGAGGGGGCTCTGAGGGGGTTTGGGGGCTCCTTGAGGAGAGCGGGGGGCACTGAAGGAGCTGAGGGGGGTTAAGGGGGGGGTCTAGGCGGGCTCTGAGGCCATGGGGGTGCTCTGGGGGGGGCCATGAGGTACTTGGGGACACTGCAGGACTCTGGGGGGGGCACAGACACACAAACACTGCAGGAGCCCTGAGGGGACACCGGTGGGGGGGGGTCGGGTCCATCCCTGGGGGTGATGAGGGGACACGGGGGCTATGCAGGGACAGGGCAGGAGCCGCTGCATCCCCGCTGCAGTGTCCCCTGGCTCCCCCTCAATGTCCCCTCTGTGTGTCCCCCCCACGCAGGCGCTGGCCCCGATCCTGCCGCATTGGGCCAGGGAAGGGGGGGGAACAGAGGGGGGGGAGCGGGACCGCACTGCGGTGCCCCCTCCCCCCCCCGACCTGTCCTACATCCCCTCCCCTCCCTCTGTCATCCCCCCCGTGGCCTAAATCCCCCCCCATGTCCCCAGCCCCCCTCCCAGCCTGGCCTAGATCCCCCCCATGTCCCCAGGGGCCCCCTATGTCCTCCCCCCCCCAACCAGCCTGGCCTAGATCCTCCTCCATGTCCCCTGTGCCTCCCATGTCCCCAGATCTCCCCTCCCCACCCCTATGTCCCAAAATCACACCCCCCCCAGTGTCCCCTGTGTCCCCCCATGTTCTTACCACCCCATCCTGGCCTAGATCCGTCCCCTGTGCCCCCCCATGTCCTCAAACCCCCCCCCCCGGCCTAGATTACCCTCCTGTTTCCTATATCCCCCCACATCCTGACCTACATCCTCTCACATCCCCAAAAGTCCCCTGGGTCCCCCATCTCTTTGTCCCCCCCACATCTGACCTGGATCCCTCCCATGTTGTGTATGCCCCCCCATGTCCCTGCAGCCCCAAATACACTGGGGGGGGGGGGGGGGCAGGAGCCTGAATGGTGCACCCCCATTAGTCTGTTGGGGTTCAGTGATTTGGGGTGCGGGGGGTCCTACCACCAAGTTCTGGGGGTTCAGTGCATGAAGGTTGAAGCCCTTTGAGTTGCTCATCACCCCCAACCCAACATCCCCCCCCACCCCCATCTCCTGACCCCCTTCTCCCCCCCTCTGCCCTTTGCAGTACGTGGCCTTCGCCTCCCTCTTCTTCATCCTCATCTCCATCACCACCTTCTGCCTGGAGACGCACGAGGCCTTCAACCGCATCATCAACAAGACCGAGACGGTGCCCATGGCCAACGGCACCCAATGGACCCAGGTGGCCCTGGAGGTGGAGACCGAGCCCTTCCTGACGTATGTGGAGGGCACGTGCGTGGTGTGGTTCACCTTCGAGTTCCTCATGCGGGTCAGCTTCTGCCCGGATAAACGGGATTTCGTCAAGAGCAGCTTGAACATCATCGACTTCGTGGCCATTTTACCCTTTTACCTCGAGGTCGGGCTCCGGGGCCTCTCCTCCAAAGCCGCCAAAGACGTTCTGGGCTTCCTGCGCGTCGTGCGCTTCGTGCGCATCCTGCGCATCTTCAAGCTGACGCGGCACTTCGTGGGCTGCGCGTGCTGGGCCACACGCTGCGCGCCAGCACCAACGAGTTCCTGCTCCTCATCATCTTCCTCGCCCTCGGCGTCCTCATCTTTGCCACCATGATCTACTACGCCGAGCGCATCGGCGCCGACCCGGACGACGTCACCGGCAGCAGACACACCTACTTCAAGAACATCCCCATCGGGTTCTGGTGGGCCGTGGTCACCATGACAACGCTGGGGTACGGGGACATGTACCCCATGACGTGGTCTGGGATGCTGGTGGGCGCACTCTGCGCCCTGGCCGGAGTGCTCACCATCGCCATGCCCGTGCCCGTCATCGTCAACAACTTCGGCATGTATTACTCCTTGGCCATGGCCAAGCAGAAGCTGCCCAAGAAGAAGAACAAACACATTCCCAGACCCCCCCAGCCGGGATCGCCGGGATACGGAGCCCCCGGAGCCCCCCACAGCTCCCCCGGAAGCCCCCCCCGGCCCCACCGCAGGGGCCCCCCCTGCCCTTGGCGCAGGAGGAGGTGGTGGACATCAACCGCGCCGGTGAGCACCCTGTGAGGGGGGGGAGGGTGGTATTTTGGGGTTGTTTGACTCTATTTTGGGGGTCCCTGGTCTTATATTGGGGGGGCACTCCATTTGGGGTGCATGATGCTATGTGGGGGGGTCTGGTCTATTTTGGGGGGGGTCTCTTTATTTAATGTGTGGGGGTGATGCTATCTGGGGCTCCCTGGTCTTTTATGGGGGTGGGACTTAAGGTGTGTTTCAGGGGGTACACATGTATCTTGGGGGCATTTTGGGGTGCTGTAGTCCAAAGGGGGGTGTCCAGCCCCACATGGAGGGGGTTCAGCCCCATATGAGGGGGTGCTCCCATCCCAGTATGGATGTCACACCCCCCCCATAACAAGTGTCTGTGTCCCGTCCCCCCCAGAGGCACGTCCCAACGGGGCGGCAGCGCTGGCACAGGAGGATTGTCCCCCCATTGACCAGCCCCTGTCCCCCGAGGACCGAGGTGGGGGACGGGGCCAGCGGACCCTCCCAAACGGCAGCCACCGGTGGGGGGGGCCGGGAGCGCTGCGGCCGGGACAGAGCCTGTTTCCTGCTTGGCCCTGACTACGCGCCCCCCCCCAGGGGCCTCTGCAGGGAAGGTGGGTGCTGAGACCCCCACCATGGGCACCCCAGGACCCCCGTGAGCTCCCTCACAGACCCCTCAGGCACCCCCAGCCCATCAGCTCCCCCCCGGGGGCACCCAAACTTCTCCCCCCTCCCCACCAAGGGCACCCCAATAACACTTGGGGATCCCACCCCCCCTATGTCCCTCTTGGGCTCCTCACAGCCCCCCACCCCCCGGGCACCTCAACACCCTCATGTGGGTTGTGCCCCCTCATGCCCTAAACTGGGGGAGGAATGGGAGGACCTTGTGCAAGGTCCCATCACTGTCTGAGGTCTTTGACCTGGGGTGACCCCGCTGACCCCGTGTGACCCCCACCGTGACCCCGTGTGACCCCTCCCGACCCCGTGTGACCCCGTCCTCTTCTGTCCCCAGCGCTCGTCACCGCCTGAGCCCACGCCGGGGGTCGCAGGTCAGTAGGGAAGGGGGGGGGGGGCGGGGACTCCCTTGGCCACGCCCCCTTTTACCACTAGCCCCCGCCCCCTCACTGCTTGGCCACGCCTCCTCCACGTTCATTCCATTTCCATTGCCGCTTAACCGCGCCCCCTTCTGCTTGACCACGCCCCCTTCATCCCAAGGCCACGCCCCCTGCATGGGTAGATCCCAAACTTGGGGGAGATTATGGAGCCCTCTAGGGGGGTTGTGGTGGGGGTTGTGGGTTCCGAGGGAGGTTGGGGGGTCCATGAGGGGGAGGGTTGGGGGAGTCCCCAAGGGGGGTTTGGAGGGTACTGACACCCTCCCTCCCCCATTTCTGTCTCCTCCCCCAAGGCTACGAGAAGTCGCGGAGCCTCAACAGCATCACGGGGGTGCGTGTGGCCCCCGCCGCCCCCCCTTCGGCTCCCACCGGCCCCCCCCGGCGACCCCGCTCCCCCATCCCCTCCATCCTTTAAAGGGGGAGGGGCTGACACCCCCTTCCTCCCTCCCCCCTCCCCTTCTCCTGCTCCCCCCCCCCCAATGGGGGGCAGTGATCAACTCATCAGTGGCAATTCAAGGGGGTGGTTCCCTGCCCCCAAGTGACTGGAACTGGGGTGGGGGTTGGGGGGCCCCCTCAATGACTGTGAATGGGGGTGAGGGGGTGTGTCCCCCCGCGTCACCCCATTGGCTGCACTGCACTTGTGTCCTTCCCCCCGCCCCTTTTGTGTGTGTGTGTGTCCCCAATATGGGAGCCTCTGACCCCCACCCATGGGGGGTGTGGGGTGTCCTCGCCCCCCATGATCACTCAGGACTTGGGGAGCCCCCCTCCCCCCATCTGTGTCATTCGTGTCCCATCGCCCCCCGTTTGTCTCCCTTGTGTTTGTGTCCCCTCCCCCCCTTGGGCTCCCCTCCCCCCAGAGCAATAACTGGAGCCCCCCCCCCCCCCCCGTGAATGGGGGGGCCCAGCCCCACTGCGAGGGCAGGCTGTGTTGCCATGGCGACGGGACTAGGCCTGACCTCACTGCAATGTCGGGCTCCGTTTCCATGGTGATTGGACTAGGCCAAGCTCTGTTACCATAGCAACAGGCTAGGCCAGGTTCTGTGTCCATAGCAACTGGACTAGGCCGGACCCCCTGCTGCAAGGGCAGGCTTTGTTTCCATGGTGATGGGTCTGGGCCCAATCCCTACTGTGAGGCTAGGCTGTGTTGCCATAGCAACGGGACTAGGCCCGACTCTACTGAGAGGTCAGGCTCCATTTCCATGGTGACAGGACTAGGCCCGACCTCTACTGCGAGGCCAGGCTCTGTTTCCATGGTGACAGGACTAGGCCGGTCCCACTGTGAGGCCAGGCTTGGTTTCCATGGTGACAGGAGTAGGTCTCACCCCTACTGCGAGGTCCGGCTCAGTTTCCATAGCAACAGGACTAGGCCTGACACCACTGCAAGCTCAGGCTCTGTTTCCATGGCGCCAGGACCAGGCCCCAGCCCCCAACTCAGGCCCTGGCCCCCATGGGGGAGGTTGTCCGGGTGGGGGAGGGGTCCCCCGCATGTCTGCATGTCCCCCTGCCCGCAGGTATCGTTATATGCAAAAAAATACCCCTAAAAACCCCGGAATTCACCCCAACCCCCCCGGGGCCCTTCTCCCCCCCCCCCCCCCCCCCCCAATGGCGGTGGGAGCTTTATGCAATGACTCCTATGCAAATGAGATGCTAATGAGGACAAATCGCTCCCCCCCCGCCCCTCCCCCCCCTTAATTCGCTGCATGTTTGGGGGGCCCCCCCCTTTGCCTTGTGCTTTTGGGGGGGTCTCCAGCCCCTCCCTTCCCCCCGGGCTGTGCTGGAACAAGCTCCCTCCCCCCCCAATTACTATTTATTAACCTCATTAATAATTAATTACCCCTCCCCCACCCGGGGTTCGTGCAATCCCCACCCCTCCCCCCGTTATCTCTTGGGGTTGTTTGGGGGGGTGCCCCCGTTTGGGGGGTTTGACTCAGGAAGGGGGGGAGGGGGTGGTGCCAAACGGGGGGGGGCGGGGGGAGGTGGGGGAGGGGCTCAGAGCTATTTTTTCACGCGGGATCTTGGAGCTGCAAGAATAAAAGTGACCAAAAAGAGAGAAAATGGCCTCAAAATGGGAGGGGGGCAAGGGGGAAAGTGACCCCTCCCCATTCCCCAAGTGTCCCCTCCCTCTCCCAGGTGACCCCTTCCCCCCCAAATTGAGGTGCTGTTTGGGGGCAGGAATAGAAAAGCTGCTTTATTGGGGGGAGGGGATACAAGGGGGGAGGGGAGGTCAGGGGTGAGCCATGGTGCAAGGGGGAACTTGGGGGGGTGACAATGGGGTTGATGGGGACATAGAGGGGACAGGGGGTGACAAGGGGGAGCGGGACTTGGGGGACAGAGGAGCGTGTGGGGAGTGACGAGGACAGGGACAAGGGGGGGGTCACAAAGACAATGGGGGGTCACAGTCACGGTTTCTTTCCACCCCCCCAAGTTATGGGGGGCAGCAGCACAAGGGGGGGGTGATGGGGGTGGGCCCCTGCCCATCCCCCACGACGCTGGGGGGGCACACACGAGGGTGTCCCCAACACTGTGTGACCTCCCCCGTGGATATGGGGGGTCACATCAGGGGTTTTTGGGAGGGGGTCACAGTGTCACCCTCGGGGACCGGGTGTGTCCTCCGTGGCGGTGGTGTCACCCATAGGGACATGGTGTCACCTATACAGACAGTGTCACCCATAGGGATATAGTGTCACCCATAGGAACGGTGTCACCCATAGAGACAATGTCACCCATGGGGATGTGATGTCATCCATATGGATATAGTGCCACCATAGAGACAGTGTCACCCATATGATAGTGTCACCCATGGGGACATGGTGTCACCTGTTGGGACAGGTGGTGGCGTCACCCATAGGGACACGGTGTCACCTATAGGGACATGGAGTCACCCATAGGGACACGGTGTCACCCATGGCGTTGGGGTGACCCAATTCACGTCCGTGGTGGCACTCTGGGGACAAACGTGTGTCCTGGTGGGTCTCCTCCTCCTCCTCCTCCTTGCAGTGCCACGTTCTTGTCCTTGTCACCTCATCCTTGTCCTTGATGGTGTCACCCGGTGGTGACAGCCACAGGGACCCAACCTTGTCCCTATTGTACCCATGGGTGCCACTGGGACCATCCTCATCCTCAGAGGCATCCCTTGGGTGCTGCTGTCACCGTGTTGTCACCTTCATCCCCATGGGGACCATCCTCATCCTTGTCGCCGTGGGGACCATCCCCATCCTTGTTGCCATAGGAACCATCCCCAGCCTCGTTGTTGCCATGGGAACCATCCCCAGCCTCGTTGTTGCCATGGGAACCATCCCCAGCCTCGTTGTTGCCATGGGAACCATCCCCATCTTTGTTGTTGCCATGGGAACCATCCCCATCCTCGTTGTTGCTATGGGGACCAGCCTCAGCCTCGTTATCACCTCAGGTGCCATTGTGACCTGACCTTGACCTCTGACCCCCGCTCACACCTCGGACTCGAGGCTGGAGAAGTGGGCGGAGCCTCTGCGAGCGCCCAGCGGCCCCTCCCCCCCACGGCGTGCCCCTCCCCCTCCCACCCCCCCCCCCCCACCCGCGGTGCTGCCCGCGGGGGGGAGGGGAGGGGGACAGGGGGACAGGGGCCGAGCCCAGCCCTGCCCCCCCAGCCCCCCCCAGAACCCCCCCGCCCCCCCCCACGCGCTCAGGTCCTCGAGGCTGCGCGAGGCGGGGGGGGGGCGGCGGCGGCCGCAGGGGGTGGGGGATGGGGCGGGGAAAGGGCGGGAGGTGGGGGGGGGGAGGGAACCCCCAGAACCCGCCCCCCCCGCCCCAATGAGCGCCTCGCCCCCCCCGGGCCAAGCCGGGTACAGGGCGGGGGGAGGGGGGTGTCCCCAGGGCCCCCCCTCCCAGTCCCGGAGCCTCTCGGCCGAGCAGCTCCGGCAGCGGGGGAGGGGCGGAGGGGGGTGGTGGTGATGGGAGGGGTGGGGGAAGGCGTGCGGGGGTGTCCCCAGGAGCTCGAGGCTGCCCCAGCCCCCCCTGCCCCCACCCCCCCCATCCCCACCCCCGCCCCCCCCCAGCTTCTCTGCGGACCAGCAGCGCCCCGGCGGGGGGGGAGGTGGTAGCCCCCCCGCTCGCGGCGGGCCGGGGGAGGGTGCAGCAGTGGTGGGGGGGGTGCACCAGCAGGGGGGAGGGGGGAGCGCGGAGGAAGGGGGGGGTGGGGTAAAGAGGGCGGGGTGGTGGGGGGAGGGGGCGCGGCGCTGGCCGGGGGGGGAGGGGAGGGGGGCTCGGACTCGGAGTCGGAGAGGTCGTGGTAGAACGGGTGGGGGCGGCGGCGAAGGGGGAGGGGTGCCCCCGGCAGAGGTGGGCGCGGGGGTGGCGGGGGGGGCGCGGAGCAGCGGCTGCGCCTCGGGGTCGCCCCCGCCTCCCCCCACCCCCAACCCGCGGGGGGGGCCGCGGCGGGGGAGGCGTTCGCGGGGTGGGGGGCGGGGGGGCTCCTCTCGTCCTCGTAGAACAAACGGGAGTAAGGGAAGAGGGGGGGGTCTGGGGGAGAGGGGTCGTGTCCTGCCCCTCCCCCCCCCACCTCGTAGAGCCCCCGCAGCGCGCGGCGGGACCAGGGGGAGGGGCCGGGCTCCGGGGGGGAGGCCGGGGGGGGAGCGCGGGCAGGGCCCGACCCCCACCCCCCCGCCGCCGCCCCCTCCCCGGCTCAGCCCCTGCGGCTCGATGGGGCCGTAGAAACGATGGAAGGCGGCGGGGGGCGGGGCAGGGGTAGGGGGCGGGCCCCGGCGAGGGGGGGGAGTGCGGGGGGGCGGCGGTCGCGGGGAGGGGGGAGGGGGGGTGGGAAGTGGGGGAGGGGGGAGGGGGTGGGGGGAGGAGGGGGACGAGTCCTCGGGGCTGCAGCAGCTGTACATGCCCTGGGGGGGGAGGGTGGTACTGGTGGGGGGTGCCCGTATTCCACATCCCATAGCCTATACCCCATATCCCATACCCCGTATCCCGTACCCCACATCTCATATTCCACACCCCATAGCCCATACCCGTATCCCATACCCCATTCCTCATATCCCTTCTCCCCATATCCCATACACTGTATCCCATACCCCATATCCCTTATCCCCATATCCCATACCCTATATCCCATACCTCATATCCCATACCCATATCCCATACCCCATATCCCATACCCGATAACCCACACCCCATATCCCATACCCCATATCCCATACCCCATATCCCATACCCGATAACCCATACCCCATACCCCTTATCCCCATATCCCATACCCCATATGCCATGCCCCATATCCCATACCCCATATCCATACCCCATATCCCATACCTCATATCCCATACCCCATATCCCATACCCCATATCCCATACCCGATAACCCACACCCCATACCCCATATCCCATACCCCATATCCCATACCTGATAACCCAACCCCATACCCCTTATCCCCATATCCCATACCCCATATGCCATGCCCCATATCCCATACCCCATATCCCATACCCCATATCCCATACCCCATATCCCATACCCGATAACCCACACCCCATACCCCATATCCCATAACCCCATATCCCATACCCCATATCCCATATCCCATATCCCATACTCCATATCCCATGTCCCTTACCCATCCCACCTCCCCCTGTCCCCACGCTGGCCCTACCCTGCTGAGCGCCAGCAGCGCCCGTGGGCGTGGGGCCGGGTGCCGGCGGTGCCGCAGCTCGCGGTGCACCAGGTGCTCGGCGGCGAAGACGAGGAGGCTGAGCCCCATGGCCACCAGGAGCATGTAGAACACCCCGGCCATGTTGTCGATGTCCAGTTTGCTGCTCATCACCTCCAGCTTCTCCTGGTGGCAGATCCCCGACAGCCACAGCCGCTCCAGCATCTCGATCTCGTCTGGGGGGAGGGAGAGCATCACCATGGGGTTTGGGGTCAATATAGGGGGTGTAGAGGTCATTTCCATGGTTTGGTGTCATCTGTGCATGGGGTGCTTATGGGTCTCCACAGTGTGTTTGAAGACATCTGTGTGGGTTTGGGATGTTCTAGAGGAGTTTAGGGGTCACCCCAGTGGGTTTGGAGGCGTCTATGGGGCGCTGGGATGATCTCTGGGGGTTGGGATGATCTATGGGGGGTTTGGAGTCAATATAGGGGGTTTAGGGGTCATCTCCATGGGTTTGGAGCCATTTATGGGGCATTGGGATGATATGGGCATTTGGGGTCACCTTGGTTGGTTTGGGATGATTTATGGGGTGTTGGGGTGATGTATGGGGGTTTGGTTTCATCTCAGGATGATTGGGATGATCTAAGGGGGTTTATGGGGTCACCCCACTGGTTTGCAGCCACCCATGGGGCCCTGGCATGATGCATGGGGGGTTGGGGTCACCCCAGTAGGGTTTGAGCCATCTGTGGGGCGTTGGGATGATCTATGGGGGTTGAGGGCCATCTATGGGGCACTGGGATGATCTATGGGGCATTGGGGTCACCCCAGCAGCTCTCCCCCACCCCTGTGCCCCCGGTACCATCGCCCAGGAGCTGCAGCAGCGCCAGGTCAACGGGGCGCTTCCAGCGGAGCCGCGCTGCAGGGCGATGCCCGTAGCCAGTGGAGGCAAAGACCTTGCCCGAGCCGATGGTGACGAGCTTGCAGCCCTCCTCCTTGCGCGCCATGTAGTTGAGCACCGCCGCGTCGTAGATGAACGCGTCCAGCTTCTACAGCCATATAGGGAGCGATAAACCCCGCCCACTGCCATATATGGATCGATTCAGCACGCCCACAACCATATATGGATTAATAACCTATGCTCACAATCATATACAGACCAATAAGCCATACCCACAGCCATATATGTCTCAGTAAGCTCCACCCACATCCAGGTATGTATCAATAAGCCCCGCCCACCGCCTATATATATCAGTAAGCCCAGCCCACAGGCTCACCTGACCCTTAAGCCCCTCCCCTCACCCCAAGCCCCTCCCTTCACCCCAAGCCCCACCCACACCCCAAGCTCCACCCACAGCCCCTCCCTTTCCTTCAAGCCCAGCCCCTTTGGGGCCCCTCCCCTTTTGGCCCCCCTTTGGCCGCACCCTGTCTTGAGGTGCTGCAGGGCGTCCTCCACGCCGCGCTGGTTGAAGCGCACCATGTAGCTGTGCATGGCTGGGTAATTGCTCCGGATGTTCTTCTCCGTGCTCCCGTTCGGCCACCGTCCCGAAGCGCAGCGGCGGGTACTGCTCCTGCGGGCGCTGGAACTGATCCCCCATGGCACTCATCAGCACCCATCGGCACCCATGGCACCCATCAACACCCATTGGTACCCATCGGTACCCATCAGTACCCATCAACACCCATCGGCACCCATCGGCACCCATCATCACCCATTGGCACCCATCAACACCCATCGACACCCATCGGTACCCATTGGCACCCACGGAGCCCAGACCCGGCCCCCATCGGCCACCCCCATGGTGGCACCTTGCGGTCGCTGAGGCCAGACACAGTGTCCACATACTCCTCCTGGATCATGAAGGCCGCCAGGTTCGCGGTGTAGCTGGCGAGGAAGATGACGGCGAAGAAGGCCCAGACCAGCACCATGATCTTACTGGTGGTGCCCTTGGGGTTCTCCACCGGCACCGAGTTGTTGAAGACCAAAGCCCAAAGAAGCCAAATGGATTTGCCGATGGTGAAGGTGGAGCCGCCAGCACCTATGGGGACAATGGGGGCAAAGGGTGCAATGGGAATAATGGGGGCAATGGAGACAATGCGGACCCACATCTCCCATCGCATCCCCCCTCTCTTGGTGCCACCAGCTCACGTTGTCCTGTGGCCAAGCTCCGGTTGTAGCCCACAGGGCTGAAGTACTCGAAGATGAAGACAGTGACGGCCACCACGGTGAGGCACATGACAAACATCATGACCCACACGGCTGGCTGTAGGGCTCTGTGGGGGGGAAGGGAGACGTCGGTGTCACCGTCGCGGTGTCGTCACCGTCACGGCGTCGCCAGCGCCATCGCTGTGACACCGGCCGGGCCCTACCCAGGAAGGCGGAGGGGACACGGTGCCGTTGCTCCGGGACACCATGACGCTGATCCCGGTCTCCACGAAGGGCACGGAGAAGTCGATGATCTCGGAACGCTCCTCGTTTGATGGTCAAGGAGCCGATGGCCATGTCCGCGCGCCCATAGAACACCTGCGGCGAGGGATGCGGCTACAGGACCCCTTGACACCCCCCAAGTCTTCTTCCCCTGCCAACCTCCTCAGATCCCCTCCCATCCATCCATGGGGTGCTGTGGTGTTGTCCCCACCTCTCCCACCATTCCATTCCACACCCCGTCGATCTTCTTGCCATGTTTGCCATTGGTGACCAGGTAGAGGTCGTAGGTGAAGCCGACGGTGCGCGCCAAGCGCTTGAGGATGTCAATGCAGAAGCCTTTGCAGCACTTCTTCTCGAAGAGCTCCATGGTGGGGCTGTGGGGAGATGGGGGCTGCAACAGGGGGGACACTTGGGGGAGGGAGGAACGATGGGGAACCCAAAGTAGGGGGCACCCACCTGGAAGTGCGGTTGAGCTGCTTGCGGCAGGGCACAGAGTCACGGATGCAGGTGCCGGTGGAGGGGTCGATGCTCTCCACGATGACGAAGGGACGCTCCTCCAGGGTGGCCACCATCAGGTGCTGGTCTCCATCGACCGGTTGGAGGAACTTCCCGTAGCGGGACCACACCGGGTACTTCATGCGGAGGATTTGGTGCTCCCAGCTGCCCACCTGGGTACAGGGACGTGGGGACAGCATCGGGATGTGGGAGACGGGACATGGGGGTGATGGCGATGGTGATGGTGACGGCGCCGGCGCCATGGGGCACTCACCACCTCCCAGCTCCGCTCCTTGGTGAGGGAGATGACGACCAGGGAGGGGTTCACCAGGTACCCATCCTCGTTAAAGGAGAAGTCCTTCTGTCCCACGTGATGTTCATGAAGTACCTGCAGAGGTGACGATGCCAATGGCAGCACGGCACCACCATTGCCGATCCTAAGGGTTGGGGATGGTCAAGTGGGTCTTGGGTGCCCTTAGACAATGGTTGGAGACCATTGGGTGCTCATAGATGTGGTTGGGATGACCTTGGTACATTTGGGGTTGAGGACAGTTGGGTGCCCCTAGACAATGGTTGGGGACCATTGGGTGCTCATAGACAATGGCTGGGGACCACTGGGTGCCCATAGATATGGTTGGGGACAGTTGGGTTGGGGATGGTTGAGTTGGTCCAGATGTGATTGGGTTGGGGTCCGTTGGGTGCCCCTAGAAGTGGTTGGGGACAGTTGGGTTGGGGATGGTCGAGTGGGTCCAGATGTGGCTGGGTTGGTGTCTATTGGGTGCCCCTAGGCATGGTTGAGGATGGTTGGGTTGGGTATGGTTGAGTGGGTCCAGTGTGTGGTTGGGTTGGACCCCATTGGGTGCCCTTGGCTGCGCTGGTGCCTGGTGCTCACCGGTGCAGGTTCTTCATTGGTGTGGGTGGACGTTGGGCGCCCGGCAGTCGCTGTTGAACTCGGGGAGGAAGCCGTAGTCCCGCAGCAGCGCCTCGGCCCCCTTGGCCACGATGGCGACGCCGTTGCGGAGCCCGGTGCTGGAGCTCGTCCCTCCACCCCGCCGACAGCACCGCGAAGAGCCCCGCGGGGACGTGCTCTGGGAGCCGGCTGCTCCCGGCCAGGTTGGTGCCCACCAGGAACCAGATGTAACCGGGGCCGGTCAAGCCCACATCGTGGGCGGCACGGAAAATGGCCTCGGCCTCGTCGCGGGAGCAGTAGAGAGCCGGATCTGCGCGGTGACGTCACGGAGCTGGCGCCGCAGCCGGGAGCCATCGGGGTCCCCAGTGAGGTTGAGCGTGAGGACGCCGCGGTGCTCCCAGCCAATGAGGACGGCGAAGGACGTCCAATCATACTCCTCAGGATCACCCGGAGCTGCTGCTCCGTGGAGGAGCCCAGCTGCAGGAACGTGGAGCCCTTCTCCTGCGTGGGGAAAGGAAGGAGGGCATTGGGGAGCTCTGGATGGGGTTGAGATGAGCCTCGATGGGGGTGGGGGCATTTGGGGGGTCTCTGGATGGGGTGAGATGAGCCTCGATGGGGTTGAGGACCATTGGATACCTCTGGGTATGGTTGAGATGAGTCTCAATGGGGTTGGGGACCATTGGGACTCTGGGCATGGTTGGGATGAGCCTCGATGGGGTTGGGGACCATTGGGGACCTCTGGGTATGGTTGGGATGAGCCTCGATGTGGGGGACCTTCTGGGCATGGTTAGGACACTTGGGTTGGGTGGTCAAGGGGGTCTGAACGTGGTAGGGTTGGGATGATAGGGTTCACTTGGGTGGCCCCAGATGCGCTTGTGGCCACTTGGCTTCCCTGTCCCCATCCACCCCTCTGTTGCTGACCAGCTCCCCCCATCCCATCACCTTGAGCATCCCCAAGCCAATAGCACCCAACCACTTCTAGCGTCATCCCAAACTCCTCTAGGAGCACAAGACTCATCCTAACCCCGCCCAAATCCATCCAACGTGTCCCTAAGCACCTCTAGGTCCATCCCCAACCCCATCACGGGCATCCAACCACCTCTAGAAGCACCCATCTCATCCCAACCACCTCCAGATCCATCCAACAGCCCCCAACCACCTCTAGATCCATCCCAATCCAATCTAGATTCACCAACCATATCTAGAAGCACCCCATCTCACCCCAAGCACCTCTAGATCCATCCCAACCCCATCTAGAATCACCCAACCATATCTAAGAGCACACAACCCCATCTAGAAGCACCCATCTCATCCCAACCACCTCTAGATCCATTCAACATGTCACTAACCACCTCTAGATCTATCCCAACCCCATCTAGAAGCAACCAACCCCATCTAGGAGCACCCAACCCCATCTAGAAGCGTCCAACCACCTCTAGGAAGCATCCATCTCATCCCAACCACCTCGAGATAAATCCCAATCCCATCTA